>NC_029793.2:14085389-14094643 GCF_000816755.2 Arachis ipaensis | reverse complement strand
CGTTTTTTTACTAGTAATCTATAATATATTTGTTTATTCCATTATTTAAAAGTAGTTGTTTATTCCATTATAATAAGATTCGTTCAAATTCCACGTAACCTAAATATGTGTAGTATTATTCTCTACATACAAGTCATTTTTTTATACAAGTTTATATATGTCATTCATATTCATGCGTGAACATTTTTTTTCGTGCCGTTACTACACGTTCTTCTTCTTCTTCTTCTTCTTTGTTATCGTCGTCACCAACACCATCTCCTCCTCCTCCTCCTCCTCCTCCTCTTTCTTTTTTTGTTGAAATTTTTTCTCCTCTTTTCTTTTCCTCCTTCTCCTGCATCATCAGTTATCTCGTTGTTAAAGATAATGAATAATTCAAATTCAGATTGTCAATTGAACCAGAACGAAATCGATTATTGTTTTGAATTATTGTTTTTGTTTCTGAAAATTGTTGTTCTTCATTAATGGTTTGAATTGAATGTAATGTAAAATTTTTGCATTAGAGAAAATATTTTTCTGTATTTGCAGCAAATTTGAGTGTAACACGAATATATTTGAGTGTATTGTTTAAGAATTTTCGGTGTATGTGGCTGATAAATTCTGCATAATTCAAAACTCTTCTCCTTCCTCCTCATCTTCTGGTGCTTCTTCTTCTTCTTTTTTCTTATTCATCTTTTTTTTTCCCCTTATTTTATCTTCTCAATTTTCTTCTTGTTTTACTCTCTTAACAAGAATAAAAAAAATCAAACAAAAAATAAGAAGAAATACATAATGGTATAAAATTACTTGGAAGATGATGAACTTACGTTCATTCAGCTAAAAGAAAGAAAGAAATAAGGAAAAAAAGAAGAAAAAAATATAGCATTAGAGAAAATATTTTTCTGTATTTGCAGCAAATTTGGGTGTAACACGAAGATATTTAGGTATAACACGAAGATATTTGAGTGTATTGTTTAAGAATTTTCGGTGTATATGTGCTGATAAGTTCTGCATAATTCAAAACTCTTCCTCTTCTTTCTCTTCATCTTCTGCTGCTTCTTCTTCTTTTTTCATCATCATCACCATCTTTTTCTTTTTTTTTATTCATCTTTTCTTTTTTGTTTTATCTTCTCAAGTTTCTTCTTGTTTTACTCTCTTAGCAAGAATAAAACAAAAAAAATCAAACAAAAAAGAAGAAAAATACATAATGCTACAAAATTACTTGAAAGATGATAAACTTACATTCATTCAACTAAAAGAAAGAAAGAAATAAGGAAAAAAAGAAGAAAAAATGCAGCATTAGAGGAAATATTTTTTTATATTTGCAATAAATTTGGGTGTAACACAAAGATATTTGTGTGTAACACGAAGATATTTGAGTGTATTGTTTAAGAATCTCCGGTGTATATATGCTGATAAGTTCTGCATAATTCAAAACTATTCTTCCTCTTCCTCCTCCTCATCTTCTGCTGCTTCTTCTTTTTCATCTTCTTATTTCATATTCTCATGATTCTTCTTGGGAAGAAAAAAAAATCAAACAAAGAAATGAAAGGTATCAGTGGCTAACAGATGGTGATGAAGAAGAAGAGAGGGTGAGAGAATTTGAGATATTAAGAGAAATTGATTATGATTTCTTCTTGTGCCAAATGAGCTGTTACAAGAGATTATATATGCTTGACTTATACTAACAGTTTCTAATAGTTTTTATTGCTTAACTAACTAACTCATAACCATTTTCTCTAACTAACTCTGCCAAGCTGGAAGGCTCACTTAACTAATTCATTTACCTTTTCATTCTCCCTCAAACTAAGGATTAGAGCTTCCCGAATCCTGAGTTTGCTACAAAAATCATGAAACTTAGTGGATGAAATAGCCTTAGTCATCATGTCAGCCACTTGCGCGTCACCTAGAATATGATGAACCTGAATATCTCTTTTTGCCACATGGTCCCTCACAAATGCCAGATCAACTTCAAAATGCTTCGATCTAGAGTGCCAAATCGAATTAGCAGAGAGCTGGACTGCACCTAAGTTATCACAATACACTTTCGGTTGAGTGACAATATGAATTTTAGCTAAGAGCTTTCTTACCCAAAGCAACTTAGCTACAACTGCACCAATGCCTCTATACTCTGCCTCAGTACTAAACTTGGATACGCATTGCTGTTTCTTAGAACTCCAAGAGATCAAGTTCTTCCCTATATAAACACAATAACCTGCTGTAGACTTCCTATCCTAAATGTCTGATGCCCAATTAGAGTCAGAGTATCCTGTGATGTTAAGATCAGTGCACGACTGCATGTGTAAGCCAAAGAATTTTGTGCTCTGCAGATACCTTAGAATGCGTTCGATCGCTTTCCAATGAGAATCCCTTGGTGCCTGCATAAATTGACAAACTTTGTTGACAGGGAAGGACAACTCAGGTCGAGTTATTGTTAGGTATTGCAAGCTGCCAACAATGGATCAATACAAGCTGGGATTGTGGAACAGCTCACCATCTTGAGAAGTAAGTTTTAGATTTGTAGTCATAGGTGTGGGAGCAGCCTTACGATTCTCCATATCAGCCTTTTTCAGGATATCACTAATATATTTGGTCTGTGTAAGCACCAAATTACCAATCTCTAATCGATTTACTTCAATTCCAAGGAAAAAATGAAGGGGACCCATGTTTTTAAGTGCAAAAGCTTTGTTTAATTGTTGGGTGACATCATAAATGGCCTGTGAGGAAGAGCCAGTGAGGATTATGTTGTCAACATACACCAAGAGAAAGAGCACTGCACCATTGGATTGTTTGAGAAAAAGGGAGGCATCTGATCGAGTTGCTTGGAATCCGATTCTGATGAGTATGATAAACCCATATTTTATGATATATTTTGTGCTCAATTTAAGTGATTTATTCAATTCTTCACTCACTTATTCATGTTAATTGCATGGTTTTACTTTCCCTTCCTTATTATGTGATGTATGTGAAAAACATCTTTCCTATGCTTTAAAAATAATTATTTTAATTACCCTTTTATTACCATTCGATACCGTGATTTGTGTGTTGAGTAGTTTCAGATCTTCTAAGGCAGGAATGACTTAAAGGATGGAAAGAAAACATACAAAAATGGAAGGAAAGCACAAAATGGAGTTTTTGAAGAAGCTGGCAGCGACGCGTGATGAGCGGATAATTTATACGCTTTTTGGCATTGTTTTTTGTATGTTTTTAGTAGAATCTAGTTACTTTTAGGGATGTTTTTATTAGTTTTTATCTTAAATTCACATTTCTGGACTTTACTATGAGTTTGTGTATTTTTCTGTGATTTCAGGTATTTTCTGGCTGAAATTGAGGGACTTGAGCAAAATTCAGATTCAGAGGTTGAAGAAGGACTGCTGATACTGTTGGATTCTGACCTCCCTGCACTCAAAGTGGATTTTCTGGAGCTACAGAACTCAAAATGGTGCGCTTCCAATTGCGTTGGAAAGTAGACATCTAGGGATTTCCAGAAATATATAATAGTACATACTTTGGTCGAGTTTAGATGACGTAAAAGGGCGTTGAACGCCAGTTCTACGCTGCTGTCTGGAGTTAAACGCCAGAAACAAGTCACAAACCAGAGTTGAACGCCAGAAATCCTTACATAAAGCCAGCCATAGAAAGGAGTAAGACTGATTGGATGAAGACAGCAGGAAAGCAGAGGTTCAGAGGAACGAACGCATCTCCATACACTTATCTGAAATTCTCACCAATGATATACATAAGTATTTCTATCTTTATTTTCTGTCTATTTATTATTTAATTTTTGAAAACTCCATAACCTTTTGATATCTGCCTGACTGAGATTTACAAGGTGACCATAGCTTGCTTCATACCAACAATCTCCGTGGGATCGACCCTTACTCACGTAAGGTTTATTACTTGGATGACCCAGTGCACTTGCTGGTTAGTTGTGCGAAGTTGTGATAAAAAATTGAGATTATAATTGAGCGTACCATGTTGATGGCGCCATTGATGATCACAATTTCGTGCACCAACGCGAACGCATGGACGACGCGGCCGCATGCCTAGCACGAAAAGGCAGCGACGCGAACGCGTGAATGACGCGATCGCGCGCCACGAGCAAAACGCAGATGACGCGGGTGCTTGATCGAAGTGAACGCGTGACAAGAAAAACTCCAAATGACGCGACCGCGTGACCCACGCGGACGCGTGTCAGAGGCCACGCACCAAAAATTACAGAAAACGCTCCCAGCGATTTCTGAAGCCCTTTTGGCCTAAATCCAAGTCCAGAAGACACAGATCAGAGGTTATGAAGTGGGAGAATGTATCCATTCAAAGGAGAGTCTCCAATTAGTTACTTTTGATGATTTAGATGTAGTTTTTAGAGAGAGGTTCTCTCCTCTCTCTTTTAGAATTTAGAATTAGGATTTCTTTTGCTTTCAGGATTATCTCTTTTCATCAGGTTCAATATCCCTTTTTATTTATTTTCTCAATATTGATTTATGAACTTTTCTATGTTACAGATAATTCTCTTAATTAATGATATTTGAGGTATTTCAGTTTATGATTGCTTTCTTTTATTTACATTATTGTTATTTCCAATCTGAAGACATTCTTTTTATTCCAGCAGATTTACTTTTTCCCCTTTTGGTCTTGGTCAAGAAATCAGTAACTCAGGAGTTATCAAACTCAACGTGATTGATAATTGTTATCTTGTTAATTGAATTGCACTTCAATAATTCCAGTCTTTTCTTAGGGATTGACCAGAACCTGAAGTTCAGACTAATTAATCCACTTGATCTTCCTTTGCTTTAGTAAAGGCTAACTAAGTGGGATTAAGACTCAATTCCCATCACCATTGATAAGGATAACTAGGATAGGACTTCCAATTTCTTATACCTTGCCAAGATTTTATTTTACAGTTATTTATTCATTTTATTTGCCATTTAAATTACTCATTCCTTATTTTCAAAGACCCCAATTTACAATCTTCATAACCAATAATAAGAACATACTTTCCTGCAGTTCCTTGAGAAGACGACCCGAGGTTTAAATACTTCGGTTATCAATTTTAAAGGGGTTTGTTAGTTGTGACAACCAAAATGTTTGTACGAAGGAATTTTCTGTTGGTTTAGAAACTATACTTACAACGCGATTATTTTCATTCTTTACCGACATTAAATCTCGCTCGTCATTATATCCCAACCTCTGGAGAGTGCCAATGTCAAAATGATCCTAACACTTGTTGGTTTAATTACGGGACTGAAGGTTTCTTTAAAATCAATGCCTGGTCGTTGACTGAATCCCTGAGCTACCAGGCGCGCTTTATATTTGCTAATTGAGCCATCGGGATTTCTCTTGGTGCGAAAAATCCAACGACTTCCAACAGTAGATCTTCCCTTTGGCAGTTCAATGAGCACCCATGTTTTATTTCTCATCAAGGCAGCATACTCCTCATTCATTTCCTGTCTCCAATGAGGTATTTCAAGTGCTTGTCTTGCGGTTTTTGGCTCCAGATCCTGAGAAAGAGTTACTTGAAATACTCTTGGTTTGGTGATACCATTCTTAGCCCTGGTGATCATGGAATGCTGATTTTGTGACCATGGTTATGGGGTTTGAATTGTAGGAGGCTGAGATGTTTGATGTTGATGTGAGGTGGATGAGGGTAAAGGTTGAGGTATTGTATTGGGTGGAGGGTGAGATGATTCGATTGAGGCTGAGGTGGGTTGAGAGTGATATGGGTTTGAGGAAGTGTTATCAGGGCGTATGGATGTTTGATTTGAAGGAAGAGTGAGAATTGGTATGGAGGGTGTGGTTAAGTTTACTGGTTGAGGGTGTGATGCTTGAGGATTGATGAAGCCAAAGGCAGAAGGCTTGTAAGGAAATGTGTCTTCCTGAAACCTAACATCTCTTGCAATGATTATCTTTCTAGCTTTATTAAGGCATTTGAAACCTTTGTAGTTGATTGCCAGTCCAAGATATACACACGACTCAGATCGGAATTGAAGTTTATGTTTGTTGTAGGGCCTGATGTGTGGATAGCACAAGCACCCAAAGACCTTTAGCATGTCAAGTGAAGGAACCTTCTGCATCAGCTTTTCAAAGGGTGACTGATAGTTTAGCACTAGAGTTGGGAGCAAGTTGATGAGATGAGTGGCTGTGACAAATGCATCACTCCAAAAGTTCATTGGCAAGGCTGCTTCCACCAATAATGTCAATCCCATCGTTGTAATGTGTTTGTGTTTGCGCTCAACCGCTCCATTCTGTTGGTGCACATGAGGGCAAGAAAATATGGGAACAATTCCTTCTGTCTGCATGTACTTGGCCAAAGTTACATATTCTTTTGCATTATCACATTGTACAGATTTTATTTTTGCATTGAATTGGCATTCAACCATTGTCTTAAAATGAATAAAGACTGTATGCAATTAAGATCTATTGTGGAGTAGATAAATCCAAGTGAATTTAGAGAATGCATCAATGAAATGCAAGTAGTATTTAGAACCATTTATTGAAGACACTGGAGTTGAATCCCATATGTCAATATACACCAACTCTAAAGGAGCTTTGATGACAGTTTTAGACATTAGAAAAGGAAGCTGACATGATTTACCCAAACAACAAGAATTACAAAGAGAATTAATGGGAGTAAAGGGAATATTGTGACTTCTAAGAACTCTGGACACTATATAGTAGAGGGATGGCCCAATCTGAGGTGCCATAGCTGAAAATTGGAGGATTTGATCACACTTGTGCTATACACAGCAACCTTATTTACTGAATTCTTTATGCAAGCTGGACCAAAGAAGTACAGACCCTTCCTAACTGTTCCTTGGAGAAGAGTCTCCTTGGAATCCTGTGATTTTACCAAGCATTTGTTAGGATGAAACTCAACCCAAACATTATTATCACACACGAATTTGTGAACGCTAAGCAAATTTTTCTTGATAGCAGGAACATGTAACAGTCTTTGTAGTTTAAAGCAATGATTTGATGAAAACGGTTTTAGAAATGAACTGCCAACTTTAGAAATCTATAAAGAATTTCCATTACCTACAACCACTTGCTCATTACCATTGTAGTTCTCATACTCAGAGAAGTTGGATGCCTCAAGTGTCATGTGATGAGTGGCTCCCGAATTAGGGTACCAATTTGGATCATACACTGTTGATGGTGTTGCTGCAAGATTTCCCACTGCTATGTTGGCTTGAGGTCTGCTATGAATTTCTCCAAAATCTTTGTTAAATTTGTGCCAGCAATCGATTGCTGTGTGTCCTGGCTTGTCGCATACTTGGCAGATGAATCTTGAAACATTTTGGCCTCTTCCTTGTCCAGAACTTGAACCTGAATTGAATCTACCTCTACCTCGATTATTATGGCCTCCTCGATAGCTATATCCTCTTCCAATTCCTCTACCTGCATGATTATTGTAACCATAATTGTTGTTACTTTGTTCGAACCTTCTCTGATTTCCAGCTTGAGTAAGATTGGCATGAATCGGATCGATCTTTTTGAATTTTTCATGCCACTCCTCTTGAGCAAGTAGTAGTGCTTCCAATGCGTTGACTGAGATAGGTTTGTCTCTTGCGTCAATTGACGTGATGAACGAACAGTACTCTTCAGTTAATCCTTCCAAGATTGCTTCAACATGTGCTGCCTCATCGATTGATTCTCCAACTGAGATTAACGCATCGACCGTTTTCTTAATTTCTAGCAGATACTCGTTCATGGATCCCTCTTTCTTTGTGTTGGTCAATTTGCTCCTTAATTGACGAACCTTGGCTTTAATTTTTGAAGTGAAAAATACCTGTAATCGTGCCCAAATCTGATGCGAGAACATGCAACCTACCATTCTGGCAGTGAAAGTGTCACTCATCGATGCTAAGAGCCAAGATTTCAACAGCGCGTCTTGTCTCTTCCAGGTTTTGTATTCTGTTGAGCTTCGTCCAGCTTTCTCATCTTCTAGTGAATTGAATTGGCATGGAATATTGACTCCATTGATATGATCATCTAATTCGTACCCTTTGATTGTTGATTCAGCCTGCTCCTTCCATGGCAGAAAATTTTCGCATTCTAACTTGATCGCTATGGGATTCGAGAAGTTGTGAACCTTTTTGTTGTTATTGTTACTGGTTTGAACTGGTATTGTGGTTGCATTGATTGGAGTTGTTATTTTGGATTTGTAGTTCTGATACCATGAAAGGTATCAGTGGCTAACAGATGGTGATGAAGAAGAAGAGAGGGTGAGAGAATTTGAGATATTAAGATAAGTTAATTATGATTTCTTCTTGTGCCAAATGAGCTGTTACAAGAGATTATATATGCTTGACTTATACTAACAGTTTCTAACAGTTTTTATTGCTTAACTAACTAACTCATAACCACTTGATCTAACTAACTCTGCCAAGCTGGCAGGCTCACTTAACTAATTCATTTACCCTTTCAAAAAAAAAAATACATAATGTTACAAAATCAATAGAAAGAGGAGGAGAAAAAAATGCAGCAACAATAATAGTAATAAAAAATGACGATGAAGATGAAAGACGCGAAGAAAAAGGAGGAGAAACGCAAAGAAGAAGGAGAAGAAGGAGGAGGAGGAGGAGAAAGAACGCGGGATACAAAGAAGAACGTGATTTTCATGCGCGCGTTATGAAAATAGATTTTGTTGGGTTTGAATTAACTTGTATAACTTGTATGCCAAAAAGATTTGTATGTGTAGTAGTCTTCATATGTGTATGAGATCTGTTTTGAAGATTCATATTTGTTAGTTGCTACTCGCTACAATAACTGTTACCCAAAACATTTTAGGGAAAAATTGCCAATCGGTCTTTAGTTCATGATAAAATCCTTTGGGACCACAGATCTTTCACAAGAAAAAAGGGCCCTATGTGTCAGGATCCTTTCAGTTTCAGAAGGACGTTCAATTCAACCTTGAGTCATGTAATATAAATCCTTCATTTATTTGCCTAAAAATAAAAATTTGTGTCTTTCATTTTCAGGTTTTCTTCTAGAATTTTTTTCTTGAATTTTCTCTCCTATCCAATATTATAATAGTAAGAGGTACGACGATCACAACTCAAAAATAAGATTTTATGATGGCTATATGTTCCTTCAAACTGGGGTAAATTTGGTCTAAATATAAGGTCTAAATTTTCTTATAAAGATTTCAATTTATTTGTCGGAACGAAAAATATATACAAGAGATTTTGATGTTTAAATTAAAAAGTAAAAAAAAATTTAGGTGAATTGGGTATACAAAATACCTGAATTTAATGAGATATTTATAAAGATAACTG
>NC_029793.2:14051756-14084715 GCF_000816755.2 Arachis ipaensis | reverse complement strand
AATAGTAACTGAATTGTGGATACCATCTAGGGATGGTAAAACTCCTCGAGATGGGGTAATCCTTGTGGGGACTACTTCGAATGGAGATTCGACTGTGAAAAATTTTTTTCGTAGGATGGAGATGGGGACAAAATTCCTCCGAAGCAGGTGCGGGACTCGAGCGGGATCGCCGCCCCATCCCCGCTAATCCCCAAAATTTATAAATTTACTTAGTTGTCCTTAATAGTTTATTTCTCATAGATGTTTTTAGTCATTTCACATGCTATATACATATATATATATGAAGCGCTTTATGAAGCCTCCCGTAATTTGATTGACCTATTTATTCCTTTTTTACATGCGGGAGAAGAAAACTTGAAATTAGAAAAAAATCAACACAAAGTTACTTTACCCGGTTTCACTTTTCATGATACATTGGCTAAACTAAGAAAAAACAAGCATATGTTTTTTTTTAAATTATCCGAAACCCAAGTTATTAACATATATAAGTTAAAATATGTTTTTGCATATCATCGAAAATCCCCTTTTCTTAAGAATGAAATAAAAGATTATTTTTTTGGAATACAAAGAATATTTTATTTTAAATTTATATCCAAGAACCCCCCAATTCTCTAATGAATCAATGGACAAATTGGTTGTTAAAGAGTATATTAGAGAGAGAGAGAGAGATAGCCAGAATTTCTAATCCTCATTTGTATAATCCTTCTTCAATTCATTGATCTCTAGCGTCGTCCATACTGCATCCAACCTCTCTGCAGTCACCTCCTTGCCACTCTCCCGTCTCATTGTATTGTCATCCCTCACCGTTCAATCACCCTCACCGTGTCGTTCTCTATATTCGTGGCGTTCCTTTCCACAACTCTGTCGTCGTGTCCATTCTCCTCTCTGCTGTCGCATCCCCCACCTCATCCACTGCTCTGTGCTCTAGCTCGCTGTGGCGTCTCTCACTGTCTCATTTTGAAATAAGTCACCATCTTGTCGTTTATACTTTTGTATAAAATCTTTCTATTTTTGTATAGGATGAATACTTTTATCTTTATTCCTATAGAAATTAATAATTAGTCAGAACTATCAGAGAAATGAAAAATAAGGTTCCTGTGAAAAATGAGCCATGTGAAAAATGGAGATGAAAAGTAATATTCTCCCATGACAAAAAACGAAAACGGAGACAGAGAACAAATCTAGAAGCGGGGATGAGGAGTAGGGAGACATCCCCTCCCTGTTCCATTGACATTCCTAATAGTATCTATAGTAGAATATGAGAATGTCTTACTTGACATGCAAGTCAGGTTCGGATTATAATATGTGTCCATAGTAGATCAAATAGATTAATCCATGTGACTTTCTGAACTAGTCTAATTGAATTTGTTGGGCTTCTATGGATGTTTTGTGAAATTGAATTAGTTTATTTGAACCATAACTTTAGTTTTGGATCATGTTATGAATACTATGGTTATCATCGTTACAATTATATTATATATATATATATATAAAACACCGCAAAGAGCTTGTATCTCTTTATGTCTATGGACCAGACAGAAAGAGCTCATAGCAACCAAAAATCTAAGTACTAGTATAATTTTTTAACAGACACTTACAATCTGTATACCTCTCATCATAATAGATAATTAGATATTAGCATCATAATTAATTTTTATTATATTTTGTAGAGAAGATTACCAAATCAGACTTTACTCTAGAGATTAATCGAGTAGAAAGAGAATCTGTCTCTGGGTCTCACCGTAGACCTTACCAACGTGACCCCAAATCGGTTAAGCAAATCATTAGAATATGCTTTCAAATTTCAATCTCTTCACGGAGACTGATGATGGTGCCAATATAATAATCTAGAAGCTGATAATTTTGGGAACTGAATTATTGTTTTAAGTTTTGGATAATGGTGGAACTATTAGAGTGTTGCTCTTTGAACACTTTCGTACAATGTTTTTAACTACGTTTTTGATTGTCACTTATGTATGTGTAATCAACCTCATCAATTCTGTTATGTTTTGTTAAGTATTTTTGCGAGGTTATTATATTCTTGCTGACAATGCCAAAGAGGTATTTATTTCTTTGTTCTCCCCTATTTTGGGGTTACATTTAATTTGTACCGAATTATATTTAAAAAAAAAAAAAAAAAACTCATCAACTTTGTACAGACGAAGTGATTTAAAAAAATCATGCTTGCCTTTTAATTAAGTAATTATAGAACCATATACTTTCTGATCCTTTCATGTAATATGCATCTGTAATTTGTATGTCATTGCTTTCTATTTTTCTATTCTTAACCATTGAAACTTGGAAGCGATGAATCATTTTGTATATTGAAACTTGGAAGCGATGAATACACTAATATTTAAGTTACACATATTGAGTCATGCTCTAAAGTGTAACTTATAAATAATTTTTAGGTTTCACATATTCTAATCCATATGTATTTTTTTGAGCAAATAAATACGTACTTTTATATGTTAAAAAAGTCTATCTATTGTGAAATTTAAACATGTAAGTTTCTCTATAATAAAACAAATAAAGGATTGTTGAAGAATATTGTGATGGACTTATGGATCTTTAAGGAGAAAAGAAGTATTAAATTTTTAAGAAAATTTTGAGAGCAACTTATAGGTTCCTTAATTAAAAAAAGAAAAATATCAAATAAATATTTAAAATCTTGTAATTAGATCTTTAAGGCAGCATTTAGAAAGGGTTTGGATCCTCTAAAATTTGAATTTCACTTTAGAGTGTAAAATGTGATTTCTCACCATTGATTTCATAAGTGGAACCAAGAATAAATATGAAAGAAAAACTATTTAAGGGTAGAAGATCACACTTTACTCTCTAAAGTAAAATTCAAACTTTAGAGGATTCAAATCCTTTAGAAAAGAGATTAAAATTGAGAGATGGAGACTGTGAGTCTGTGAAACAAAGATTGAAAGACTGTAATTAAATTAAATTTTTGTATTACTTTTGATATAAAGTGTACAAAATTGAGTTATATATGTCTTAGTATATTATATTTGGTTCAAGATAAATATAAATTTAAAATAAAAATATTTACTAAAATATCATTGATTATTAAAAAAAATTGTTAAAATTTCAGTTTTTGATTTTCTGTTTATAAAAAATTTATTCTCTTGTGTCATCACTTTCTAGAGATATTGAAAGAATTGAAATTTTATATTTAAAATACTGAAATTTTAGTTTCTGACTTTAACCGCCAAATACAATACTGAGTCAGACTCTTTTAATTTTAATTTTCGTCTTTAAAAACAAATACTACTTAGAAAAAAAAAACAAGGTTCTGAAAATCGGATCGGACTGGCCGATTCGACCGGATTAACCAAAAACCGACTCTCTTACTGGTATGGTTGATGGCAAAAACCGATCCGCAAAAAACTAATGAAAAATCGGTCAAATCGGTGATTAACCGGTAAACCGAATGAACCAGTCCAATTTTTTGAAGTACCAGTTTGCTTCAAAAACAACACCATTTTAATAAAAAAAAAGGAAAAGAAAGCCCAAACGGGCAGAGACACTAGACACTAGACACACCCCTTTTCTTTCTCTCTTTCTCACCAAAATCCAACCCTAACACCCTAAAACCTTGCTAACACACCGGAGTCGTGCTGAAGGAGAAGGCGACGAAAGACAAAAGACGACGACAGAGCTCACAGAGTGGGGGGTGTAGCGACCCTCGTCCACTGCAAAAAACAAGGTTCTATTATAACTAACAGAAAATAAAATGAGAAGATTGTATCTTTATTTCTTGGTTATTATTATTATTATTATTATTAGGGTAAAGTATATTTTTTGTCTCTAAAGTTTGACAAAAGTTTCAAAAATACTCCTAAGTTTTATTTTGTTTCAATTTTGTCCCATAAGTTTTCGATTTGTATTAAATATACCTTTGATGGCTAATTTTATAAAAAATTAAAGACTAATTCAATAACAATTTTATAAGAACAACCCTCAACACAAGCAAATCAAGTATAATTTTCATGCATTATTGTTAGATTGATCTTAATTGTTTTGAAAATTTAGCCGTCAAGGGTATATTTGATGCAAATCGAAAACTTTTGGGACAAAATTGAAACAAAATAAAACTTAAGGGTATTTTTAAAATTTTTGCCAAACTTCAAAGACAGAAAGTATACTTTACCCTTATTATTATTATTATTATTATTATTATTATTATTACTATTATTATTATTATTACTATTTGATTTACCTATTTTCGATTACCTAGTCTATGCTTTCGTTTATATATATATATGTATTATTATTATTATCCACTAAAGTTTATGCATATATGTATAAAGATATATATATTGATGTACTTCAGTCATTATATATATATCCACTCAAGTTTATCATTATCGCTATGTATATTATATATTATCATATTAGTGTACTTCAGATATTATAATTATAATAATAATATCATTCTTCTACTAATGGTATTTGTACGCTAACGAAGGATTATATATAGCAGCAAAAATGAGAATGGTGAGAAAGAAGAGAAGAGCGTAACCGAAAGAGAAAGAGAGAGAACTTAAACCCTCGCCAAATTTAATTTCGTTTTTTTGCAATCCGTAACTCCAATAAAAAATCTAATCCAGTAAAAGTATTTGCATCCTCCTTCTCTATACGTTGATACCACTTTTGATTGGTAGAAGTTGACAGTGACGTAGTTTCTTTACCCCTTTGAGTTCGGCCAACTGGAGTTCTAGGAGGCACGGACGATTCTGGACATTTTCTTCTTCGATAGCTCGGTCAGAAAGCTTCTTCGGAGCTTTGAATATTTTGATTCCATACGAAGGTATGGTTTTGGTTTCTCTAGTTAATGTTTAATGTCACGTGAAAACTTAGGCTAGAAGACCTTAAGATAGGAATAAACTGAACGTATAATTGATGGATTGTGTATATAGAATAAAATGTGGGGTCTAGCTATTGTTAATAATTTAATGTTGAAGTTGGTTGGTTTGGAAAAAGATTTAATATTGGTATTTGTTTGATTTTGAAATAATTTGTTACTGGAAATGATTTGAATGACTGAGAGGTGTTTAGTTTGATAGTTGGGACCCTTGAAGGGTGGCAGAAATTCTAGTTTTAGAGGAGATACTGCCAAAATTTCTATAAGGATTGGAGTTTTGATTTGAAGTGTTATTTTAAAAAGGAAAGAGATTATTATGTGGCTTGTGTATTTGAGACTATTTGTTGACCTTCTGTCGCAAGATGTGACCGGGCACTTTAACTCCCCGGATTCCCCTATGGGCATGCATATATATATGAATATTGAATATTATATTTGAGCTTGGAGTTTGACTCCATGGAATATTATTGAGCTTGGGATGCGCGCACAGAAGGACTGTCTAATGGTTAACTACCAGGATATGTCGGGTTGGCTGTATAACCGACAGATGAGACTCATCAGCCATAGGACAGGCATACATCATACGCATTTGTTTACTTTGTTTGAGTGTGCATTGTTTTAGTTTGCTTAACTGTTTAATTCTGCTTAACTGCTACTTGTTCTACCTGCTATAAATGCTTATCTATCTGTGTTTTCCTTGCTTGAATTGTATGTGTATGTTTTCTGAGAAACCCCTCTTGGCAGAGGTGAGGAGGGGGTTGTTCCACCAGTGATTCGGAGGATTGGAGGAGGCAGAACGTGAAGTATTAGGTTAAAGTTAGATTCAGAACTAGAATACCTTAGACAACTTACCTAACTTCTGGTTTAATTGAATTCTTAAGCTAAAATTTGAGTATCGAAGTTCTAGGAATGCCTCTGGCTCTCCCGGGACCTTTTACATTAACTATGCGGGCACCTTTACCATGCTGAGAACCTCAGGTTCTCACCCCCATACTATGTTGTTGTTTGCAGATGCAGATCGAGAGACACCTCGTTGAGCGTCTGGAGACCCTCCTTACAAGCGAAGAACTATCTTTTGGACTGTCATATTTTGTTTTATGCTACGTATATATGTTTATAGAATCTCTGCATGTACATTTTTGTGTTTTGTCCCTCCTAGAGGTTAACTTGGAGATACAGGTGGTTTATTTTGTGGTTTGAGTTTTATTTTGGGTTGTATATATATATAAAATTATATACTCTGGCTGGCCTTAGCTTTGCAGGTCGAGTCTGGAGCTTGCTATCTGAGTTTTGGAACTCTGATATGTATATATGTTTTCAGTTTTCTTTCGATTTTACCTGTCCGTTTTATGAATATCCATGCAAGTGTGACACGATTTTCTGTTTATCGTTTTTATTTAGCTTATCCTTAAAGGCTCCTAGATATGATTTCATCCAACTATATTTATGTACATATCCTTTTCTTTTAAAGGTCGTAATACCTTGCCACCTCTACTTTACGACTTAAGCGTAAGGCTCTGTGTGGTAGGGTGTTATAGGGGGCAGATGAACTCGCAGCTTCAATCTCTGGGAGAGGAAGGGTACGCACCGTCGGAGATGAGGGAGACGATAACGACGGAGCAGAAAGGACGGCGGAGTCTGGAGAAGAACTGGATGCTGGTGGCTGTTGCAGAACGGGACGGTGTTGGCCTGCTGGGAGTGTGGCGGACTGGAAGTGGCGACTGGACAATGAAGAAGAAAGGGTATTGATCGAACTGAACTAGGTTACAAGCAAGACGAAAGGTTCGAATTGGTGGTGCTCAGTGGCGGAAAAGAATCCGATAAACGGCGGTGAACAATCACCTCGACCACTGTCGAGTGACCAAATAGATTTGGGGATTAGGGTTTTTCTGTCCATCGTTGCCTCTCCATTTTCGCTACTTGCTTCTTCGACGTCGTCGACGGTAAGCTTCTCCACTGCTTCTTCAGTTTCATTTTTGGGACAGACTCTCAAACTCTGGCTCTCCTTCTCCTCTCTGATAGGCTCTACCTTGCTCTATCACCAGTGTTCCCTGTCCATCACCGTCTCCTAAGGTCATTATTTACTGTTCTTCCATGCTCCAGCTGCACGGTCATCGCCTCCTCCATCGACGCGGTGGACGGCGGTCGCGTCGTTCTCCATACGCGTTCTTCATAGGTCGCGTTCTTCACTGGCGCAGCGCTCACGGTCGATAGTCTCCTCCAGTAGTGCGGTCACCTCCTCCAGCGCTCACGATCGCGTTCATCATTTCTTGTTCTCTCCAAGCAGCTTCGTGAATCTGTCAGAGTCAGACCAGCCGTCCTTCTTCTCCATCGTTTTTGCTCTCGGCTCTTCAACTGATTAGGTATTATGGGTAAATTAATTTTATTTTATTTTATCTTTTTAAAACTGTTTTAATAATTGATGAAATTGTTGGCTATTTTTAGGAAAATATTTCATGACTTCAAATTACTAGTGATTTTCACAAAATGTAGTCCCTTATTTAAGAGCAATCAACTTCATTTCATGATCAATAGATCGAAGAAGTATTGCATCAGAGAATAGAGAACCAATGATATGTTTTGAGCCTGTCTGGAAGATAGAAATTAAGCATTACTTTGGCTACATAATTATTAACTTATTCCTTGTAAAGTCTCTTTCTGAAGGTGTCAACTATGGTGGCCTGAATTCTAATATTTTAAATTTAGTTATTAGCATATGGGATGTAATTTGTAAACTTTATTTCCGATGGTGGGAAAAAATGTTGGATTCATATCTCAAATGTCAAGTAATTAAGTAATCCTTGAAGACAATACCATGTGATTTCCCATTTGCTGTCTCTATCCATAGACCCTATGAAGGATATGGTTTGATTTCATTGTTTGTTCTTATAACAATAATAATATTAATATTTGTAAACTAATATAGTGTTATGGCTTATTTTAAAGTACTTGAATCATGGTGTTATACTGTTATTATGTAATAAAATCTGTAAATTTGAATGGTTTATTCAACTGTAAACATATATGGCACTGAGGGTTTATATGGTTTAAAGGTTTAATTGTTTGAAAATTAAGATGGTTTATTTAATTGAAGTCATATGGCACTGAGGGTCTGTTGTTTGTAAACTGATATAGTGTTATGCTTATTTAACTGTAGGATTCTGTTGGAAAATTAGAATGGCTGATAAACAAGCGCTTACAACTAATGCAAGTGGGTCTGAAGTTGGGAGCATTCCTACTCCACCTAGTGTCGCTGGATCTACACCAGAAGAATCAACAAGGGAGGAGAAACAAATACCAATCCAGCTTCAAGTGATGCTCCTTCTTTGGTGACAGCAGCACAATCTGGCCAGTCAGGTAAAAGAAAGTCTACTAGACCCCCTTCTATTATTTGGGATCACTTCAAAAAAAAATGATGAGGAAACTAAGACTCAATGTAAGCATTGTTTGAAATGGTTACAATGTCATAGTCGTAGGGATGGGACCTCTAACCTAAAAAAACATATTGGAACTTGTGCGAAGAACCCGGAAAATCATGTTGATAAAAAACAGAAAACTCTTGTGTTCACAAATTCTAATTTAGAGGAACCACCAACATTAAAGGTAGTAGATTTTAATTAAGATCGGTGTAGGCTTGCACTTTGTAAGATGGTGATAATTGATGAGCTTCTATTTAGGTTTGTGGAAAATACTGGTTTTAGGGGATTTTGTGGTGAAATGCAACCTCAATTTAAGATTCCGAGTCGTATGACAGTTGCTAGGGATTGTATGCAGTTGTATGTAGAGGAAAAAACCAAACTTAAGTCTCTTTTGGAGCTGAATCATCCGATGGTTTCTTTAACTACTGATACTTGGACGTCTGTTCAAAACCTCAACTATATGTGTGTAACAGCTCATTATATTGATGATGGGTGGGCATTGAATAAGAAGATCATGTCCTTTAATTTGATTGCTGATCATACTGGTGTTACCATAGGAAAAGCTCTAGAGAAATGTTTAAAAGATTGGGGTATTCGAAAACTTTGTACTGTAACTGTGGATAATGCTAGTGCAAACTTTGTTGCTGTAAATACTTTGGTTAAAATCATGCGAGAATGGAATGGTTGTACTATGTTGGGTGGGGAATTCGTTCATTTGAGATGTGCTGCCCATATTTTAAACCTGATTGTTTGTGATGGTTTGAAAGATCTACAGTCATCTATTGCTAGGATTAGAACTTCTTGTAAGTTTGTGAAGTCATCTCCATCTAGGTTAGCGACCTTTAGGAGGTGTGCACATGAGGCAAACATTACAAGTCGACAAATGATTGTTCTTGATGTGCCGATGAGGTGGAATTCTACTTATATGATGTTGGAAGTGGCCGAAAAATTTGAAAAGGCATTTGCTCGTCTTGCTAGGGAAGATGCTCATTTTGAAAGATACCTTGAAGATGATGGGGGGCCTCCTAGTGATGAGGATTGGAGTAGAGCTCGTATCTTTATACGTTTTTTACAAATCTTCTATCATGCAACGCTTTCATTCTCTAGTTCTTTGAATGTCACTTCAAATACTTTTTTCCATGTATTGTGTAAGATTTTATGCACTTTGAATAAATGGATTATGAGTGATGATTTAGTGTTGAATGGAATGGCAACAATGATGAAGGCTAAATTTGATAAGTATTGGGATGATTCTGATCATTCTTATACTTCTACTCCTTTGACTTCAGTGAACAAGCCATCTCTGAACTATCTATTACTTGTTGCTATTTTTCTTGATCCGCGGTATAAATTGGAATATATTCAGTTTACTTTGTTTGAGATGTATGGTCAAGGTGAGAAATCTTCAAGGATCTTTAGAAAATTGAAGGATATCATTGCTAAATTGTTTGAGCAATATAGCATATGGAATCCGCGACCCCCTGAAGACACTCAAGATGCTAGCATTTCTTCGGATACTACACCAAATCCTAGTGTAGAGATGAGTGAGAATGATAGTATTACAATTGAAGATCCTATGAGCAAGTGGAAGCAAACTCAAATGATAAAATTAAGTGAGTTGAAGAAAAATGAAATGGATAGGTATTTGGAAGATGAAGTGGCGGAAGATTTTAGTGGATTTGATATATTGAGGTGGTGGAGAGGAAAGACTTTGAGGTATCGTGTTCTCTCTTGCATGGCTAGAGATATATTAGCCATTCCTGTTTCTACTGTGGCATCTGAGTCAGTTTTTAGCACGGGAGGTCGTGTCCTTGACCCTTATCGCAGTTGTTTGAGTCCCACCACTATAGAGGCGTTAATTTGCACTCAAAATTGGTTGAAGCCTGCTAAGATATTGGTTGAGCTTGATGAAGGAGATGATGCTGTTGATTCAGGTATATAATGAATTAGTTCATTTGTATTTTATTAATTATTATTCATTTTTTGTCTTTCATTTTAGAGCATTGACATACCATGACATATTTTGTTATTGTTGAATTGAATAGAATTTTCTGGAGTTACTAGTGTCGGAGATCCTGAAGTTCAAAGTGGAATGCAATCTCATCAACCATCTTAGGTATTCAATAGTGCTTGTATTGTATTGGTATATAATAATTTATTATTCTAACATGTTTTACTAATTTTTCTCACTTGTTATTTCTTAATAGGAATGAATGCTTGCTGATATAGTGTCAATTGGAAGACTGGAAGAGATGTGTCAATTGGAACTTGTTGAGTTGCTGTTTTAGTGTTTTTAGTATGCTGGGATTGCTGTTTTAGTATGATTTAGTGTGCTGAATTGTTGAGTTGCTGTTTTAGTATGTTAAATTATTGATTTGATGTGTTGTTTCACCAAGTGTTGTCATAAATTTTATGATATTTTATTTTAATTTTTAATTGCTGAGTTGCTGTTTGATGAGCGAATAATTTATACGCTTTTTGGCATTATTTTTAGTATGTTTTTCGTAGAATCTAGTTACTTTTAGGGATGTTTTCATTAGTTTTTATGTTAAATTCACATTTCTGGACTTTTCTATGAGTTTGTGTGTTTTTCTGTGATTTCAGGTATTTTCTGGCTGAAATTGAGGGACTTGAGCAAAAATCAGATTCAGAGGTTGAAGAAGGACTGCTGATGTTGTTGAATTCTGACCTCCCTGTACTCAAAGTGAATTTTCTGGAGCTACAAAACTCAAAATGGTGCGCTTTCAATTGCGTTGGAAAGTAGACATCCAGGGCTTTACAACAATATATAATAGTCCATACTTTACACGAGTTTAGATGACGCAAACTGGCAATCAAGGCCAGCTCTCTGCCCAATTCTGGCGTTCAGCGCCAGAAACAAGTTGCAAAGTGGAGTTCAACGCCCAAACTGGCACAAAAGTTGGCGTTCAACTCCAAGAATGACCTCTGCACGTGTAACATTCAAGCTCAGCCCAAGCACACACCAAGTGGGCCCCGGAAGTGAATTTATGCATCAATTACTTACTTCTGTAAACCCTAGTGACTAGTTTATTATAAATAGAACTTTTTATCATTGTACTTTTAGATCTTTGAACATCTTTGGATTATCTTTTGATCTTTGGATCATCTTTGGATGTCTGGTTCTTAGATCAGAGGGGCTGGCCATTCGGCCATGCCTGAACCTTTCACTTATGTATTTTCAACGGTAGAGTTTCTACACTCCATAGATTAAGGTGTGGAGCTCTGCTGTTCCTCAAAGATTAATGCAAAGTACTACTGTTTTTCTATTCAATTCAACTTGTTTCGCTTCTAAGATATTCATTCGCACTTCAACATGAATGTGATGAACGTGACAATCATCATCATTCCCTATGAACGCGTGCCTGACAACCACTTCTGTTCTACCTTCGATTGAATGATTATCTCTTGGATCTCTTAATCAGAATCTTCGTGGTGTAAGCTAGATTGATGGCGGCATTCATGAGAGTCCGAAAAGTCTAAACCTTGTCTGTGGTAATCCTACTGATTAGCCGTGCTGTGACAGAGCATTTGGACCATTTTCACAAGAGGATGGGATGCAACCATTGGCAAGGGTGATGCCTCCAGACGATTAGCCATGCAGTGACAGCGCATCGGACCATTTTCCAGAGAGGATCAAAAGTAGCCATTGACGAAGGTGATATCCTTACATAAAGCCAGCCATAGAAAGGAGTAAGACTGATTGGATGAAGACAGCAGGAAAGCAGAGGTTCAGAGAAACGAAAGCATCTCTACACGCTTATCTGAAATTTTCACCAATGATCTACATAAGTATTTCTATCCTTGTTTTCTTCTCTATTTTCGAAAACTCCATAACTATTTTATATCCGCCTGACTGAGATTTACAAGATGACCATAGCTTACTTCATACCAACAATCTCCGTGGGATCGACCCTTACTCACGTAAGGTTTATTACTTGGACGACCCAGTGCACTTGCTGGTTAGTTGTATCGAAGTTGTGACAAATTATGAATTAAGATTAGAGCACCAAGTCTTTAGAGCCATTACCAGAGATCACAATTTTGTGCACCAAGTTTTTGGTGCCGTTGCCGGAGATTGTTCGAGTTTGGACAACTGACGGTTCATCTTGTTGCTCAGATTAGGTAATTTTCTTTTTGTTTTCTTTTCAAAAAAAAATTTTCAAAAATATATTTTTCTTCAGAATTTTTAAGAATGAATTCTAGTGTTTCATGAAGCATGTTGAAGCCTGGCTGGCTGTAAAGCCATGTCTAATTCTTTTGGATAGGGTATGTCAGGCGTGTCATGTCTGAGTTACATACTAAAGCTTGGCTGGCTATTAAGCCATGCCTGACCCTTTGATTGGAGCTTTAGACTAAAGAGCATAAGATTCCTGGAATTCATATTAAAAATTTTGGAATCCTTATTTTTCTTTTTCAAAATGATTTTCGAAAAAAAAATAAAAATAAAAATACCAAAAAAAATTAGAAAATAAAAAAAATTCAAAAATTTTTTGTGTTTCTTGTTTGAGTCATGTGTCATGTTATAAGTTTGGTGTCAATTGCATACTCATCTTGCATTTTTCGAAAATTCATGCATTCATAGTGTTCTTCATGATCTTCAAGTTGTTCTTGGTAAGTCTTCTTGTTTGATCTTGATGTTTTCTTGTTTTTCATCTTTTCTTGTTTTTCATGTGCATTTTTGCATCCATAGAGTCTAAACATGAAAGATTTCTAAGTTTGGTGTCTTGCATGTTTTCTTTGCATTAAAAATTTTTCAAAAATATGTTCTTGATGTTCATCATGATCTTCAAAGTGTTCTTGGTGTTCATCTTGACATTCATAGCATTCTTGCATTCATCACATACTTTGATCCAAAATTTTCATGCATTGCATCATTTTTCTTGTTTTTCTCTCTCATCATTAAAAATTCAAAAAAAAATTATCTTTCCCTTTTTCTCTCTTAAAATTTCGAAAATTAGATTTGACTTTTTCAAAAATTTTTAAAATTTAGTTGTTTCTTATGAGTCAAATCAAATTTTCAATTTAAAAATCCTATCTTTTTCGAAATCTTTTTCAAAAATCAAATCTTTTTCATTTTTCTTAGTTATTTTCGAAAATTTTAAAAATATTTTTCAAAAATATTTTTCTTATCTTTATCACATAATTTTCGAAAATAACATCATCAATTAATGTTTTGATTCAAAAATTTCAAGTTTGTTACTTGCTTGTTAAGAAAGATTCAAACTTTAAGTTCTAAAATCATATCTTGTGATTTCTTGTGAATCAAGTCATTAATTATGATTTTAAAAATCAAATATTTTTCAAAACTAATTTCAATCATATCTTTTCAAAAATATCTTTTCATCTTATCTTTTTCAAAAATTTGATTTCAAAATATCTTTTCTAACTTCCTAACTTCTTATCTTTTCAAAATTGATTTTCAAATTTGTTTCAACTAACTAACTAACTTTTTGTTTGTTTCTTATCTTTTTCAAAACCACCTAACTAACTTTCTCTCTCTAATTTTCGAAAATATCTCCCCTCTTTTTCAAAATTTCTTTTTAATTAACTAATTATTTTAATTTTTGATTTTAATTTTCGAAAACTACCAACCTTTTTCAAAAACTATTTTCGAAAATCACTAACCCTTTTTCAAAAATAATTTTCAAAATTCTTCCTCTCTCATCTCATTCTAATTATTTATTCATCTACTAACATCTCCTCATCTCACATCTCTGCTCTCCTCACCCTTGTGTTTCTTTCCTTACATTGCATTCTTTGTCCCCTTCCTTTCTTCCACTTACATAAGGACCTCTATACTGTGGTATAAAGGATCTCTGTTATTATTATTATTTTTCTGTGCCCTCTTCTTTGTCATATGAGCAGGAGCAAGGACAAGAATATTCTTGTTGAAGCAGATCCAGAACCGGAAAGGACTCTGAAGAGAAAATTAAGAGAAGCTAAATTACAACAAACCAGCAAGCACCTATCAGAAATTTTCGAACAGGAGGAGGAGATGGCATCCAAAAATAATAATGCAAGGAGGATGCATGGTGACTTTACTACACCTAATTCCAATTTACATGGAAGAAGCATCTCCATTCCTGCCATTGGAGCAAACAACTTTGAGCTGAAACCTCAATTAGTTTCTCTGATGCAGCAGAACTGCAAGTTCCATAGACTTCCATCTGAGGATCCTTTTCAGTTCTTAACTGAATTCTTGCAGATCTGTGATACTGTTAAGACTAATGGAGTAGATTCTGAAGTCTACAGGCTCATGCTTTTCCCTTTTGCTGTAAGAGACTCTTGAAATTGATACTCTGAATGCTATATTAGCTCAGAATAAAATATTGACTCAGTAAGTCAATATGATTTCTCAGAGTCTGAATGGAATGCAAGCTGCATCCAACAGTACTCAAGAGGCATCTTCCGAAGAAGAAGCTTATGATCTTGAGAACCCTGCAATAGTAGTGGTAAATTATATGGCTGAACCTTATGGAAACACCTATAACCCATCATGGAGAAATCATCCAAATTTCTCATGGAAGGATCAAAAGCCTCAACAAGGCTTTAATAATGGTGGAAGAAACAGGTTTAACAATAGTAAACCTTTTCCATCATCCACTCAGCAACAGACAGAGAACTCTGAACAAAATACCTTTAATTTAGCAAACTTAGTCTCTGATCTATCTAAGGCCACTGTAAGTTTCATGAATGAAACAAGGTCATCCATTAGAAATCTGGAGGCACAAGTGGGCCAGCTGAGTAAAAAGATCACTAAAATCCCTCCTAGTACTCTTCCAAGCAATACAGAAGAAAATCCAAAAGGAGAGTGCAATGCCATTGAATTAATCACCATGGCCGAACCTGTGAGGGAAGGAGAGGACGTGAATCTCAAGGAGGAAGACCTCCTAGGACATCCAGTGATCAATAAGGAGTTTCCCTTTGAGGAACCAAAGGAATCTGAGGCTCATCTAGAGACCATAGAGATTCCATTAAACCTCCTTATGCTCTTCATGAGCTCTGATGAGTATTCTTCTTCTGAAGAGAATGAAGATGTTACTAAAGAGAAAGTTGCCAAGTTCCTTGGTGCAATTATGAAGCTGAATGCCAAATTATTTGGTATTGAGACTTGGGAAGATGAACCTCCCTTGTTCACTAATGAACTGAGTGATCTGGATCAACTGACATTGCCTTAGAAGAAACAGGATCCTGGAAAGTTCTTAATACCTTGTACCATAGGCACCATGACCTTTGAAAAGGCTCTATGTGACCTTGGTTCAGGAATAAACCTCATGCCCCTCTCTGTAATAGAGAAACTGGGAATCTATGGGGTGCAAGCTGCTAAAATCTCATTAGAGATGGCAGACAATTCAAGAAAATAGGCTTACGGACAAGTAGAGGACGTGTTAGTAAAGGTTGAAGGCCTTTACATCCCTGCTGATTTCATAGTCCTGGATATTGGGAAGAATGATGATGAATCCATCATCCTTGGAAGACCCTTCCTAGCCACAGCAAGAGCTGTGATTGATGTTGACAGAGGTGAACTAGTCCTTCAATGGAATGAGGACTCCCTTGTGTTTAAAACTCAAGGATCTCCCTCTGCAACCATGGAGAGGAAGCATGAAAAGCTTCTCTCAAAACAGAGTCAAGTAGAACCCCCACAGTCAAACTCTAAGTTTGGTGTTGGGAGGCCACAACCAAACTCTAAGTTTGGTGTTGAACTCCCATATCCAAACTCTAAGTTTGGTGTTGGGGAGTCTCAACAATGCTCTGAACATCTGTGAGGCTCCATGAGAGCCCACTGTCAAGCTATTGACATTAAAGAAGCGCTTGTTGGGAAGCAACCCAATTCTTATTTATCTAATTCTATTTTTGTTGTTTTTCATGTTTTATTAGGTTCATGATCATGTGGATCACAAAATAAATATAAAAATTGAAAACGGAATCAAAAACAGCAGAAGAAAAATCACACCCTGGAGGAAGACCTTACTGGCGTTTAAACGCCAGTAAGAAGCATGTTTTGGGCGTTCAACGCCAGAACAGAGCATGGTTCTGGCGCTGAACGCCAGAAATGGGCAGCATCTGGGCGTTTGAACGCCAGAATTGCACCCTGGAGAAGAGCTGGTGCTGAACGCCCAGAACAAGCATGGTTCTGGCGTTCAACGCCAGAAATGGGCAACAAATGGGCGTTCAACGCCCAGAACAAGCACCAATCTGGCGCTGAATGCCTAGAGTTGTGTGCAAAGGCATTTTGCATGCCTAATTTGGTGCAAGGTTGTAAATCCTTGAACACCTCAGGATCTGTGGACTCCACAGGATCACCTCAGGATCTGTGGACCTCACAGGATCCCTACCCACCTCACCCTCTCTTTCTCCATTCATGATCACCCCTTCTGTTCTCCATTCACCACTCACATCCATACACCCCACCTACCTTCAGAATTCAAAATCTCTTTCACACAACATAACCCTCTCTTCCCCTTCTTGGCCGAAACACAACTCTCACTCTCTCTCCTCCATTTCTTCCTCTGCTTCTTTTATTCTTTCTTCTTTTGCTCGAGGGCGAGCAACACTCTAAGTTTGATGTGGTAAAAGCATAGCTTTTTTGTTTTTCCATAGCCATTAATGGCACCTAAGACCGGAGAATCCTCTAGAAAAGGGAAAGGGAAGACAAAAGCTTCCACCTCCGAGTCATGGGAGATGGAAAGATTCATCTCACAAGCCCATCACTAAGAAAAGGATGGAGCAAACAAGAGAGCACATTCATGGATCTCAACAGGCACATGAAGAAGCTCATCATCAAGAGATCCCTAAGATACCTCAAGGGATGCACTTTCCTCCACAAAACTATTGGGAGCAAATCAACACCTCCCTAGGAGAATTAAGTTCCAACATGGGACAATTAAGGGTGGAACATCAAGAGCATCCATCATCCTTCATGAAATTAGAGAAGATCAAAAATCAATGAGGGAGGAGCAACAAAGACAAGGAAGAGACATAGAAGAGCTCAAGGACATCATTGGTTCCTCAAGAAGGAAACGTCACCATCACTAAGGTGGACTCATTCCTTGTTCTTACTTTCTCTGTTTTTTGTTTTCTATGTTAAGTGCTTATCTGTGTTTGTGTCTTCATTACATGATCATTAGTATTTAGTAACTATGTCTTAAAGTTATGAATGTCCTATGAATCCATCACTTCTCTTAAATGAAAAATGTTTTAATTCAAAAGAACAAGAAGTACATGAGTTTCGAATTTATCCTTGAACTTAGTTTAATTATATTGATGTGGTGACAATGCTTCTTGTTTTCTGAATGAATGCTTGAACAGTGCATATGTCTTTTGAAGTTGTTGTTTAAGAATGTTAAATATGTTGGCTCTTGAAAGAATGATGACAAGGAGACATGTTATTTGATAATCTAAAAAATTATAAAAATGATTCTTGAAGCAAGAAAAAGTAGCAAAGAACAAAGCTTGCAAAAAAAAAAAAGAAAAAAAATAGGCGAAAAAAAAATAGAAAGAAAAGGAAAAGCAAGCAGAAAAAGCCAAAAGCTCTTAAAACGAAGAGACAAGAGCAAAAAGCCAGTAACCCTTAAAACCAAAAGGCAAGGGCAATTAAAAAGGATCCCAAGGCTTTGAGCATCAGTGGATAGGAGGGCCTAAAGGAATAAAATCCTGGCCTAAGCGGCTAAACCAAGCTATCCCTAACCATGTGCTTGTGGCATGAAGGTGTCAAGTGAAAACTTGAAACTGAGCGGTTAAAGTCAAGGTCCAAAGCAAAAAAAGAGTGTGCTTAAGAACCCTGGACACCTCTAATTGGGGACTTTAGCAAAGCTGAGTCACAATCTGAAAAGGTTCACCCAATTATGTGTCTATGGCATTTATGTATCCGGTGGTAATACAATTGCGTTGGAAAATAGACATCCAGGGCTTTCCAGCAATATATAATAGTCCATACTTTACCCGAGTTTAGATGACAAAAACTGTCGTTCAACGCCAGCTCTCTGCCCAATTCTGGCGTTCAGCGCCAGAAACAAGTTGCAAAGTGGAGTTCAACGCCCAAACTGGCACAAAAGCTGGCGTTCAACTCCAAGAATGACCTCTGCACGTGTAACATTCAAGCTCAGCCCAAGCACACACCAAGTGGGCCCCGGAAGTGGATTTATGCATCAATTACTTACTTCTGTAAACCCTAGTGACTAGTTTATTATAAATAGAACTTTTTATCATTGTACTTTTAGATCTTTGAACATCTTTGGATTATCTTTTGATCTTTGGATCATCTTTGGACGCCTGGTTCTTAGATCAGAGGGGCTGGTCATTCGGCCATGCCTGAACCTTTCACTTATGTATTTTCAACGGTAGAGTTTCTACACTCCATAGATTAAGGTGTGGAGCTCTGCTGTTCCTCAAAGATTAATGCAAAGTACTACTGTTTTTCTATTCAATTCAACTTATTCCGCTTCTAAGATATTTATTCGCACTTCAACCTGAATTTGATGAACGTGACAATCATCATCATTCCCTATGAACGCGTGCCTGACAACCACTTCCGTTCTACCTTCGATTGAATGATTATCTCTTGGATCTCTTAATCAGAATTTTCGTGGTATAAGCTAGATTGATGGCGGCATTCATGAGAGTCTAAAAAGTCTAAACCTTGTCTATGGTATTCCGAGTAGGACTCTGGGATTGAATGACTGTGACGTACTTCAAACTCGCGATTGCTGGGCGTAGTGACAGAGCATTTGGACCATTTTCACAAGAGGATGGGATGCAGCCATTGGCAAGGGTGATGCCTCCAGACGATTAGCCATGCAGTGACAGCGCATCGGACCATTTTCCAGAGAGGATCAAAAGTAGCCATTGACGAAGGTGATATCCTTACATAAAGCCAGCCATAGAAAGGAGTAAGACTGATTGGATGAAGACAGCAGGAAAGCAAAGGTTCAAAGGAACGAAAACATCTCTACACGCTTATCTGAAATTCTCACCAATGATCTACACAAGTATTTCTATCCTTGTTTTCTTCTCTATTTTCAAAAACTCCATAACTATTTTATATCCGCCTGACTGAGATTTACAAGATGACCATAGCTTGCTTCATACCAAAAATCTCCGTGGGATCGACCCTTACTCACGTAAGGTTTATTACTTGGACGACCCAGTGCACTTGCTGGTTAGTTGTATCAAAGTTGTGACAAATTATGAATTAAGATTAGAGCACCAAGTCTTTGGAGCCATTACCAGAGATCACAATTTCGTGCACCACTGTTTTATTTTTAATTTTTAATTTTATGATATTTATGGACATTTTTTTCAAAAACAGAAAAAAAAGGGCCTTAAAACAAATCTTTTATTACACGGATATATCCAATATCCGATCCGATCCGATCTGATCCGCAAATATGTGGATCGGATCGGATTGGATCCGACCTAAAAAAACACGGATATGGTATCCGATCCGATCCGATGGGAGCAGTACGGATCGGATAGAATTTTAGCCTATATCCGATCCGATCCGATCTGTGTGCAGCCCTATGAACAATGGCCTGGATGAGAGAGTGAAGCAGTTGGAGGATTTTTTGTGGAAGAAAGATGAGGATAACCAATTTGTGAAGAAGCATAATGTTTTTGATTTTCTTAGGGGCGTAATAGTTGGTGCATTGATAGGTGTGATTGTATTTTGTATATTTGTGGTGGCTGTTTAGGCAAACTGGATTCTATATTAATAATCAAGTTATTGTATTGAAATGTGTATTTATGGTTAGATGGATATTAGATGGACATGCATTATATTGTTTAAATCAATTGTGGTCAAATAAGATAAAAGAAATACATTGCTTTTAGGTTGTTGTAGCCATATATCAAAAGGGTGACTTAACTGATATTCAAAACATTGTAACTACACAAGTAATTTGATTCAGTAGCAACATAAATCAAATGAAA
This sequence comes from Arachis ipaensis, assembly GCF_000816755.2. Classification (NCBI taxonomy): domain Eukaryota; kingdom Viridiplantae; phylum Streptophyta; class Magnoliopsida; order Fabales; family Fabaceae; genus Arachis; species Arachis ipaensis. Next base: position 14,064,474 of record NC_029793.2, on the reverse strand, counting down.
CAAAATAAAGTTCTGTTTCCTTCAACATACACCAAAAGGAAACCAAACTAAACAAAAGGTCTATTGTCTTAAACACAGAGAACACCAAAACAAACCAGACAAAGAGGTTTTACTTCCTCAAACATAACAAAATATGGTGTTTATAATAAGTTGCACATTGATTCTTAAAAGGTTCATTTCTTCTTAGATTGGTTCAATCCCGGTATTGGGGTAAATTTAAACATTCTAGATGCTGTATGACTGGTGGTAGCTGCAGCCGTATCTGCACCGACACTACCCTGTACCTGGGGTCTCCTAATTGTTTGCTTTGGACGTCTAAAAGGTTGCTGAGCCTAGAATTTACAAGATTGTTATGAGTATATTTCTTACAAATTTCAACATACACATTAATCTAAATACAACTAGCATACCTTGGATTTGCTTGAGACATTAATTGTGGCTTGTGAAGGAGGATTTCCAATTTGACTCCCATGAGAGGGAGGATTAGGAGGTTGCACGCTACCTTGTACAGATCTTTCATTGTGTGACCAATTATCAGGCAGTTAGGTACCCAAAGAATAACTTATAAGACAATTAAGTTCCTATAGAATAACACTTATGGTGCAGATAGGTCTCCGCGTACAGGGACAATGGTCTACACCACAATATTATGCAAAATAAAAATATACAAATTACAACTAATGCAATTAATGTTACCTGAGATAAGGGGGCAGATTGAGAAACAGCCATCTCATGTAGTGTCTAAGACTGCTTCTTCTTTCTTTTTCCCTTTGAAGATGATCCTTGCTGGGGTGCCCCTTTGCAAGTTTTGGAATTGTGACCAATTTCTCCACACTTGGCATATGTTACTCTAAAGGCCTTCTTGGCCTTTGTCCCATCAGGGCCGTCTTCTACTGCATCAGGTCTCTTTCACTTCACAGGACACCCAATTGGTCTCTTAATTTTGGGGGTTATGGAACTAACTTGTCCAGATTTATCCCAATATTTCTCACTGTTGACAGGGCTTATAGAGTGAGCATAGGTAGCCCTGAATGCATCAATCTTCAGTCATTGATGGACATATTTAGGGTATTACTCTATTATTGTTGTTGTTGTTTGGTTTTGAAGAAAGCATTCGCTGGTTGAACATCCTTTTCTTGTTATTGGTTAATTAATAATTAAATTGAATCCAAAACACCCTGGTATAAGAGAGGCGTTCACACTACTTCAATTAAAATAAATTTCGAATTTCAAAATACTATTTTTTTTTTCTCGACGTATCACATAAATATAGTGACAAAAGAAAAAATATATAATTAAAAAAATAACACTTAGCATAAATGTTAAATTTTTAAATGTTAAATTTTATTAAACTATTTTTTCACCTTAGCCCATGACAACAATAAAGAAGTCTCGTGGCCCACAAGTTCAGCCCAATAGAATACATAAATTCAGTTATAATTTTAGTCTTTATTATTTTATCTTATCTTATCTTTAGTTGTTCTTATCTTATCTTTATTTGCTTTTATCTTTCTTAGGCCAATGCTCTATGTATATTTAGTTTTACCTTCATAATACAATATAATTTAATCAATCAAGAAATACAAAGTATAATATTCTTCCTCTCTTCTTTTCTTATTCTTTCACAATTTTATCATGGTATCAGAGCCATGGTATCCTCCTTGTGAAGGATTTATAAGTTATCATCTTTTCGGTGAGAAATCACTATGCTCCTTTTTCAACCTCTTCCCATAATGAATAATCAATGTTCCAATTTAGTTCAAGATCCAACCAATCCTTATTACATGCATCCAAGTGAAAATTCTACCTCAATTTTGGTTACCCTAGTTCTTTACCAGCAATTTCGCCTCCTTTTTTTCCGGCAGTTCGGTCTGCGCTTATTTCTAGCAGTTCCGTCTGTATTCTTTTTCAGCAGTCATGTCTGTATTCTGTTTCAGCAGTTCAATCTGCACTCTGTTTTAGTTTTATTTGCACTCTTATTGCACTCCACGCGCCCTCTTTTTTTTATCGCACTCTATGCGCCTTTGAAGACCACTCTTATTGCGCCATATGCGCTCTCTAAAGATCAATCTTATTGCGCTCTACGCGCTTATTTTTTCTTTTTTTTGAAGATCAATGCTCAAGCACAACATCTCTTTTTATATTTTTTCCGTTGGCAGCTGTAGTTGCGCCGCACGCATCTCCCTTTGCATCACCACGTCAGACGCGTCTTCCTCAACAATTTTATCGAAACTTATCCAAGCTGTGGATTATTGACATCTTCCATCCACCAGCTTGTGGGGGCGTATTAAACTACTCTTCCACCTTAGCTCATGACAACAATAAAGAAGTCTCGTGGCCCACAAGTTCAGCCCAACAGATTACATAAATTTAGTTACTATTTTAGTCTTTATTATTTTATCTTATCTTATCTTTAGTTGTTCTTATCTTATCTTTGTTTGCTTTTATCTTTCTTAGGCCAATGCTCTATATATATAGTTTTACCTTTATAATACAATATAATTCAATCAATCAAGAAATACAAAGTATAATATTCTTCCTCTCTTCTTTTCTTATTCTTTCACAATTTTATCTGTTTTTTTATTATATAACTATTGTTTCAATAAATACTTTATTATAAAATTTATGGAAATAAGATGAGAAAATAATTCCATGCATGGCATGAGGTTTCAGTTAAGAATTTTTTTTTTGGACATGCACACACTATACCCAGTTATAGCTAGAAATCGATCCTATAAGTGCAACTTGATAAAAGGCATACAAATCTTTCATCTGTGCCAATCCTCAGCTACCGGTTAAAAATCTAAACGTTAGACAAATCAAAGGTGTTTTTTTTAATTAGTTACAGAACAAAAGTCCAAGATAAACAAAAATAATTATACTAAAAAAGATCTAGGAAACTTAACACCATGAGCGTCAGCGAAGACGTGATGAAACAACAAGAGAGGGGTTTTCAAAGAAATTAACTCCTTGGAGATGTCCCTGACCAGCTTTAGCAAGGTAATCAGCACAGAAATTGACTTCTCTGAAGATGTGCCTAACTTCAACTCTCTCCAATTTCACCAGAAGCTCTTGGATGGATCTGATCAGGGATGAGTTATTACCATGTCTTTCCGGTAACGTCTTTTGGACCAATGACAAAACACATTTTCAGTCTGATTCTACCACTACCTTTGTGATGCCAAGCTCGGAGACAAATTTAACCCCAACATAGAAGCCCATAGCTCTGCTAGAGTTATAGTACAAGCCCCAATGTTCATGCTAAACCCAGCAAAGGTGTGACCATTCCAATCTCTAATGATGCCACAACACGTGCCTCTGTTGTCGGGTTGAAGGACCGAGCCATCTACATTAAGTTTCATCTAGCTCCAATCCGGAGGCTCCCAGCAAACTAGCTCTTCTCTAGTACCTTTTAGAAGTTTTCTGCTATGCTCTGTAATGTTCAAAATGAAATTATATCCCTCAGCTATTCTTCTAATCATCTGGTGTAGGTGGTTATTTTGTAAAATTTCATTTTCGAAGATGAGGTCGTTTCTACATCTCTAGGTGGTGTTGCAAGCCGTGACAAAAATTATGGGTCATGGAATCCCATACTGATTCCGAGAGACTGAAAAAAGGTTTGTTCTCATCCAATCTTGGAAAGATTGATTGAAGAAAGTATCATGTGAGTCTTTGTTAATGATGCTAATCCATACTGTACGGATGTAGGGGCAATCGCGTAGAGATGGAGCAATGTCTCTTCTTCTCTGCAGCATCTTGGACAACTAGTCAACTACCATCCTCAGTGAGATTTCTATTCTTCCTTTTGTTGTTTGTTAGAAGAGCCTCATGAATGAGAAGCCAACTGAGGGTCTTGAGCCTTTGAGGTAATTTAATCTTCCAAAGGTGGTTGTGCATTGTATTTATGTTGTCATTATTTTTGAAATAGGTATCGTAGGTTGATTTTATTGTAAATTTACCATCTGCTGCTGGAAGTTACCCGATTGTATCCACTCCAATAGTTGGATTAGGGGCCTTTAAAATATGAATGTGGTTAATGTAAGACCCCGAATTTTGAAAAGGAATTAATAAATTATTTATGATCCATTATATTTATTTAAGATAATATTTTTGGAGAGTTTTATATATAAGTTGAGTAAATTTTTATTTATTATTTAGAGTTTTTATAATTGCAAAATAATGAGTATTTTATATACCTTAATTTTAACATATAGATTTTTACCCAATTTTATAAGTAAAGGAGAATCAATTTACTTATCTCCAATTTTTATTAAATTGGTATTTAACTGAAAATAATTTACAGATTGGTAGTTAAAAGGTATTTTTTTTAAGATAGATACTTTATATTTAATTTAGTTTTTAATTATTATTCTATCTTTTCATTTATTTTATAAAATTATGTTATTACCCTTATTTTTATTAAAATTTCCTAATCTACCCCAAACTCTAACTAAACAACACTCCCCCCTCCTCACACACGGCACTCACTCAACAAGCGCACACACACACTGAAACAACGAAAGAAGAAAAAGAAAGAAGGATGGGAAAGGGGGAAGAGGGAGGTCCGAGAGGGAGAGAGCGTCGGGGATGAGTGAGCTATGACGGGAGAAGAAGGGAAGAGGGGAAGGAGCAGCTCGCCGGCCAGCCGTGCCCTACCATCGCGCCAGCTCCTCACCGCCGTGCTACATCGCCGTCCAAGGAAGGAGGAAGGCCGCCGCTACTGTCCGTGAAGCCATCGCCGTCACGGACCAGATCTGAGGCGAGAGAGAGGACCGCGATGGAGGAAGGAACCACGCCGCCTAGTAGCCGTCTGTGGGGAGTCGCCGTCGGTCTACATGCCGCCAACATTGCCGGCGTTGTCGCGAGAAGGAGAGAGCCGCGTCGGAGGAGAAGAGCTGTCGTGGAGCTGCCTCTGCCGCTGCGCCCAACCGCAGTCGCGAACCTTGTCACCGCTGCTGGAGGTGCGACGCCAAGCTCTTGCCGCCAGAGAATGCCGCTGCGTTATCGGGATCCACTACTGGTAAGGGTCTTGTTAATAGATTCTATCCTTTTTGAAATCTGGGAATACTATAGTCACTGCATGTTGCTATAGCTGCTGTCTGGGTCGCATGGAAGGAGGAGGAGCTGGGTGTCGCCGTTTCCTTGCCTCTACCGCCAGAGACCGCTGCTGAATCCTCTGTCTTGGTAAGCATTTCATCTCGAAAAGTTTTTTTTTGTCGCTGTTCTGTTATTGATAAACCATTATTTTATTATTTATATTGTGTTTAATTGAGTGGTTTTATCAAGTCTTTACCCACTTATTCATATGATTAGCATGATATTACAATTCCTTCCCAAAATTGCTCCATGGTTGAAAACTTGCTTCCTAGAGATCTTTTAATTATACATTTTAACTCTCCTTTATCCCATTCGATGCTGTGATCCGTGTGTTAAGTGTTTCAGGCCTCATAGGACAGGAATGGCTTAGAGAATGGAGAAGAAGCTTGCAAAAATGGAAGGAATACAAGAAACTAAGGAGATGACCAGTGAACAATAACGCGAGCGCGCGAAAAGAAGAAATCGCAGTGAAGCGAACGCGTGACAAGGAAAACCGCTAAATGACGTGAACGCGTGGATGACGCGTACGCGTGACCTGCGCGATCTGCAAACTGGGGGCGATTTCGGGCCACATTTTGACCCATGTTTCGGCCCAGAAATACAGACTAAAGCTAGGGAACATGCAGAAACTCAAAAGGGCATCCACACACATTCAGATACATCGATATTAGGATTACTTTTAGTTTTAGATCTGAATCTAGATTAGCCTTACATTGATAGTTTATGCTTTTGCTTTGGATTTTTGGATGCTGAAGAGTCATTACCTCCGTGAAGACATTACTTTAGTTTGTTTCCTTATTCCTTTACTTTGATTCATTGCTCATTGACCCTATTCAAATAAGTATGTTGCATTTTGAATTTATTAATATATAGAGTTACTTTTATTTTTAATTAATTTTAATTTTATATTTTACTCTATTTAATTTATTATGTCTTCTTATATTTTTATGAGTGTTAATTCCATGTCAATGGAGTAGAAATTCTACTTGACATGGGGATTGATTAAGAGGAGACACTTGAGTTGGAATGCTCAAGTGCTTAGTTAAACTGAACATTGTTGGCTGATTCTGTATCTACTAATGCTAGACCTTCCCAAGGAAAAGGACTAGGATCTACGGATAAGAATCAGTCCATCACTTGACTTTTCTTTACTCAGTAAGGGTTAACTAAGTGCAAACAACAGCCGCTTTACATTACACTTGAGAAGATTCCAACAAGGATAGAACTTCTGATTAATCAATTCCCCAGTCAAGGCTTTTTATATTAATAATAATTCTTAGTTTTATTGCTTTAATTTACAATTATTTTAATTACTCATTATCCAACTCAACCCTTCTGGAAAATTTCTAATTAATAAATTAGCATTCTTTCCTGTAACTCGTTGGGAGACGACCTGGGATTCACTCCCAGTATTTTTAATTTTAATTTTTGTGACAACCCTTTTTAAATTGAGAAGGAGGATCTTAGCTGGTTAAGAACTGTACTTGCAACGCATTTTGTTTATTAAATTTCTTAACTGGTCGATTTCCGCCACCATCAGTTATCTTATGCTGAGGTGTTACAACGTTGTCTGTCATAAGGTTGAGTATCGGTACTTGCATGTCGTGCCCAGAGTTTTCAGTTGCTTCGTTTTGCTATTTCAGTAAGTAATTATGTTTCAAAAACCCTCGCGTTAGTTTTCTGTTATGTTTGGTTATAAACTCTAAGGTTTGGTAACATAGGTTCGAGTTCTGAATGTTGCATGCTGCATAAATGTTGCTGTGGTTGTGATAAACCCCATTTTTAGGGTTTATCTTGTGCTTAATTTAGTAGATTTTATCCACTAAACTCACACTTATTCATATAATTCGCATGTTTTACATTTTCCTTCCTAATTTTGTGCTATGATTGAAAATATGCTTCTTTGGCCTTAAATTTGCTAATTTTAATCCTCTCTTATTACCATTCGATGCTATGATATGTTTGTTAAGTATTTTCAGGGTTTATAGGACAGGAATGGCTTAGAAGATGGAAAGGAAGCATGCAAAAGTGGAAGTAATACAAGAAATTGAAGGAATTGCTAAGCTGTCATAACTTGAGCTACAGAGGTCCGAATGAGGCAGTTCCAGTTGCGTTAGAAAGCTAACATCCGGGGTTTCAAAATAATATGCAATTTGTCATAGTTGCCATGCAGTTAGACGACGCGCACGCGTACGCATGGGCGACACGTACGCATGACAAAGCCACGTGTTGCACGTATCAGAAAATGCTGGGGGCGATTTCTGGGCTGTTTTTGGCCCGGTTCAAGCCCGAAAACACTTATTAGAGACTGCAGAGTGAAGGAATCAGGGGGATAACATTCATTCACATAATTTTAGGTTTTAGATGTAGTTTTCTCGGAAGAGAGGCTCTCCCCTCTCTCTAGGTTTTAGGGTTTTTAGGTTTAGTTTTTCTCAATTTTAGATTTTTACTTTGCTTTAATTTAGTTTCTCTTCTACCCTTATTAGTTCTAGTATTCTAGTTTATTTATATCCATTGTTGATTACTTTATGTTGCTATTTTAGTTTATGAATTCTCATGTTAGATTCAATTTTCTATTTAATGCAATTTGAGGTATTTCATAATTATTGTTCCTTTCTTCGTTTGTTATTATTGATGTTTGCAATTGGTTGTTTGGATTTAATATTCCTTGTTTGTTTTCTATGTTTTTATGTTGTGCCTTCCAAGTATTTGATAAAATGCTTGGGAGGGTTTTAAATTAGCCTTTTATGTTCTTAGCTTAGATTGAGTAAATTGGAGACTCTTGAATCATCATAAGTCTCTTGTTGGTTGGTTATTGAAACTAGCTAGTTGGCTTGAGCTTCACTAACTCTAGTCTTTCATTAGGACTTGTGAATTCAAGTTGATTTTCTCACTTGACTTACCTTCAATTGTTAGAGGTTAACTAAGTGAGTGCAATTTACAATTACCATCGCAATTGACATTGATAATGAGGATAGGAATTCTAATTATCAATCCTTGCTAGGACTTTTCTTAATTGTTAGTTTATTTTCGTGTCATTTAAATTCCTTGTTCAACATTACAAAACCTAAAAAGATACAATCTCATAACCAATTATAAGTACACTTCCCTGCAATTTCTTGAGAGACGACCCGAGGTTTAAATACTTCGGTTTATTTTTATTGGGTTTGTTTTAATGACAAATAAATTAAATTTGATTAAGGTTGAATTGTCGGTTTAGATCTATACTTACAACACGACTACTTTTGTGAAATTCTTTACCGACGAATTTTTCGCCCATCAGGTTGCTGCGAGAATAGTTTGAGCTGAGATTGCGGCTTTCGCTGACCGCGGGCCGAGAGAAAGGATTTTTTTGTGATGCGTTGGGTTATGGTTTTGACTTGTCGAGGCAAGGGATTTTTCAAAGAATTCAATTTTTATAATTTAGAATTGTTATAAATGGATATTAATGTGATAAATGTTCTTTTAGTGATTGTATAAGTCTTATGTATTGTCGGGTTATTTTAAGATGAAAATTATTGTTGTTTGATTGGATTGTGGTTTGGTTTTGTTAAATGGATAGTTGCTGCATTATTTCTTTAAAGTTTTGGAAACGAGTTTGGTTTATTAAAAATGAATTGAGTTGAATCTATCTTCTTGAAATATGAGAATAATATGAATTTTTGGAATTAGTTTGATTTTAAATTGATTTGGTTTTGAACTCGTGGAAGGGGATGCGAAATGGTTTGGTTGGGATCCGAAAAGGGTGGCAAAGTCCAAGTTTTAAGGGAGATGCTGCAGAATTTTTATGAGATTTAAGATTCTGTTTTAAAATGTGATTTAAAAAAAGATTGGATTTGAGAGGTTCTATTCTTTTGGTTTTTGATTCATTAAGAAATAGGTGTTTCGAGTTTAATCTGTTTAAGGAAAGTATATGTTTTAAGATTGATTTAAATATGAAAGGACCTATGTTTTGAAGTCGATTAAAGAAGTACCTTTGGAGGCGTTTTAGTGGATTTTAAAAGAAATTGAACTTTGATTAATTAAATTTGTTTTGCTTTTGAAGTATTCTTTAAATTTTGATTTAGCAAGACTGAACAATTCCGAGCCTTTGGGAATGTCCCTGATTTAAGAAGGAATTGGAAATTGTTTTGGGGCTTAAATAATTTTGGGTTTTGAAATTGGTTCGGAACTTTTGGCTTACATGCCTTAGTTTTGGTTTTTAATCTCCATTTTAATTGATTTCAATTTAAGTAACTATGATTTCGAGGATTTCTAAAGAATTTAAGAAAAAGAGGTAGATTATTCTTTCCTAGAGTCTTGAGTCTTTGCCAAGGTTGTTGATTGATAATTCTGATTTAAAATAGTGGAACGGGTGATTTAAAAGTGAAGGATTTGAGTCTTTTCAAAGAGAATTAATTTTGAGGAAAAAGTGGATTATGAGTTTGAAATAATTCGAGATATGAGAATTTTTAATTTTGAGACAAAGATGAGTTTGATTTTGGTTTTAAAGTAAAGTGATTTGAAGAAAAATTGATGTATGGCATGAATGATGATTTGACTTGGTATGAATTGTTAATGAAGTGCAGAAATGATGATGAATGAATGATTATGAATGAATATGTGGCTTTTGCACTTCTTTTATCTGAGATACGAGTTTTCCAGAGTAAAGTACCGTGACTTGCTACCACGTATTCCAGGTTGAGACTCGATACTCTATTGACCCTACGTCGTAAGGGTGACCGGGCACATATAAATTCCCGGGAAGGTTAACCCCATTGAGTAAAGTTTTATATATATATATATATGAATTATGAATGAGAAGAGAAAAAGTTATGCATAGACTCATGGGGATGCGTGACAGGAGACAGTCCAGGGTTTAGCAGCCAGACTTGTCGAGTTAGCTTGATAACCGACAGATGAGACTCATCAGCCATAGGGTAGACATTCATCATACGCATCTACGTTACATTGTTTGTGTTTGCATATTGTAATTGGTTTGCCTATGTGAATAATTATGTTTAATTTCTAATTGCTCTACTTGATGTAACTGCTTGATTGTGTTTGAACCTTCTTACTTGTACTTGTGACTGAAAATTGGTTGGATTGTGGTGAATTGGTTGTTGATTGAGTTGCTTGGGCCTAAGGCCGTGGTTGATTATGAGATGGGCCGAAGGCCATGGTTGATTTGTGTTTTTGGTTTAGAAAAGTATGAAAAACTAAATTGGTTCAACATAGACTTGATGAACCTATGCTTGGAATAGCTTGGTCATTCATGCTGTCTAGGAAAAACTTTTAAAAGGGTTTAGGATTTTTGAAGAATCAACAGCTTTCTCTTTTAAAAAGGATTTCGAATTTTGAATATTAAATCTTTGGTTTTGAAAAGATACATAAGGCGGCTATTAATCACGATACTTTAGAAACAGCTTTATTTTTGCGTGTCCTGTTATAATAATTCCCTAACCCCATAGTGAGAACCAGCGAGGACGATGTTCTCACTCCCCTATAGGTCTTTTCTTTTTCAGGTCATGGACAACAAAGTTTGGAAGAGCTTATTTTATTTCTTTTCTGTTCAAACGATGTTTTATGTTGTATTGGTTACTTTTTCCCTTGCCTTTATCTGTACAAGTTTTTATATGAGGGATAGGAATTTGATTGTGTAATGTTTGTAAATTAATAGTATGTATATATATATATATATATATGTATTCTTTGTAAGTATTATAATTTGTATTTTAAGTATGGATGTATGTTTTGAAAAATTCGGTTTAAGTTTTAAACAGGCTCATATTTTAGTATTAAATATCTTAAGATTCGTCGTAATACCCGAGCTATCAGAGTGGCACAGTCAGAGATGTGACATTTTGATAGTTAGGGTGTTACAGTCAATAATTTCCTCTTGCAGTATTTGTTTTAGCACTGTCCAATTCCAAGAGCTCAGATTATTTGCATAGTCACACACCTTTTCACTAAGCCTCTTTCATCAAGATTGATCAGAGCATGCTCCCTTAATTTAGAAATGTTAGGGATCCAATGATCGTCCCAAAAAGAGATCCTTTTTTCATCCTCTATTCTCCAAATTAAATTTTTTTGAAAATTTTTCCAAACCTTCGAGATGCCAATCTACGCATTAGAGCTGCCAACTTTTTTATTAACTTTAAGAATAATATCATCCCCTCCTCCATACTTTGCTCGCATAATTTTAACCTATAAGGCTTCCCTATTATAGATTAACCCCCTAGGCCAGCTTCATTAGGAAAAATTTATTTGTCTCTTGCACTTTCTGAATTCTAAGGCCGCCTTCTTCCTTAGGCTTGCAGATTTTATCCCAACTTAGGAGATGGACATGTCTTTCTTCATCATTGCTGCCCCATAAGAAATACGTACAAATCTTGTCAATTTTAGAGCAAACATTCAAAGGGATCTTCATAGTTTGCATGCAGTAACCGGGAATGATTGACAAGACAGATTGGATGAGAGTGCATCGTCTTGCGAGAGAGAGTCTTCTTGTTCCAACTTGAGAGCTTGGTCTGAATACGATCAATGATAAATTAAAAATGATGTTGGCTACACTTCTCATGAATAAGAGGAACTCCAAGATATTTTTCCAGATTAGCTATGAGATTGACTCCAAGCTCCTGACTAAGTTGTTGTCTGATACTATGGTTAACATTTTTGGAGAAATAAACACGCCTTGTTAAAGTTGGTCCTCTGCCCTGAGTTTTTACAGAAAGTATGCAATGTCTCCTTGATCACGTGAACTTGTTCATTGCTTGCTCTAGCAAAAAGCACCAAGTCATCTGAAAAACAAAGGTGAGAAATTTTAGGTACATTTTTAGAAATAGATATAAGTTTCCACTTTTTTTCTACAACCAACTTGTTTATAAGATGAGATAATCTCTCAATACACAAGACAAAAAGGTAAGGTGAGAGGGGTCTCCCTGTCTTATGCCTCTTGTCGAAGAGAAATAGTCTGAGGGAGATCCGTTCCAAAGCAAGTTCATTGTAGGGGTAAATATACAAAAGGCATTAACATTTATGATGTCACCAAGGATGCCAGCTTCTTTGAGTGAATCCACCACAAATAACCAGTTCAGTCTATCATAGGCTTTTTCCAAGTCTATTTTCACTGCCATGAGTCCTTTCCCCTGATTTCTATTATGCATCGTATGGATCACCTCTTGCACCACTAGGATATTATCTGCACTAACCCTGCCAGAAATAAAACCAGCTTTAGTTTTTGCGATAAGCATAGGCATATAATTTTTGAGTCTAGATGCAATGACTTTGTAACCACTTTATAACAAACATTGCACAAGCTAATGGGCCTAAAGTGGCTAAGATTTTTGGGTGCAAGATTTTTAGGTATAATTGCAATAAGTGTTTTATTAACTTCTGCAATGTTTGTAGGGTTGTGAAAGATAGATTTCACCCATGAAGTAAAAGATTCAGCCACAATATTCTAGGACTACTGAAAAAATTTAGCAGGTAAACCATCATTTTTCGGAACCTTCCAACTCTCCATATAAAAAAATGACAGCCTTAATCTCCTCTTGAGTGATCTCCCTATTCATGTCAGCGTACTCGCTACTGCGCAGCTTTGGAAAGCAACCTGAAATAGGATAAACTTTATTATTAGAGT
>NC_029793.2:14047635-14051683 GCF_000816755.2 Arachis ipaensis | reverse complement strand
TTTATCATTCTTTAGTGTCGTGATCTTGTTCCTTTTTCTTTTACTATTCGCTTTTTAATGGAAATATCTAGTATTTTTGTCTCCAAAGTTTATATTTTTGCTCCTAGACATCTGTACCCAGGAGCTTTCTTCTTGGATAGCAATAATTTCATACTCCTTCCAAAGTTCTTTCTGAAGATTTTCAAGAAAAGAATTTGGAGTAAAGGAGATACTATTAGAGATTCCTTCTAGTCTTGATGAAATCTGTTACTTTTTCCTAAAAATATGACCAAAGACTTCTCTATTCTAAATTTTTGCTTCTTCTATGAAAGTTGCAATATTCTAGTTGAAACTATAACTACTGTTCCTGCTTCTTTTGACAAGGTTATTGTAGTCTTCATGAGGGACCCAAGGTGCCAAGAATCAGAAAAGCTTGGTTCCTCCATCAAGGTTGGCCAGCTGAAAATCATGAAGGATAGGAAGATGGTCAGATTTAAGTTTAGGTAAATGCTTAACACCTACATCAGCCAAACGTTTAATGAAATCTATGTTACTTAAGTAGCAATCCAACCTTCTTTTAACATTTTTTCTTTGCCAAATAAAGGGTGGCCCTGAGTATCCCAAGTCATTAAGCCCATATATATTAAAACAATTTAAAAACTTATTTTTGTTAAGAGAAAGATTAGAAGAACTCCCTGAATCTTCCAAAGTGAGAATAGAATTGAAGCCACCACCTAAGCGTTTTCAGCAATATCCTTAATCTTTTCCCAAAGAATTCTTCTATTTCCAGCTTGGGAACTTCCATAAACTATGGTAAAAAACCAAGAACTATCATTGCCCCATTTTACTTCTAAATGGACAAATTGTTTGTGTATGACAAGTGGTTTTGTGCTCCAAAAGGCTAACTTCCAAAGACACTAAGTTTCGCCTAAAAACCCTTCCGCTTCACTTATATACCAAGCATCAAATCCTAATCTCCTGATTATAGTTTAGGCTTTTTTGCATGAAACATGAATTTCCAGAAGAATGCAGAAATTAGACTTGTATCTAGAAGTTAAATAAAAAAAATAGTGTGAAACCCCTTTGCAGAGGCTCCTCTATAATTTCAAATTAGTACATTTATCATAAACTAAGTAATTGTAGAATATAGGAACATAAGCGTAAGAGATAAAAAAAAAAAGAACTCCCTGGAACGAGATAAATAGGAGGCAATCGTGCTTCCATATCTTGTATAGAAGTATTCTCAACAATCACTCCATTGGGAGAGTTGCCATTTTGCATTGGTGTATCCATGGCCATATCTAAAGCTCCATTATCATTTCTTTCTATCTCTAGTGGTTTATCCTTATATGCTCACATGATCCCCTTCCTTTACTCTCTATAAATTTGGATATAAGGCTGCGTTTGTTTACAGAGACAGGACACTGAGATAGGGACACAGAGACACAAAATCGTTTTTGACAGAGGAGACATGGACAGAGACAATGTGTCCAGAGACACTGAATTAGTGTATTTTGTGCCCATCCTGACAGGAAGGACACAGGGACACAAACAAGGGACACAACTTATTTTTCATTTTTTCTTTCATTATTCTTATTAATTTTTCATAATTATATTTTTTATTATTATATTTTTCATCTCAAATTTTTTGAATGAAAAAAATAAGAATAAATTAAATTTTTATAATTTGGGCTAGTTTATAACCAAACAGAATACAAGAACACAAAATTTTGTGTCTCTGTCCCTTATGTCTTGTTCTCAGTGTCTTGTCCTGTCCTATTCTCGAAAACAAACGCAACCTAAGAGAGATTAAGTTAGGATCAGCGCTGCTATTAGTGGGGATAACATGTCCTTCAAGATGCTGATTGTAAACTTCTTTTCCTAATCTACTGAATTGCATCCAATAATCTTGGTACACATCTTTCTTTTTAGTTGTAACATTCTGATTTTGATGAATAATTTTCTAAATGACAGGTGTTGCTTGTTGCTTTGATTTAAAGTTGTTGCTTGGGGTATGATTCGCATGATTCTTCTTGCTTGACTCACTAATTTTGTTTTGGTTACCGTTGATAATTGTGTTGTTTTTAGGTCCCAATTTGGAATTTTTCAGATTGGGTGCTGCTCTAGCAAGAGGTTGCAATTCCTTATTGATTATGGCTTTTCCTTTATTTTGATTTGCTTGATTTATTACCTTCATGGGATGTCTCTCCCTCTTCATTTGTACTTTCCTTATTCAGGATATCAAATCTGGAGCCATGAGCCTGCTTCTCTTTTGCCACATTTAAGTCGTTAATTTTTGAATTTTTTTTCTTTGGAATTTTTTAGCAACCATCCAGGAACTAAAAGGACTTCCCTTTTTTGTGGAATTGTTGTCCGCCTTAGGATTTACAATTTGGGAAGATTTATTTGGTTGATTAATCTCAACGGTATTATTTGCATTTAAAGCTCCTTGATTTCTGTCTCCAATTTTTTGCTGATTTTGGATATTCTGGTCAGGTGTTTGCTGGCTGCCAGCTATGCTGTTCTCCTGGTTCTGATCAGCTTCACCATCCTAGACATGTTTTGTCTCCACCGATTATTTCTTCACATCTGGACATCCATCAACCCTGTGACCATAAATTCCACAATAGAAACAAATTTGATGTAGTCCTTCATAAATTAGTTGGAATTCCTTCTCCAGAGCCATGAATGATGGGACTAACTGCTTCCTCAAATTAATTTCCATGCAAATGCAGGAAAGTTTGCCTCTTGAAAGAATGGATGTGAGCTCACCAACACGAAGCATTGTGTCTAGATTTTTTCTACCTTCCATAAGAAGTATTTATTGTAAAGTTCTGCCAGAAGATTTGAAATTCTAATCCAGACAGCCATTTTCTACACTTTTGTTTTCTGAGGGATGAACAACGGTCTCCATTTTTGGATTAACAGATAATGATTTGCGGTCATCCAAGAACCCTCAAAGAGAGCATGAGTATAATCATCTTAGATAGAGAACCTAACCATGAAAAAACCTCCTTCCAAATCCATCACTCTGATGTTCTCCTTATTTGCCCATCTCCTGTTGATCCACCTTTCCATGGTCTGTAAATTAATCCTTTTTTTTTTCACGGCTTAACAATTAGTGTTTGTTTTCATGGCTTGCACCAAACTTCATATTCTACAAGGGTAACCTCGATATTGGGTATTGGATTGAATGGAGCTTGATCCTCTACACCCAGCTCTAGAAATTCATTATCGGAGATATATTCTTCGGCCACCATCTCCACTATCTCTTCCGGATTTAGTTTTTCCAATCCATCACCTACCAATCAGTCCTTATATGAGACTTTTTGAGGTTGAGTATGGATCGTTTCTAGAGCAATCTCAACATCTGGCACTACTTCAGTCCCCTAGTTGATGACCATCATCATCCATATAATCATCAAATTGATCTGTCACATTCATCTTTACTTTCTTGGTGCTTCTTGCCACCAGATCCTCTTCTTTTGGTGATATCTTCTGTTTCCAATGATGGAATTTTAGAACTCAAGAGAGATCATTTTTCATGACGCAATTAGCTATAAATATAATGATATCATACATTCACTAGTGCGGTAGTTAACTGAAGAGTGTGCTTCTTTTGGTTTAAACTTTCTTGTAAAGTTTAATACGGTTAGAGTTTCTTCTTAAAAAAATATAGGGTAAAGTATGCTTTTTATACTTAATATTTTTGAATTTTTTTAAAAATATTCCTAACATTTAATTTGATTAAATTTTGTCTATAACATTTTCTATAAGTTTCAATTTTATTCCTACTGTTAATTTTTTGATAGTTAACTGTCAGTCAAACTTTTTTTTTCAATTCTACCCCTAATTCTCATTATCATCATCTTCACTTTTTTCCTTCATTGTTACCATCACCATCTCTCTTCACAACCCCAACTCCATCTAAACCCTCATCCCATCCTTACCACCATCACAAAACCTCTTTCTTCTCAAACTCATAACATTGTCTTCTTCCTCCTCTCATTTTTACTCTCTCTCTCTCTCTCTCTCTCTCTCTCTCTCTCTCTCTCTCTTTTTTTCTTTT
>NC_029793.2:14024305-14043570 GCF_000816755.2 Arachis ipaensis | reverse complement strand
CTCTCTCCCTCTCTCTCTCTCTCTCTCTCTCTCTCTCTCTCTCTCTCTCTTTTTCTTTTTCTTTTTGAAAAATAATAATCTAAAATGCTTGTGATATTTTTGTTGTTGTAAAAATTATTGGTTGGAAAAGAATTGTGAGTGATTAGGTTAGGAGTAGAGGGATTGTGGGTGAAAGAGAAAGAGGGTTGCGGGTTGGAATAAAGAATAAGGGTTACAGTAGTGGTGAGGTTGGATTGACTTGTGAGTTGTGGGAGATTATTGTTTCTTGAAGGTGGATCTGATGTGTAGCAGTAGTGGTGTGTATGGGGGGTGGTGGTGGTGGTAGTGGGGGGAAAGGGAAAAAGTAGTTGTGGAAGGTGAAGTTCTATAGTGGGACAAAGTAGATGGGATGGTGGTGGATGACATTGATGATGGTGGTAGTGGTGGTGTTGATGTTGGCAGTGGTGTTAGTGTTGGTGTTGGTGTTTGTGATGATGATGATAATAGGGGTAAAATTGAAAAAATAAAACCGACCAATAGTCTGACTGTAAAAAAGTTAATAGCAGGGATAAAAGTGAAATTGATTTTAAACGTTAAGGATAAAATTGAATCAAATTAAACATTAGAGATAGTTTTGAAAATTTTTGAAAATGTTAGGGACAAAAGTATACTTATTTGTTTATTCAAATATATTATGTTTGATGACAACATCAAAAGATTAAATTAAAGTTGAAAACTTACATCCAGTTCACTTTATGCGAAGTTGCTAGTTGAAAACTATTAGATAATAGTTTAGTCAAACATGTCAAATTATATAATGGTTTTCAACTACCAACTTCACATGAAAACAACTGCACGTGAGTCTTCTCCTAAATTTAATCACTTAGAGACTTAGAACCTTGTACTTCTCTGAAGGATCAAACTTTATGCTACTGATCCAAAAAAATAATGTGTTTATTTAAATTTATTTTATTTTATTTTATTTTATTTTAGGTTTAATTATTCTATCAGTCTCTATAGTTTCACCAAATTTTCAATTAGGTCCCTATACTTTTTTTCCCTTTCAATTGGGTTCTTACACTGCTTTTAATTTTATAATTATGTCTTTTTTAGTGTTAGACATATAAATTAAAAGAATATTAGAATGAGTTACCATGAATCGTGCTAGACACTATCCTTCAAGATTTATTACCGCCCTATCGATAGGTGGAATGGCTTCGACGGAAATCTTCCAGGG
Organism: Arachis ipaensis; assembly: GCF_000816755.2. NCBI lineage: Eukaryota > Viridiplantae > Streptophyta > Magnoliopsida > Fabales > Fabaceae > Arachis > Arachis ipaensis. Next base: position 14,042,354 of record NC_029793.2, on the reverse strand, counting down.
TTAGACATGGATCATTAAGAACACAATCCACACCAATATTCTTGAAACATTTGGAGCAACACAACCTCGTTCTTCTTCTTAATTGAAAAATATATTGCAAGTAACTCTTGCTAATATTTGAGAATATTTAAATTGAGAGAGAGAGAGAGAGAGAGAGAGTTGCATATTAAAAAAATTGAAAGTGTTTTGGGGTATATATATTATTGTATCTGATGCTTCTCCTTTTATATAATTTAATTTGTAAGAACCGATTTTTTGTAAAACCGTTTTAATAAAATAATAATTTTTAAGTGCCCGAAATAGATTCAAAATTTAGAAGTTTTAATTTGAGAATATAAAGGTGAAATTTGATTTCAATGAATTTTTCTAAGTTGGAAAATGTATCTTTTGCGAAAAATTTTTGTAAAAATGTGTACCGGTGCTTAAGTCGGTAGTACTGGCTCTAGTATGTCCGGTACCGTGTTTTAATAAATATAAGATTTTGAAAATTTGATTTATTATTTTGAAAGGACAATAATAATTTAAAGTTGAAAATCGGGTGCCAATTTTAAAAGTTTAGCCCAAAGTTGGGCCAAACGGGTTAAAAACGCTAACGGGTTGGACCGGACCCAAGTTGGCCGAAGCCCAACTTATATAAGTGTATAAATGAACCCAAAGGAGCTCATAACACACTTGAAACCAAACCCTAGTAGCTGAAAAAGAAGAGTGAAGAGAAGAGAGAAAGCACTATTCATCCCCCACTTCCGGTGGCCATAACGTGAGCTACGATACTCCGATTCGCGTGCCGTTAGCGGTACACAAAGCTCTCATCGAGCCCGTTAGTTCCATTTAGCTTGTGTAGGTAAGAACTCAAAATTTTCTCTCCTTTACTCTGTCCTAAAAAAAGTTTACAATTCAAAGTTTAAATTTTGAGTGGATTTTTGTGTTTTGGTTGTTTTGGTACTAACCTTTAGTGTAAAATTGTTGGGTCTCATCCCCAATTTTTGTGGATAAGGTAAGGTTTCTTATAAACCATTGTAGTTGGTTATATTGTGAATGTTAGGTTTTGATTTTTGATATGTATATGATGTATAGCTTGTTTGTAGAGTTGAGTGTGGCCTTTTGGGGGTGGTGTTAGTGATTGAAAGCTTGTTGGATTTCAATCTTGGTACAGCGTACATTTTGAGAATCGGCCAAGGTATGGTTTCGGTTTCTTCTATCTAATATATAATATTTCTGGACACTTAGGCTAGTGACCCATAGGATAGGCAGGATTGGATTAAATTGGTTGTTGAATTTGTTGAATGATTATGTATGATGATTTGATGACTTTGGGTTATTTTGATGGAAGTTGGTATTGATGTTAATAAATGATATTGGATGTTGAAATTGAAGTTGATTTCTCATGATTAGTGGTGATAGAATGATAATTGATGAGTTTGTTATGTGAGAAATGGTTTAAAGCGATATAATTGATAATTGGGTTTGAGAATTTGATGATATGAGTGGTGGAATGTGATACACATGGTAAGAACTGATGTGAGTTGAAGTTGGTGTGGTTTTCGTTGAAAATTTTGGCAAGTTGAGAATTTAGTGAACTTTGATAAAAATAAATTTTTAATGAACTTCAACGGATCATATCTTGAACTATAGTTTGTGAAATGGAATAAATTTTATATCAAATCAAAGATAATTTAAAGAGCTTTAAAACGGTATCAATTTTGTAGGAATTCCGAATTTTGTATAGAAAGATATGATCATTGCAAGTTGGTGTCTGAAATCTGAATTCTGTGAATGCTGCAGAATTTGTGATTTCTGGTTTGTGTACGCACACACACAAGGGGATATGGCTGTTGTTGGAAGCGCTAGCACGCTCTGTGCGCGCACATAACCAACAAAATTTTGCAAGCTGTGCGCACGCACACGCTGGAAGGTGCATTCTATTGAGGGCGTTCGCATGCATCGTGGGTATGAGCAGAATGAAAATTTTTACTTACTGTGCATACGCACACCTCTATGCGTACACACGCTTCTTGAAAATTCCCATAGGTGTGTGTACGCACACTGTCCTGTTTTTCAATAAAAACCTTGTTTTTTAACTGTTTCACCTTCCCGGCAAGCTTGTAAACTTCCGTGACACTTATATAAGACTCTTTGGCTTGTTTTTGGGTGTCAAAACATAGAAAAGGTTCTAGGCGATCTAATTTGGTAATTCTGATAAAAAGTTAGTGAACGGAGGCTTAGGTTTTCTTTGAAGTTGTTGGTGAGTGGGCGGAGCATTATAGCGTTAGTAATTCAGAGAGCTTAAGAAGTAACGATAGTTAATGATAATTTGAGAAATTGGGAGATGATGATGGTTATGATGAGTTGAGAACTCAGAAAGGGATGGTGATCTTGTTGAGTAATGATGGTGTGCCAGGAACTATATCCTTGGAATGATTTATGGTGAAATAGATGTTGTTGTTGTTGTTTTCCTTCTCTGCCGCAAGAGTGTGTCAGGCACTATATCCTTGGAATGAGCATGCAAGTGGGCCAGGCACTATATCCTCGGAACGATAGTGTGTCAAGCACTATAGACTCGGAACAAAAGCGTGTCAGGCGCTATATCCTCAGACATGGCAGAAAGGCGACATCCGAAAGGATGTGTCGGGTTGGCATTATGGACCGACAAGTGATATCACGAGCCAATAGGACAAGCATTCATCATGTGCATCTTCTATGTGTTTTGTTTTGCTTTGCCTAATTGCACCTTTTGCCTAAATGTATAATAGGCTTACTTGCTAGTTGTTTTACTTGCTGTACATGTATATTACTTGTGTTTTACTTGCTTGCATTATCTGTGTTTGTTTAGGATTGAGGAGGTTTGGAAGGCGGTGGTGATGGGATCGCATGGCGGTTAGGCAGGCGAAAGCTGTGGGACAGTGGAGAATTATTAGATTAGAAATCCACTAAGTTAGATTACCCTTTTTCATTTTTGGTTTTAAAGTTAATGTTGTAAAGCTTACTTATGGTTTACGCTTGAATCTCATGATGGATATAAAGCTCTAGGATTGCCTCTGGTGTCCAGGAGTCTTATATCTTACATCACTGGGCACTGTTACCATACTGTGAACCTTTGGTTCTCATTCCATACTCTGTTGTTATTTTTCAGATGCAGGTCGCAACCCACCTCCGTAAGGTTCTTTGATGGTGACAAAGCGGAGAATCCTTGCTATATTTTGAAGTCTTTTGATTATTTTGTTTAGTTTCTCTCACTTTTGTATTTATTTTTGCACTAGAGGTTTACCTTGAGAGAAATTCTGTATAAGCTGTTTTACTTCCTAAGCTCTGTATTGTCTGTATAAAACTAGTCGGCTTAAACTCCGCGAGCGATGGCTAGATCTCTATATTATTATTATCTTTTGATATATCTATATACATATACTTTGATATCTGCACGTATATCTTTTGCTTCGTTTAGTGTAGCTTCGTGAGTACGTTTTGCGCTTTTCAAATTCTGTTTTTGAGCTTAAATCCTTCATCAAGCTTCTAGAATTATTAATTCTTTCTGTATATAAACATGTATAAGCTTTAGAATTATCGTAATCTTTAATTAGCCTTTGCTTTATGATGCGAGATAAGGCTTAGAGTAATTAGGGTGTTACATAATTCATGCAGCGGTCATAAAATAATTCAATGATTTTCTTTTTAATTAGCAATAATTCAATTTAATACTTTTCTTCTTAATTAGTAATGGTCATATTTCCAAAAAGATTAGCAATGGTTATAAATCAATTCAAAACTTTTATTTTTATTAGAGTGTCTCATATGGTACTAAATTTGAAACCCAATCTTAAAAACACAATAATTCCCCACATGTTTCAAACTTAGGAAAAACAAGATGAACTAAGGAAAGTTGAGAATACTTTGCATTAGTGGAGTATCCAAAAGGATTTGAACTTCACCTTAGGTCGAACGATGACAACCCTATAGAAGCGTGGTTAAGTAAACTCTTTGAACCTTATACTTTTGAGATTATGGTTGGAACACATCCACAAGTTCACAAAACATTCTCTTAAGTAATGTTGCTCCTGCCAATTTACGCTTTAATGGTTATGCGCCACATCCTGTTAACACAAAAGCTCTAAGTTAGGTGCTCAAACTCATAGGAGATGGCCTCATCTGCACTTTCATTTTTGTGCTTATCCATCAAGAGTATGCTGCAGTAACATCTTCACCCCCACATTTTGGGACTATGAATATTATTTCCAAGCATCTCATATGAATATTATAAACAATAGAGCACCATATCTACATTAGTATTGTCATTCACCTTAGGGAGGAACTCATCGCTAAACATTTCATACATATGGTGGAAAACAAAAAGAAGCGGCAGTACCCTTAAAATTTGTATGACTTTGTTGACCACATTGAACCATCTTCACAATAGATCTAATCATAGTGGTTAGATATCAATCGTACAATTTTATTCAATAGGCACAAGTCCCATCCCCCTAGATATTTCACTTACTAGCTTCCTAGCAAGTGGCTTTGTCAAAGGATCAGCCAAATTCTTTTCTGACCTTACAAAATCCATAGATATTACACAACTTTCAATAAGCTGTCTTATAATGTTGTGCTGCATTCTTATATGTCGGCTTTTACCATTATAGATCTTATTCTTTGCCCTAGTAATAGCAGCCTGGATATCACAATGTACAGTCACAGATGTTTCTCTCTTACTCTATAATGGGATATCTACTAATAAATCTCTTAGTCATTAGACTTCAGTCATTGCCTTCTCTAATGCTATAAATTCTGATTCCATAATGGATCTGGCAATACATGTCTACTTGGTGGATTTTTAAGATATTGCATCTCCTGCTAACAGAAACATAAAACCACTTGTAGATTTTATCTCATCAGAATCAGAAATCCAATTTGCATCAGTATATCCTTTTAAAACAGAGGGACAATCGGAACACAATAAACTAAAATTCATAGTTCCTTTCAAATATCTCACAATTCTAGTTAAAGTAATCTAATGATCTTTATTAGGATTATGAGTATATCTACTCAATCTATTTACAACATATGTAATGTCAGGTCTAGCACAATTCATCAAATACATCAAGCTACCAATTATAAGAACATATTCAATATGATACACATTATCACCTTTATACTTAAATAGATGTAAACTTGAATTATATGGTGTAGATATAGGTTTGCAATCATAATATCCAAATTTTTTAAACATATTTTCAACATAATGAGATTGAGATAATATGAAACTATCATTTTTTTTATTATCTTTATTCCAAGAATAACATTTGCAAACCCATATCCTTTATATCAAATTGAGAAGATAAAAACTTTTTAGTTTCATTTACTTTCTCTAAACATGTTCCAAAAATTAATAAATCATCAACATATATGCAAACAATAACACCAACACCATCATTAAATTTGCTATATATGCATTTATCAAATGCATTAGTCATATACTGATTAGAAAGCATAACTTTGTCAAAATTTTTATTCCATTTTTTAGAACTTGCTTTAAACCATAAAGAGATTTGACAAGTTTACATACCTTATTCTCTTTAGTTTTTACCATGCAACTTTCGAGCTGATCTATGTAAATTTTTCATCAAGATTTCTATTTAAAAATGTAATTTTCACATCCATTTGATGTACAATAAATTTGAATATAGATACAATAGCAAATAAAACTCTAATAGATGCAATTCTAGCAATTGGAGCATATATATCAAAATAATCTACATTCTTTTGTTGTTTGAAATCTTTAGCTACTAATCTAACTTTATATTTATCAAAACTACCATCCAGTTTTAATTTCTTCTTAAATACCCATTTGCATCTAATAGAATTTTTATTAGGAGGTAAATCAACTAATTCTCAAGTATGATTAGACATAATAGATTCAATTTTAGCATTTATAGCATCTTTTCAAAAAAGAACATTAGAAAAAGATATAGCATCATTATATGATAAATGATCATTAGAAACAAGATAAGTAACATAATCATCACCAAAATTATTTTCTTTTCTAGCTCTCTTACTTATTTCATTATATTGTTCCTCAACAACATTATCAGACAAAGTATGCATGTTAGAAATATTTTTATCTTTCGACTTATTAGGATATTTATTTTCAGATAAAGAGCATTACAAGAGTCAATTATGGTATTATATATATTCAAGTACATCACTTTTAATAACAAGAAATCTATATGCACTACTATTTTGAGCATATCCAATAAATACATAATCACATGTTCTTGAACATATTTTTCTTTTCTTAGGATCCGACAACATAACTTTAGCCAAATAATCCTAAACTTTTAAGTGATTTAGACTAACCAAAATTCATAGGGTATTTTGCTAAGCTTCTTGTGCGGTACTCTGTTTTGTATATAATATGCAGATAAAGTAGCTTTCCCCACATGAAATGAAGTAGTCTTGAATTAATAAGCAATGCATTCATTATTTCCTTTAAAATTCTGCTTTTTCTTTCGGCTATGTCGTTAGATTTAGGAGAATATGGCGGGATTATCTCATACACTATACCATGTTTTTCACAAAACTCATTAAAAAGATTAGATTCATACTCACTACCTCTATCAGTTCTTAACCTTTTAATCTTCTTACTAAGTTGGTTTTCTACTTCAACTTTATACTTAATAAACATATCACATGCTTCATCCTTAGTTCTTAACAAATGCAGCTTTGTATATCAGAACAATCATCAGCAAAAATGATATAAAACTTTTTTCACTTCTAGTTGGAGTATGTTTTAAATCACCCAAGTCATTATGCACAAGTTCTAATAATTCACTTTGTCTTGTAACTTGTTTAGAAGATTTCTTAATCAATTTTGTTTCAACACATACATCACATTTATCTAATAAGAATTATCTAACTTATTAATTGAACACATTTCTTTTAATTTCAAAATATATAGTACATTAACATGTCTAAGTCTATTATGCCAAACATCAAGAGAATTAATCAAATAAATCTAAGCTGAGTTTCTTCCTTTATTATTATTATTATCAATAATGTTTAAAATAAACAGACCATCATTTTGGTAACTTTTTTTTACATAGGCATTATTCTTAGACAACATGATAATATTATTATTATCAAATGTTATCATGACCTTGATATTATTGAGAAAGTGCACGGACACAAGACAATGTTTGATGGTTGGAACATATATTATATCATACAACATAAGAGTTTTCTCAAATGCCATTTTTATTGACACTTTACCTTTACCTAAAATGAAAACCTTGCCAGAATTTCCTAGATAAACAACTTTATTTCTATTATTTATGAGAGTAAACTGGAAAAATAGTTTCTTTTTAGCACAAATGTGCTTTGTGGCACCAGAGTCCACAACCCAACTTTGGAGTCTTTCATTATATAGCATTCAGAAATCATTGCCATTATGACTTTATCATCTTTGTGATTTGCTATGTTTGCGAATACCTTTCCTCCTCCAGTTCCACTATTGCTTCCGTCTTCTTAATTGTTATTCCTTTTCATTCTATACAAGTTGATGCAAAATGTTCAATCCTACCACAAATAAAACAAGCACATTCCTTCTTTTGGGGGTTAAATTCTTGCTTCTTAAAATGAGACTTAATTACCTTACTATGAAATTTATTCGAATGATTTTTGTGCACAATTTTAACAATATTGGCTTTAGCATGCACTTCTTTATTATATTGCTCATTAGCCATATTTCTATTTTTATCCTCTATTTTAATATGTAATATGGTCTCTTGCAAATTCATGGTTTTTCTTTTTTGCATAAAACTCAATTTATAATCTTTCCATGAATCCGACAATTCATCAACAATAATTTGAGATACGAACCTTTCGGGTAAAATATCTCCTTCCTTAGCAAGTTCATCTACAAGCTTAATAAACTCATTAAGTTGAGAAGAAATACTTTTATCTTCTACCATTTAGAATGCATTGAAATTATGAACTAAAAAATTTTTACTATTTTCTTCTTCGTAAATATATTTTTGTACCAATGCATCCCAAATAATTTTAGCATGAACATAATGACAATAAATATCATATAAATCATTATTTAATGCTCTTAAAATTGTATGTTTTACATAATTTATCTTTTATTTTTCAATCTTTCAAAATTTGATCATAATTTTCGGTATCCTCATCCGGTTTAGGATCAACTAAGACGGAATTGATTTTAAAAAAATATAATACTTTTATAATCTTATTTTGCCATCGTTTAAAATTAGTTCCATCAAAACGATAAATCTTTGAAACATCGAAAATAACTTTTATAGCGGCTAAAATATTATAATCCATAATAGAATAATTGTAATAATAAATTCTTAAAATTGTTGAAAATTAGACTTCCAAAATAATATTTTAGTTACTTTAACTATAAATAAAATTTTGTAAACAAATAAATTAAAAGAATATTAGAACGAGTTTACTACGAATCGTACTAAGCACTATCCTTAAGGATTTATTACCGTCCTACCCGTAGGTGGAATGGTTTCGACGGAAATCCTCCAAGATTAAACATTGATCATCAAAAATACAGTCCACACCAATATTTTTGGAACACTTAGAACAACACAACTTCGTTCTTTCTCTTAATTAAAAAATATGTTGCAAGTAACTCTTGCTAATATTTGAGAAGACTTAATGTTATTAAGAGAAAAAGAGCACAAGTTGTAGATTAAAAAAATTGAGTGTGTTTTGGGGTATATATATTATTGCATCTGATATTTCTCCTTTTATATAATTTAATTTATGCAACGGTCATAAAACAATTCAATAATTTTATTTTTAATTAGTAATAATTCAATTTAATGCTTTTCTTCTTAATTAGCATATTTTCAAGAAGATTAACAACGGTCATAAATCAATTCAAAACTTTTATTTTTATATTAGAATATCTCATGTGGTACTAAGTTTGAAATACAATCTTAAAAACACAACATTAAAAATATTAGAGTTATAACTGAATATTTCTTTCCAAATTAAAGGTATTCATACTTAAAATCTAACTAAATCTTTAGAAGTTAGATCCTCTAAATTTTGAATTTTTATTTGAGAAGGTAAAATGTGATCTCTCTCTCTTAAATGTTTTCTCTCTCATATTTTTTTTGTCCTACTTATGAAATAAACAGTGAGAGACTATATTTTATCTTCTAAAGTAAAATTCAAAATTTAGAGAATCAAAATCTAAATCTTTGTCGGTATATATTTTGGAAAAAATATCCTATTAATTTTAACGTTTTTGATATAAAAATAATTTAATTATAAAATTAAAAAGAATGCAAAAATCTAATTAAAAAATATATAAAAATTTAACTAAAAATTTAATAAAATTATAGAAACCAACCCAAAGAACGAATATCACAACTCCAAAGCTCACCTAACTTATGATCCCTGTGTATTGTAGTGTGTATTTTAACGAAATAAAAAATATCTTTCTATAATGTATGCACATAATTTATTGTTAGGTTAGCTTCTCTAATTCTTTCTACCATGTTTTTCAATAACAATTTATCATCACTCTCCAGCTTAATTATTAAGGCAAAATAATTGATTTTTTCAATATTTGTGTGTAAAAAATCCCAAGGGCAGAACCAAACCACATAGAAACAGATCGACCAACTTCAACGTGTGGATGAGATGACTATGGTGGTTGTTAAATAATTACATCAACAGCATTTAATGGAAGAGAGAAAATTGAGACATACATTTATAGTTTAATATACTTGTTGAGTAAACTACTAAGGGCCATTTGGAAAATTTTAGAACTAACTTTTTTTAATTTTTGACTTATGAAAAGTAGTAATATTAATGTTTGGTGTAATTTTTAAAATTAAATTGCAATTTTTTAAGAAGTTATTTAGGAGCTTATAGAAAAGTTTAAAAAAAAAAAAGACTTCTCTCATAATACTTCTATTTTTCATCACATTTCTATAAAATAAACACTTTTAGAGTTAAAAATCCAAACACAAAATAACTTATTTATAAGTTACTTTTAACAAAGTCATTTATTGTTTAAATTATTTTATCAAAATAAGTTTAATTAAGTTGGTTACCCAAACTGAGCCTAGATACTCCAAAAATTTTGATATGACTAATAAGATTCATAGTATTGTGAATAAAAATGGTTAGATATTTCTCATTGATTGTAACATGATTGATATTGATACATATATATACAAGTAGAATAGTGGACAGCTCATCAAATTCTAGAAGATTCCTAATTATAGTAGGATGCAAAGAATAAAATAATAGAATACAAAAAGTGAGTGATGAGTCACTACTTCTAGAAGATTGATGTAACATAAACGAAAAAAAAAAAAAAATACTCAATTCGGTCTTCGATATTTTTTTTAAATAGCATTTACCTTTGTACCCTTACTAGAAAATTTACATAAGTAATAGATTTTAACTAAATATATATATAAAGCACTAATAAAACAGGAAGCCAAAAATATATTAATGTTTTTTCCACAAACTTTAATAATTTTATTTTTAAAAAATTCCTTCATTAATGGTGGTTAAGTGAAGAAAAATCATTGATAAAAATGAAAGTAAAGTACCAATCCGGTCCTGTCTATTTCCCAAAATGACAAGCCGATCCTTAACCAAAAACACGTTCCATTACGGTCCCTGACCCTATACTCCGTCTGCCAACCCGGTCCTTCTGCCAGTTTTCCGGCAAAAACTTGACGGAAATTGCTGACGTGTCAGGTTAAAAAATGGACAGGGACCTAGTTGTCTCTAAATTTAAATTGGTTAGGAGTTTATAATTTAGTTTAAAGAGATAAAAAATTAAATTTGTTACTAGTAAAAAAAAATTTACTGTATATCAAATAATGTGTTCATTATTTATAATACTAATAGTATATCATAGGGTTATTATCACCAATGGATCCACTCCTATAGGTGTGGGGGCAAGCGCCCCCACTACAGTTTGAAATTTTATTTAGTAGTATATAATAATAATATTTATTTGCCTCCATTAAATTATTAAATTTGACCACACAATAATTTTTAACTTTCGACACTTGATAATCAATTTGAGAACTTCATATTAGATTTTCATTATAATAATCAATTTTTAAACTTAAATAAGATTGGTGTTCTTTTTTAGAAATCGGCTCAAAAGAATATTATCTATCCATTTGTGTTTCTTCTTTTGAAATTAGCTTTAGTTTTTTTTCATAATAACTACACTAATTGAATGAATTTTTCAACTATGGATATCATCAAGAGCTAATTGTATGAAAGTTGAGTTTTAAATGATTGTTTAACGAATAAATGATATTTTTAAATTTGGTTTCATAATAAATGATATTTTTAAATTTGAATAATTTATTAATTAGTTTGTACTTTTTTATTAAAAAAAATATTAATATAATGAATAAAAATATAATTAAAAATATTGTTTAAAGAATAATAAAGACAAATAAACCCCTAACCAATTTAAATTTAGAGACAACTAGGTCCCTGTCCATTTTTTAACCTGACACGTCAGCAATTTTCGTCGAGTTTTCGCCGGAAAACTGACAGAGGGACCGGATTGGCAGACGGAGCACAGGGTTAAGGACCGTAATGGAACGTGTTTTTGGTTAAGGATTGGCTTGTCATTTTGGAAAATGGACAGGGACCAGATTGGTACTTTACTCTAAAAATGATGCCACAACAAAAAGTAATTATAGTACAATACTTTTTAAAGGAAAAAAATAATATCGAATAAGAAATAAAAGAAAAGAACTTTAATGTTGATAATATTAGTATTGGTGATGATGACGGTAGAGGAGATAATGATAATGATAAAGTATGGTTACACAATAAAAATAATAGAGGTATGAGTGATAATAATGAGGATTAAAAAGATAATGGTAGTAGTAGTAGTAATTGGTTATACTGTTAAAAATATTTTTGTGGAGGTTTAAAACCCCACAAAATACAAATAAAATCTCTATAAAATTAATTTTTATTATTATTTAATAAATTTTTTAATAGAGAGATTGTATTGTTCCAAAATAAAAAAGTTGAGGGTCGAAGTGTCCCTTTTTTTTTTATAAGGATCGCTTTGTTCTTTGTGAAAATGGACAAAAATCAGATTATGTCTTTATTCAAAGAAAAATGATATCAATCTTTTGAATTTGATTGGATTCTTTGCTCTTTATGTCAAAAATTTTTAACTTAAACGAATTAGTATAAAAAGGTTGACAAGAGAGAGAGGGGTCTAGTGAATATATCCACTAATTGATTACAAAAAAGTTTTATCAATTCGATTTAAACCTTTTGATGCATAAGATGATAATCGATCTCTAAATGTTTAACTCGTTCATGAAAAAATAAGATTCGTCGTAATATAAAAAATATTATGATTGTTAAAAATACTTAAATATATAGTTAGAGTGTTAATTTTTAGTTTTCATATGCTCCAATCCTTTTGTATTTTTTGAGCAAATAAATATATAATTCTATGTGTAAAAAAAAGTATATATCTTTTTTGAAATTTAAACATGTAAGTTTTCCTATAAATAATAAAACAAATAAAGGATTGTTTAAGAATATTGTGATGCACTTATTATAAATCTTTAAGGATAAAAGAAGTATTAAATTTTTGAGAAAAATTTGAGAACAACTTATAAATTTCTGAATTAAAAAATAAAAATATTAAATATTTAAATAAGTTTCTAAAAATTTGTAATTAAGTCTCTAAAAAAATAAAATTGAAGACTAAAAGACAATTAGTGTCCAGCGTTATATAATTCTTCAATGATTTACTTAGTGACTTTTTTAAAAAACCTATAAATCTACCAAAATTTTCCAGTGAATTATTTAATACTTTAGTTTCTTCAAATATTATAATTGACCACAAAATCTACCTATTCTGATCATGAATGGCTACAATCACTTCTCATTATGAAATATCATTCTTGTTGAACAAAATATTTGAGAGTAGTCTATTTTTTGGTTGAAGATTGAAGAGTAAAATTAACAACCAAGTTGAGTTGGTCTAATGGTTAACTCACTAGTGTGTTTAGAGAATTTAAATCTTACCTTTTACTAAATTTATAAAGAATGCACAACAAAATTATATATTTTTTATTTTTTTTTTAACTTAAACAAAATAGTCGTCACTTTATCTTGAGAAAGTATTTATTGCCGAGTACAGAGATTTTGATCCTTATAAATGCAAGTGCAGCTAGCATTGTGTATTGTACATATTCTCCTAGAGACATACCATGGATTTGGATATTAATTCTCTCCAAACTCTTATTTTGGCTTTGTTAATCTTATACTTCACCATAAGGTCCATTAGATCACATAACAATAGTGGATCCAAAAAAAGAAATATCAAAACCAAAGTTCCTGAAATACCAGGGGGTTTACCCATCATAGGTCACCTTCATCTTCTCAATGATAAAATCCCTTATTTTAGAACCTTCTCAGCCATGGCTGAAAAATACGGCTCAATCTTCGCTCTCCGGCTCGGCTGCCACCCTATAATCATGGTTAGCAGCGCAGAGATCGCCAAAGAATGCCTCACAACGAAAGACAGAGTCTTTGCCTCGCGGCCGGACACGGCCGCAGGCAGATTCTTGGGCTATGACAATGCCGTTTTTGGTCTCGCGCCATACGGACAGTACTGGCGCGAAATCAGAAAAATCGCGACGCTCGAGCTTCTCTCGAGTTCCAGGCTTGAGAAGCTGAAATACATCAGAGACAGAGAGATTTACACTCTTGTCAAAGATTTGTTCAGTTTTTGTAACTGCCACGGGAACTCGAATAAGTTAGTTAGTGTAACCATAAGTGATTTAATAGAGCACATGACGTTTAACATTAATGTGCAGATGATAGCAGGGAAAAGGTTCAGTGATGAAGCGATTAAGGAAGAAGATAGTGAAGGATGGAGATTAAGGAAAGCGATTAGAGATGCTACTTATCTTAGTGGTGTTTTTGTTGTAGCTGATGCGATTCCATGGCTTGGTTGGTTTGATTTTCAAGGGTATGTGGGTTTTATGAAGAGAACTGCTAAGGAATTGGACTCTATTCTTCATAGGTGGATGGTTGAACACATTGAGAAAAGAGGTGAATTTGAGAATGATTTTTTGGATGTGATAATTTCAGCATTTGAAGAAAATGATGAGATTTATGGCCATAAGAGGGACACAGTTATCAAAGCAACAGCACTGGTATGTTTCACTGCGTTAATTACTATTACTGCTAATTACTACTAATATATATATAATATCCGGTTTATAATTTTGGTTAATAATTGAATTACTAATTTTCAGGAACCGGATATTTCTAAAAATTGGGCCGGTTCATCGGTCATCAAATCAATCCGGTTCAAGATAAATACTGATTTACAAAGATTTGTCAAAAACTAAAAAACATCAAATAATTGGTTAATTAATCCCTGTCTCAAACTAAGAAATCTATAACATCAGATTTTGAATAATTATGGTATTTTTGTCAAAATAAAATATAAGATATAACTTATATGTAACCTATGCTAATTAATAATAAGCCAGACTTTTGGTATGTGATACTAATAACTAACTAAAAACATATCATGTATTTTCAGTTGATATTTATATATCGAAATTTTTGTGGATCGTAGTCATTGTTGGAGAAGTTTTAGACATAAACATGCCACGTTGCCAACCTTGTTTTATATATGATAGAGTCTATCATGATTATCATTTTAGTAGCTAGAATGGATATAAAAATTTAGTAACACTTATAAAGTATTAAAAATTATATGTTTGCAACATTTTTTATTTTTATTTTTAAATTAAAAAATATTATTAAAATATAAAAAATTTGTGACTTTAATTTTACAATATTTGTATAGGTACTGAAACATCTATGTACTAAAATTTGCCATATATATCCAATGGTTCTTAATTAACAAGGACATAATAGTCATAAATATGAAAAAATGCAACACAACACAACAGCTGCCCACAAAATTTGTTCTGTACATATTTGTGGCCTAGCTTTTTGTGGTGGTCCTTCTGCCTAACTAACTGGTGAAAAAGATTGCCAATATGGATGAAGTCTGTTTGTATTCTGTTTTTTGTTATGATATTTAAAAATTATTGTTTAATTGTTAAAAAATTTAAATAATTAATAAAAAATTAAAAAATTTAAAATTTAAAAATTTTTAAATATTAAAAATTAATCATAAAAAATAAATTAGACAAAAACTACCCACAAAATAAGACACATTATAGAATTGACCTTTTACTGTTTACAAATACTAACTGAAGCTACTTTATGCAACTATGTATGAATAGCTTTAATAATCCAATAAGTTTAACAAAACTTGACCATTGATCATTGGTGCATGAAGTTGCAAAACTTGAGTCTCATTTCATTTTCTTTTTTGTTATTCGGCCATCTAATTTTGATTGATATGCACGTTGATATTTCATGTGTAGCTTCTACTAAAGTGATATAAATGAAGAATATATTTAAAATTATTTCTGAATTTCTTTTAATATGTTAAGGGTATGTGAGCCAAGTACAATAGTAACAAAAATGTTATTCCTAAGAGAAGGCGATCTCTATTTAAAAAAAATAACGATATTAGTATTGGTAATAATGATGGTAGAAGAGATAATAATGATGATAAATATAATTATATAATAAAAATATAAAAGTAATTGTTGCATGTTTTTTAGTTTAACGACACAATAATGTCAATGGAATTTAGCATTGGATTATATTATAACTATTAGTTTGTAATTTAAGGATTAAAATATTACAACAACAACAATGAAGCTTTGTCTCATTAGATGGGATCGATTATATGGATCAAATGATTCATTGAACTTTATCATGTATCATATTTTCAAAGAGACCGTGTAATATAGATCTTATTTGACTACTTTATGGATGGTCTTCCTCTATCTTTCATCCCTTATCCATCTTCCATCTCATCTACGCTCTTGATTGGGTGTTCTGTCGGTCTTCTTCTCACATGTCTAAACCACCTGAGATGTGATTTTACCATCTTTTCCACAATAGATGCTAATCCAACTCTCTCTCTCTCTCTTATATCTTCGTTTCTTATTCTATTCAATCGCGTATGACCACTCATCCATCTCAACATCTTCATCTTTGCCACGCTTAACTTATGTTCGTACTCCCTTTTGGCTGCCCAACACTTTGTACCATAAAGCATAACCAGTCTAATAGCAATGTCATAGAATTTACTTTAAAGTACGCGCTTGCGCGCCTATGTGTGCGTGTGCACGTGTACGTATGTGTGTGCGTACATGTCTAATAGGCTGTTTAGTTTGTGAGCCCCTATCCAATTTCGGGACCCCCGAGATTGGGCCCGATTCCGATATAGGTTTTTCGAAAATTAATTATTTGAATTCTTATTATTTAGTTACTAAATTAGACTTTATTTTAGTGAGCATAGAAATTTTTTTTTTTTGTTTAACATAATAAGAGATTATAAATACCTTATAAATTATTGTAGTTGTCATTGAGTGACTAGAGATGTAAACCCTTCTTTTTGGGTTTCGTAATGAAACCATAGTATGGACAAGTGAGGTTGAACGAGTTTCTCTATTGTTGCATCTAGGAATTGGGTAGAAGGTTGAGTGAGTCCCTTCGATTCATCCCAAACTATGGTGTAGACAAATTAGGTTGAGGAGTCCCTTTCTTGTTGTATCAAGAAACTTGATAAAAAGTTGAATGATTCTCTTTGTATTCAATTTCAACCTATCCTTTTGTTTTCTATTTTCTATTTTCAATTTCAATTCATTTTTTTCTATTTCAATTCTTATCTTCTTATTTATTATTAGTTCTTCTTTTTTATTATTGAATATCAAATTTTAGATATTAGATTAATTCTTATTAATCTATATTTGTTCTTCTTGTGTCCTAAAAAAAATCCAGTGCCTTTCGCATTTTTTTATGTTATTGTCATTTCTATCTTCTTTGTTTGTATGTTATTATATTTTTGTTGTTTTTGTTGATTTTATTGTTTAAAAAAAATAAAAAAATATACAGAGCAACAAAAAAAGATAAAAAAAACGGAAAAAAATGTATTTCTTATATTTGTTCTTTTTATATACTATTTTATTCAACTACAAAATTCGAGGACAAATTCTTGTCAAAAAAGAAAGAAAATGATACGTGTTTCAAATGTTCGTAATATGAATAGTTCAAATATTATTTAGTAATTATTAGTTTATATTATAAGTATTAGAATGTTCAATTTAATTTTATTTATTTAGTTATTAGATTGGATTTTATGTTAGTAGATTTAGTGTTTTTTTTTTTATTAAACATAATAAGAAGTTATAAATATCTCATAAACTATTGTAATCGTTATTGAGTGATTAGAGATGTAAACCTCCTTTTTGGGTTTTATAATGAAACCATAGTGTGGACAACTGAATTTGAGTAAGTCTCTTTTTTGTTGCATTGGAAAATTTGGTAGAAAGTTGAGTGAATTCCTTTAATTCAAATTTCAAACTAAGATGTACACAAGTTAGGTTGAAAAGTCTTTTTCTTGTTATATCAAGAAATTGGATAAAATAATTTAATTTTATGTATTTTAATTTTTTTTATTTAATTACTAGATTGTATGTTATGTTATTGGGTTTAGAATTTTTTTATTTAACCTAATAAGAGGTTATAAATATCTCATGAACTATTATAGTCATTATTGAGTGATTAGAGATGTACAAATCTCTTTTTTGAATTTTGTGATGAAACTATGGCGTGGACAAGTGAAATTGAATAAGTGCCTCTCTTATTGTATCGAAAAATTGAATAGAAGATTAAGTAAATCCCTTTTATTCAATTTTCAAATTACAGTGTGAACAAGTTAAATTGAAGAGTCTCTTTGTTGTTGCATTAAAAAATTAAATAAAAAATTGAATGACTTTTTTTTATCCAATTTCAACCTATCCTTTTATTTTTTATTTTTTATTTTTAATTTTAATTCATTTTTTTATTTCAATTTTTACCTTCGTGTTTATTATTAGTTTTTTTCTTATCATTA
>NC_029793.2:14014121-14024185 GCF_000816755.2 Arachis ipaensis | reverse complement strand
TCAAAACTTAATATAAAAAATCGGTCACTATATATTTGTATATTTTTATAAATATTATTTTATATATTTTTTAACAAAATAATCCGTTATTAGAATGATAAAAAAATTTGCAATAAAATAATCAAATTTCTCATGACAAAATAATCAATTTTTTTAAAAACAGTATGATAAAAAAAATTTAGAATCACTAAATATTTATTTTTAGCGGAGACAAATTTTTTATATCCATAATATAGCAAAATTGATTACACTCATGCAATACATATCCTTTTCCATAACTATAAATCTTTTTTATTATAAATAC
Source organism: Arachis ipaensis (assembly GCF_000816755.2). Classification (NCBI taxonomy): domain Eukaryota; kingdom Viridiplantae; phylum Streptophyta; class Magnoliopsida; order Fabales; family Fabaceae; genus Arachis; species Arachis ipaensis. The sequence continues at coordinate 14,023,881 of NC_029793.2, read as the reverse complement.
ATATCTGGTTTGATTATATATGGTAATGATTTTCATTACAAATATGTTTTATTATAATTGTGAATCTAGTTAATAAAGATTGCATTGTTTCTAATATTGTGAACCACTCCATATCCATGACTGATTTTGTGATTGTTTATACTTTATATAGCACTACTCAAACTATATATCTATTTGACTTTTTTTTTTTTGGGTGACTATCTATTTGACTATTTGGTTGCTAAATAATAATAAATAAATATTTTTTTGTCTTTTGTTCTTTTTCCTTCACATGAGTGGAAAACAAAATATTTATTTCATTTGGTCAACGAAAAACAGTGGACTCACCAACTTTAATTTTGTTGTATGCAGATGCTTGTCCTAACTGGATCAGGAAGCACAGCCATAACATTAACATGGGCACTATCCTTACTCTTAAACCACCCAAATGCCATGAAAGCTGCCAAAGAAGAGTTAGATACCATCGTCGGAAAACACAAATGGGTCCAAGAATCCGACATCAAAGACCTCAAATACCTCCAAGCCATTGTCAAAGAGACTCTTCGGCTCTACCCACCGGCACCCTTAACCGGTATACGGGAAGCCACAGAAGACTGCTATCTCAACGGTTACTATATCTCAAAGGGCACTCGCTTGTTCATCAATCTGTGGAAGCTCCATAGGGATCCCAAAACATGGTCTAATCCTAATGCTTTTGAGCCTGAGAGGTTCCTTAACGCTTGTTCAGGGGTCGATTTTCGCGGTCAGGACTTCGAGTTTATACCATTTAGCTCCGGAAGAAGGTCGTGCCCTGGCATGACGTTTGGAATGCAAGTTGTGCATTTGACGTTGGCTAGGTTGATTCAGGGTTTCGATATGTCAACAAAGGGTGGTGCTGAAGTTGATATGAGTGAAGGGTTAGGTGTGGCCTTGCCTAAGAAACATGCCCTTGATATTGTTCTCAAACCTCGTCTTCCTTTGGAGCTATATGAAGGCCTTTGAATGCATGTATGGGAAGTAGAGAAATAATTCTGTATTTTAAAAATATATCTAGTATATATTTTAAGAATATTCACAATTATGTATCAAAGAAAAAGGTGACTGAACATTTACAATTGTAGTCTTGTAAGAATATAAGGGATGCAGGAGAATAATGAGGTCATTTGAGAAATAAATTGTAGTTGTATTACTCTTACTGGTATCAATAAAGGACAAAAGTATCCTGTTGCTTATTACTTTTAAAAGCTTACTGGAAAATAATTGCTTATTTTTAAAAGTTTAAATCTGAAGCTAGATGATATTTATTACCAAATTACATGCGCTTTTTAATTTGTATATTGGGACTGAAATAATGTTTTTCACCGTTATTGGGACTCTGTGTGTAATCCTTGGATATGGACAATGACAAAAGATAAATCGAAAGCTCAGATTTACAACACCACAAATCGAAGGGTTAGTTTTCTTCAAATCAAACCCTCAGATTTGAATACAACTGGAACACACTTATGAGACAATCGGATGGCCAAAAATAAATCAACGAAAGATCGAACGGTGAATGCAATGATGCCCGAAATCTGAGGCTCAAATTTCACTCTTCATCAATCTAACGGGCAGGGTTATATCAACAATGATCAATGGTAAAAGAGGACTCTACAATTTTGAGCCTCAGTATTGTGGATTTGTGGTCAGTAACCACCTGTGCCCCATGCACATGGAGTGAATGGGACTTGATAGCAATTGTACGAGAGTATCTCTTGCTTCTCTCTTCATTCATCCCTTTCAATTCCATTTGGTTCAGTTTCAGCAATCTTTCTTCATCTTTTACCTTTCATAGCTCCAAATTCATACATTTACAATAAATAAAAACCACAATACTAAGAAAAAAAAATTAAAGAAAAAGATCGAACTTCATATTATTAACTATCTTAGCCAACCTCATTATGTAAGTATTTTTGTTAATTTTTTTAATATAAATAAAAAAATAATTATATTGTAGATTAATTATATTAATAGAGTGTAGTTTGTGAATAATCTTATAAATTCATTTGAGTTGTATGAGAATGTAAATTAGTACTTTTAATTTAATGAATAAACTATACTTGTAACAAAATAGATAGCAATTTGAACTAATTATTGTCATAATTTAAATAATTAAGTTATTGGAGATAATTATTAATTAGTTTTTGTGTTAAAATATAAGTAATAATGGTCATTTTGTTGATAAGAAGCTTAGTGATAATGACAACTAAGTATAGAGGTTAATTTATTTTTTGTTTGGGTGTATATTTAATGTTAGTTATAAGTCTTTGTACTCATGTATGATTAACTACCAAAAGATAACTTGAGTTAATTATTCGTCTATATTTTGTAGGGCACAAAAACTTTGAGGTGTGTTCACATGAACTCATCGGGATTATACAATCCGATTGTTAAGCTTCTTGTCCAAGCCATTGGATTTTATCATGTATCCTAAGTTGGAGTGATCCAAGGTCAGTCAGCTTTGGTAACAGCTCTAGTAGAGAGATGGTATCCAGATACTCATACCTTCCATCTCCCGACGGGTGAGTGCGCCGTTACGTTGGAGAATATGGCTCTAATCCTAGGTATTCCGATAAATGGTCTACCCGTGACAGGAACAACCATAACTAGTCAGGAAGCCATGGAATCTGAATGCTTACATCAATTTGGAGTTGCACCGAGAACCAGTGATTGCAGAGGAAGTTATATCAAGATGACCTGGATTAAAAATGTGAAAGAAATATTAATTTTGAATGATCGAGTTGCCATGGAAAAGTACGTTAAATGCCATATATTGTTGTTGTTTGGGTCAATCTTGTTTGCTGATAAGTCTGGGTCAGCGGTTTACTGAAAATTTCTTCCATTGCTTCGTGACTTCTCACAGATACACGAAATTAGATGAGGATCGACATCCCTAGCACACTTGTACAGAGCATTGTGTAGAGCATCTCGATTTAACTGTAAAGAGATTGATGGTCCACTGACATTGTTGCATATTTGGGCTTGGATTCGTATGCCGGTTCTTGCCCCGATTTCTAGAACCCCGTGGTTCTTTTCACTGGCTAACCGGTAATATCAATTGTTAAATGAGATTGAATATTGTGTTACTTTCTATTGCAATATCTGGTTTGAAACTTTAGTAATAAAAAAAATGTTGACAGATGGCGTAACTGGGAGCATCATAATTGGCAATATAGATATCATACTGTTGCTTATTTTAGGGGATTGTTAGATGAAGTTCAGGAAGGTCAGGTGTATTCTCATCCATTGATATAGAAACATCTGGATATACATGTTTCTTGATGCCTTCGTATTATGTAGTGCTTAATAATATTTTTTTATCCAATCCAGTTTGTTTGGGAAGCTTACGACGTTGATCGGATAGAGGCAGATGTCATTCCAGAAGACATCTGTAGTCAATCAGAAATTTGGAGTGCAACGATACCATTGATATCGTTTGAGACTCTTGAGTGGTATGCAACCGATAGGTGTAGGAGACGATTTGGGTTCGTACAGGGTGTGCCACATCAGGAGAGGTCTCTAGATGGCCAACATGGTAAGATTTTGACCGGACCCAAAAATTTGGATTGGTCTGTCACACACAGATTTTGGATAATGCAGTAGACCAACCGATATAGTCATGTCCTAATTCATGAGCCTGTGAAATTAACCTGAATGTTCCCGGCTGCGCGTTGATTTGCATGCAATTTAGAGGTCACGGTCTCTGAAAACACATAACCAGCATTAATTCGAGCCTCCGCTTCAGCCCTTTTCCTGGTGAATAACTCATTCAGTCTGTAAAATGTTGCCTTTACAAGTGCAGTGACTGGGAGATTAAGCGCCCCCTTCAATACCGAATTAATGCACCTCCACTAAATTTGTAGTCATGTGACCCCATCGATATCCACCATCGAATGCCAAAGCATACTGTTCACGAGGAATTCTGTCCAGCCACCTTGTGTATGCTTCACCCCGCTCGCGTAAACGTTCGTAATGCAACTAGTATTCGCGCACTGTCCTAGAGTATCCTGCGACACAGAAAAAACAAGACATCCATTACAATGACGGTTACTATAACATGCAAACTATGTATTTATTTTAGTTACCTATGTTGACGATAAGCTTTTGGAGATATGGTGCCTTAAATTTTCTCAAAAAATTAGACTCTATATGCCTGATGCAGAACATGTGGAAAGCTCTCGGAGGCGACCAAGCTCCATTATTGCGTTCCACGGCCGAACTTATAGAATCGTGTCGATCAGAGATAAAGCCCACACCATCCCGTGTCACCACATGTCGTCGCAAATTACTAAGGAAAAAATACCACGCATCAGAAGTCTCACCCTCGACAATAGCAAATGCAATGGGCACTATATTGTTGTTTCCATCCTGTGAAACTACCACCAACAGACAACCCTTATATTTTCCATATAAATGAGTCCCGTCTACCTGTACAACTGGTTTGCAGTGCCTGAATGCTCTAATGCAAGGGTAATAACTCCAGAAAACCCGATGTAGCACCCGAATATTAGGAACCAAGTCATCCCCCTGATAACAAGGCATGGTCTCAAAGTGGACGGCTGCTGATGGCTCCTTAGCACACATGACTTCAAACCATATAGGCAGAGCTTCATAGGAAGCCTCCCAACCTCCAAATATTTTTTCTACTGACTTCTGCTTTGCCAACCATGTTTTCCGATAACTTATAGTGTAATTAAACTTTGATTGAACTTCAGCAATGACAGATTTTACCTTTATGGATGGGTCAGCTTCTACCAATGTCTTAATGGCTTCTGCAATTATGATTGAATCCAGCTTGAAATGGTCTTGAGAAATACTTGATCTAGTGCAAGTGTGACTACCATTATATCTTCTAATTTCTGAACAATACTTCATCTGGATCATGCTAACCCTAATCAGTCAATTACAACTTGTTCCGTACTGTGTACATTTGGCATAGAATGTTTGGGGTTCTGATTCATACATCCGGTAATCTACGCCTCTTCGGATAGCATAATCTTTAACTGCTGCAATCACAAATTCGCGAGAACTAAATTCCATCCCCACGACAAATTCACCATCTGCCACAACCAAAGGCTCTACAACAACAATATCATGATATAAATTCACAAAAGTACATGTACAAGTATATATAAATACATACAATTTTATTAAACAAATTATAAATATATAAATTTATAATAAAATATTAATATAAAAATACATTAATATATCAATTCACTACTAATTGTCTTCAATAATAATATATAATAGTGCAATTTATATTTTAATTCTACAAATACAGTTACACATCACTACAGAACCTAATAATAACCATACTATTTGACATCAAATTTAATTATTTATATCATAAAGTTACTGTATAATTATCTAAACTACATACTTGCATTAAAATTTTTAGGATATTCTGGTGCATGCATAGCCTCCAGATCTAATGCACGCATAAAAGATGGCTCTTCGAATGGTTGCTGATTTGCTAGTGCATTTGTCACTTCCGCCACATCTGTCTCCATGATGTCATCAGCTTCATCATCGTTTTCGTTTGGCTGAACAACCTCATAGTTGCTGGAACTCAATGTACAGCTCAATAAATGACACTCGTGATCGACTTTCGAAGTAGACTGAAAACATCTCTTGCATGCTCCCTTCATCCGATATAAAATACTCGATATCATCTTCGGTATATGCGGATCTATTCTTTCGCAAATAACACATTTTAGTTCTTCAAATAGTATTGTAAAAGGAACAATAACATCATATGGATTCTCGCATACAAATCTTACTCCCTCAGGTGTTTGTAATAATATCTGACCATGATAATATAATTTTAACATAATTCTATCCTCCATTTTTTTTCAAAACAATGTCTCTCCTTTCAGCATTAGTTCAAAGTTGCAAAAATGAAAAAGAAAAACCCAGGCTTAAAACGAAGAAGGAAAAGATGAATTGAAGATGAATTGAAGAAGACGAAGTGTACGAGGAGAGTATATATATATTACAAATCTGACCCTCAGTTTTCAATTTTAATGAATTAAAGTTTTTTTAAATTCGAAAAATTGATCCACAAATTTCAATTTTGCATTTCATGAATTTTTTTTTAATCCAAAACTTACCTTCCGATTTGCTTTCTTCTATAAAAAAAAAAAAATCTAAATCCACACAAATCAAAGCACCGATATGTCCACTCCTTAATTTAAATTTTACATTATTAAAATCTGACCCTATGTTTTCTAACCCCCTACAAAACTGAGGCTCCGATTTATATTTTTCAATTTTAAAAAAAAATCAACTCCATATCTTTCAAAAACACACCAGGTTTCCATATCCAAGCATAACATGTATTCCAAATTCATAACTAAATAAATGAGCCAATTACATGCATGTGTAAATCTTATCTTTCTGGTTGTCTCCTGTTACAAACTTACACTTGTAGTCTTGTGTAAGAATATATGGATTGCAGTAGAATTATCAAGTTAGGGAAACAAAATGTCGTTGTGTACCCAAATTGTAGTGGTATTAAATATTAATATATAAATATACGATTTAGCTAACATGTACTTTAAGGGTATATGTTAAAATTACCAATTAAAATAAAGTTTTATAGAAAAAATACAAACTTTAAATTTCCAATGCATTTATTAAAATAATAATTTTAAAAACTTCTACTAATAATAACATTAACATGTGCTAAACCCATAAATATATTGGCTGCTAACATCCAAATAAAGATAGATATAAGAAGGAACTCAGACTTCTAACAAGTGCAGACTCTCCTTGTTATAATACTACCAAACAACTCACCATAGATCCTCATCTCTGGCATGGACTAAATTAACATCCTTTAGTGCAGGATCTTCATCAACCACCTTGAAAACAACCCTTTCATGGATGCAGAAATTCTTGGAAGACGTTGCTTTCTTTGTTAAAGTATTACTTCTTTCCCTTCTTGCCTTGCTTCTTCTCTGTATGATATCAACAAAGAACTCCAGATGTGTTTGGAGAAGCCAAAAGATAAAAATTGTTTCAACAATTACTTATCTGCATAATCACTTTGTTATATAATTGATTATCTGGGAGTTAATTAATGTTTAGATATTTTAACTCGAGGGATTTAAGATAATACGTTGTGTTTGGACCATTCAAAAGAATGTTACTTTTTGTATGGTAAAATTACTGATAAGGTTATAGAATGATTGCTTACATTATTTAGTACTTAGGAGTTAGGATCCATTCGGTAAAAGCAACATTTCTGAAACAATAATCAGCTTTTACTTACAATCATAAACTTCAAAAAAAGATTTATACTTATAAACTATTTCGCAACTTACAATCTATTTTTTTATTTACCAAACTATTAGATTGTTTCAAAAAACTGTTTATAGAGATTATAAAACATGCTCTAGGTGCATTAGTGATAAGGGTTCATCAGTCCTAATCTTTCCATCCAATTTTTTCAATTTTAGTAACACCACACTTGACTTCATCTTGTGGATTTTGACTAAAAAACATATTTGAGACAAATATAAAGGAAGAAACAGTATGCAGGCCTGAATGACTTGCTCAATTTCTCAACTGTAACAGGTTCACTTGAGATTTGAGAATAAAGTACACATAACCCTAAACATATCAACACACACAAACTGCACTACATCTCTTTGCGTAAGTATCTATATAAGAAGATATATATTAAAAGTCTGTATTAATATGAGAATGCTGAGGACAAATTTGCTAACCTTGTTTCCTCCTTGCTTCAGATTTTGCAAAGAATTCTCTCCATTCATCAGTTAGAACAAAAATTGGCTCGTCATCTTCTTCCTCGTCATGTAGCTCTACATGCTCCAGCTCTTGTGAACTCCTTATACGAACAAAAAAGCATCAGAATAAGATCACCTTTCAAAGATAAACAAAACAACATCAAAGTCTTATCCCATTAGATTGAGTAAGTTACATGGATCAAATGAAGACAAAGATAAACAAAGAGGAGATATATATAGTGCTTAATGTGTTTCATGGGTTCGTAGTTACAACAACAAAATGGATACACCGGCAATGAAATCATGTGTAAACAAAATTGTAGAGTTCAATTTCCCTAGTCAACCAGGACAGCACAACATACAGTATCTATAGTAACATTGAACAATGTCACACTTATTTTGGCGATGGAAAAAAATGGATAATCAAACTAACCAGGACAATTATCACAGGAAAAATTCCTTAATTTTAAGGAAAAGATTATATATCTAGTCAGCTTGTGATCTTAAGGAAAAACTATTAGCTGGGGTGACAACAGCTCAATTACAAAAGTGAATAAGTGATTGGCATTACCCAACCACAAATTTGTCCATCGTTAGAGATCACAGAGACAGTTCCTCACACAATAATCCAATTCTAGGTTTCTAACCAAGAACAGCAGGTTTCCCTTAAACTTTTACAGTGTGAAGTGTGCCATTTTAGTTCCCTAAACACAAGGTGGAACTCAAAATCTAACTATCCAATGGTTGAATTCAGAATCTGTATACTCTTCAACACTTCCCAACATTGCACTTTCTAGCATCCTTTCAACTATCAAGAGAAATCAAATCACCCTTTCTATCTTGCCTATTGCCCTCACAATTTTTTGGCCCAAGGGTTGCTTATGTAAAATTCCGGAGATTCTTGCATGAGCAGAAATTTAACACATCACATTTACATAGACTCAATTATTTGAGTCCCAGGATTTTTATTGTTAGCTAGAGCCTAGAAGCATGGACAGGCCGACTAAGTGAGGTGTCTGTGTCCTATCATTTTAAAAATTGTGCGTCGAGTGTCCGTATCCTTGCTTTTGCTTCATAGATTATGAGTGTTTCTAAATGACTAAATGTGATGCAGTAGATTCGTGCTCATCCAGCAATTTTTTTTTCATAAAATCCTCCCTAACAAGAATAATTCCAAGATTCAAACCCCTTAACATTAAAAACCATATAGTTCTTCTGCAATCGCAATCTAGTTCAACTACTGCCATAAATTACTTAAGCAAAAGCAAACTTCAATTTGATTCTGCAAACTATCTAACACAAACTTAAATTTCCAACTACAGTAAGGGTCTAAGAATTCTGCAAGAAACCCTAACACTGGAAACTACCATATTGCTATAACCTATATATTTCCATTCTCTAACGATCCTATGAAATTAGCTACAGTTAAACCTTTGATCTTGCTTTTTTTCTTTTACTTTTTTTCTTCTCAACACAACTAGTGTTTCAATCATAAGAAAGAAAACACTGAGAGAGGAGAACGAAAGAATCTTACTGTGCAACAAAAGCGTTGGATTCTTCATTATACTTAGTAGCCTGTGAAGTTGGAAGGTGTAAGGGAGCAAAGAGGTGGGGATTCTGAGGAAGCGGACGGAGATACTGTGGCGGCGGTGGGAAGTGGTGGGTGTGGAGTGGGCAGTGGTGGCAGTGACCGCGGAGGGGGCAGTGGGGACAGTGTGCTTGTGGAAATGACCTCCGTACCCTGAATTCTTGTGACGAAGCCATTTTCCGTTACACTACGATTTTAGGTTCACCCACAACGGAAGAGAAATGTGATGCGAACAAAAAGAAGAATGACTTGGTGTTGCAAATGTCCTATGATAAGATCCGGGATAAGCATACATATAAAATATAAATTAATTTTTTAAATTATTTTTAATATTTTATTTTAATTATATTAAATATTTAAAATATTTTTTTATTTTATTAAATAATAATATATGCTATAT
>NC_029793.2:13999122-14014104 GCF_000816755.2 Arachis ipaensis | reverse complement strand
AAAATTTAAAGTTGATATATGATGATATTTATATGTATTTAAATATGTTTAAAAATTTTTTTTTATTTTTTATTAAAACACAGTTAGACACAATAGACACAAGTATCAATGAGTGTCGAATCTAAAATGTGTCCGACACACGAATACAACAACTCAACAAAGTGTCCGTGTTTCATAACAAATGTATAAACAGTAAACGAATAAACTCCTATTTTTAGACTTTTTTTTTTTATAAATAAAAAAATCATATTTATGTTTTTAGTTAAAATTCAAATTTTTTACTGTTTTAGATATTATTTCTTTATTTTACAATCAAGTACTATAATAATGCATTCACTACCAACACTATAACAAGAAAACAGGTCTCAAACTATAGCGCAAATTTGCATACGATATAGCTAGATAACTTATTATTATTAAATATATGATTATTTTAATTATTAAATAGTCATCCAATATTTGTCGTGAGCAAGAAAAACTAGAAAAGTTACAACATCAGAACGTTCATCTACAGAGAAGATTTGTAATTTGTTTTCGGATGAAGAAAATGAGATTTGTGATTTATTCCTAGATAAGACAGAGGATGAGTTTATTGGTAGTGATTGGAAGGAGATGAGATAGTATAATGGTAGTGGTGGTAAAGGGAAGGAGGCAGCGATATCGGCAATGACGGTAGTGAACAGGGACGGATCCATATGAGTGGATGTGGAGACAAGCGTCCCACTACAATTTGAAATTTTATTGAGTAGTATATAATAATAATATTTATTTGCTCCCACTAAATTATTAAATTTGACTTCACAATAATTTTTTATTCAACTTTTGACACTTGATAGTCAATTTGAAAATTTCATATTAGATGTCAGTTATAATGATCAATTTTTAAATTTAAATAAAATTGGTGTTCTTTCTTAGAGATCGACTCGAAAGAATATTATCTATCCATTTGTGTTTCTTCTTTTAAAATTAACTTTAATTTTTTTCATAATAACTACACTAATTGAATGAACTTTTTTAACTATGAATATCATCAAGAGCTAATTTGTATGAAAGTTGAGTTTTAAATGATTGTTAATAAAAAAAAAGGACATTTTAATTATATTATTAAGGTTTCAAAATTTGAAATATAAAAAATTAAATTTTAAATTATATGTTATTATTTAAATTACTATTTTAGTATTTTAATTTGTAATTAGATATTTTGAAACCTAATCATATTTTACAATAATAAAAAATAATTATAACAACAATTATGCTACGATAATATTTTTATTATAAAAATTATTATAATGTTATATATATTTTGTCCCCACTATCAAAATTTTCTGAATCCGTCACTGGTAGTGAAGGTGGTAATTGAAGATGAGAATGGTGGTGAAAAAAAATTTAAGTGGTAGTAAGATTTTTTTTAGTGACTAGGTGGTAGTGAGATTTGGGACCAAAATGATAGTGACGTAGAGTAAAATTAGAATTTAAATTAGATTAGATTAAAAAATAGTTTAAAAATTTTAAATAAATTTTTAAAATTTAGATAGTTTTATCAATAAAAATCCATCTTTCATAGATATAAAAATCAATTTCATCTTTTTATAAATAAATTTGTTAGCATTTTAAAATTTTGTGAGTAAAAATAATAATTTATTCAAAATAAACACTAAACTCATTCCTTTTATTTTGCCCGATACAATTGAAAACCATTGCCCAATAACAACAATAATAATAAAACGGGCAAAAAACATAAATAAGTCAAGGAAAAAATAATTTTACACAAATCAGCCAAAGCAAAATCTGATTCATCAATCAACCAAACCACGTTTACATGTAGTTCGAACCTACCTGCTTCGAACTTGGAATGCATGTACTTCGAATCATATAGATTCGAATTACTCACTGGCACTCAAAGCAATATAATTCGAATTCAGCTGATTCGAATTACGCAGTAACATGTAATTCGAATCATGTTGATTCGAACTACTTTCATGCACGTCATTCAACGTAATTCGAAGTGGGTTAATTCGAACTACACCAAGTGTAGTTCAAACCAGGCTGGTTCGAATTATAAAGGAGCAGAGTTGTATATATATGGTGTGAATGTGGGTTGCTCTCATTAGAGGGGAAAAATGGCTAGCGAGGAGAGTTTTGTAGTGTTGGTTCACCATAGAGGATCGATTAAGAGGAAAACACATTCCGGTGTGAAGTTCACTAAGAAGGGTCATCTCTGTATTATCGTGAGGCCTATGACTAGGTATGATGACCTTGTTAACTCTGTACTGCTGAAACTTGGTCTGGAAGGTGTGAAACGGGTTAAGAAGTTTTTCTATCGCATTCCAATCACGGTGCTCCAAGAAACCGTGAAGTATGATTGTTTCACCATCGGGAGTGATGAGGACTTGTAGGTCATGTTTCAATGTCGCCGGCAATTTTCCGAAGTGAGGACACCAGAGCTGTTGGCAAAGTTGGTTGATGTGGTATCCAGCTCGGGGGTTCGAACCAGAATACCCCCACTTTAGGCACGGTAGCCGGTTCTAGCTCCAGACCTGCCGGTGATTCTTTGTCTGTCCCTGTGTATGAGCCACCCGTCCAGCCAGTCGCCTCCCCTTCGTTCGCTGTTGATCTCAACGGCAGTGTAGGCGTCGAGGTTGGAATAGGGGATTTTGTGCCGACCTCTTTACAGTGTGCTTTATCGGATGGGGTTTGGAGATGGATTGTTGGATGATCCAGAGGACGATGATGTGGAGCCAGATATGATTGCTGATGACAGTGGCAATGATGTTGGAGCGAGTGAGCCTGCAGGGGTGGGAGGTGGTTCTAGCTCTGGCACACAGCAGTACCCTCCACATTTTTCATCTTTGGAGTTGGATGCCATGAGGCAGGAGGGTGTTCCTGGGGAGCCTGCTGGATTTGGCGCTAGAGATGCGGAAGGGTCTGCAGGTCTGACAGAGTTTCAGGTTGGTCAGCAATTTCAGGATAAAGATGAGGCCTTGTTAAGTGTTAAGACTTACAGCATCCACCGAGGGGTATAGTACAAGGTAGTGGAGTCTGACTATCGCCGGTATGTGGGCAAGTGTTCTGAGTTTGGGAATGGGTGCACATGGTTAATTCGGCTGAGTCTCCGGCAGCACAAGGGCATTTGGGAGGTCAAACGGTACAATGGACCGCATACGTGTCTCGCGACCTCCATCACCAGCGACCACAGGAGTTTAGATTATCATGTGATCTCGGCTTTCATTATGCCAATGGTTAGGGCTGATGCATCCGTCAGCATCAAGGTGCTCCTAAATGCCACGGCCGCACACTTTGGGTTTAGGTCGACGTACAGGAGGGTCTGGTTGGCGAAGCAGAAGGCTGTTGCCCTCATCTATGGTGACTGGGATGAGTCGTACAACGAGCTCCCTAGGTGGGTGTTAGGAGTTCAGCAGACGATGCCTGGTACTGTTGCAATCCTTAGGACGAGCCCTGTTCAAGTTGGGGGACAGCTGGACGAGTCTCAAGCTTATTTTCACCGAATGTTCTGGACGTTTCCACCATGTATCGAGGCATTCCTTCATTGCAAGCCGTTGGTTAGTATTGACGGCACCCATCTATATGGCAAGTATGGGGGAACGTTGCTTGTCGCGATTGCATAGGACGGGAACTCCAACATACTACCCGTTGCATTCGCACTAGTCGAGGGTGAGAATGCTGAGTCCTGTTCCTTCTTTCTCTCCCACCATCGTCAGCACGTGACACCGCAGCCGGGTCTGCTGGTTATATCGACAGGCATAACGGCATCAAGGCCGCGCTTGAGGCTCTCGACGGATGATGGCTACCTCTAGCTGCATACCGTGCATTCTGCATTCGACATGTAGCAGTAAATTTTCCCTTAACCTTCAAGGGCAAAGACGCAAGGAGGCTTCTTGTGAATGCAGCGTATGCTAAGACCGAGGTAGAGCTCGATTACTGGTTTGATATTCTGCAGTCTGAAGACCCTGCCATGTGTGAGTGGGCGAACCGGATTGAGTATTCATTGTGGACACAGCATTGTGATGAGGGTCGGAGATTCGGGCACATGACGACAAATATCTCTGAGTGTGTTAACTCAATTCTCAAGGGGGTCAGAAACCTCCCTGTGTGCTCGCTGGTGAAGGCAACATACGGAAGGTTGGCCGAACTATTTGTCCGCAAGGGGAGAGAGGCTGAGGCCCAGCTGGGTACCGGACAACAATTCAGTCAACACTTGGTGAAGTGTATCGAGGCCAACTTGAAGACGGCGAGGTGCTTCACAGTGACTTTCTATGACAGGAATAACTCGAAGTTCACCGTCACAGAGACAACTCCCACTGGTTCGTTCTCACTGGGTAGCTACAGGGTCTCACTTGGATCTCAGACATGTGATTGCGGATACTTTCAGGCACTTCATTTCCCGTGTCCTCACACCCTGGCATGTTGTGCCTACTCACGGCTTACTTGGCAGCCTCCCCCAGGTACATCTCTGGTGACAAGAACCTCTTTCCATGCTGACTCCACCACTCCAGGAAGTCATGTGAGGGTCCAGGGTCTGCGACAACATTGAACTGGAGAACGTGGTCCGCACGGCTCTCCCAATGAAGATGCTAGAACTGCAAACTGTATGGAAACCAACGATCACATCCTCTCCCATCCTTCGACATAAGAAAGTCGATGTTCAGGGCGGGCTGGGGACGGGGCTGGACTCCGCCGAACTGCGGTAAAACCCTATTTATCTTATGCAACTCTATCACGGAAAAATATATCAGTGACGTCACAGACCGCCGTAACGCTGTATGACGAGGCTCCAACACCTCCGGATGCACAACCTGTAGTACCTCGGGGGAGCTATACGGCATCCAGATGAACTGCAAAAATATTTCAACATTGAGAGGCCAATTAATATTCCAAAGTCATAAAGGTTAATTAATTAAATAAACATTGGCGGTTACTGTACTCACATCCATGGCCTGTAACATGTCTATCCTCAGTCTCCACATCTACACTCTAGGTCCCTTCTTGCTACCGGAAGGGTTGTAACCTGACCACCTGCATGTCACATCGGTGTTATAGCTAATTAAAAGTGTGACAGAATTGTATAACATTATAAGCGTACATGGAATTAATTAATTTAACTTGAAATAAAAGAGTTTGAGAATGGTACCTCGAGGCCAATGGCCAGCTGCACGTATCATACCCAGCAGGCCTAAACCTAGGAAAGTGCCAAAAGATCCAAGACTGAAGTAACTGTAATGGGCCCGCTAACTTCGCCACATGTCTGTTGGCCACTCGGCACATGCACCATTACAGCCATGCTAGTGCTACAGACCCCCAACTGTAGGCACCCATCTCCTCAAGCCTAGCCACGTAGGGTAGCCATCTGATGTGAATACGGTTGCCGGACTTGTCAGCAAACAGCTGAGTGCCCAACAACATCATGATATAGGCACGAGCAAATCGGCGCACAGTCTCCTCGTCGGCTCCTGCGGGGCACTCTCCAAAAGTCTACTGGAACCAGGTGCAATTTACTGCGAACTTTTGAACCTGGCTCGGAGGAGGAATCACTCCAAGCAACTCCTGGAACCACACCCAAGCTAGACGGTCGCCCTGGATGTATATCTGAAAATCTGTAAGGCAACCACTGACATAACGCCCATCCATTGGCAACCCCAACTGGTACGCCATGTCTTGAAGTGTGATCGTGCACTCTCCGAACGGTATGTGGAAGGTGTGCGTCTCCGGACGCCACCGCTCGACAAAGGCACTGACAAGGGGCTCATCTAACCGAAACCATCTATCGTTCAGTCTCGCAAGATGGTATAATCCGGCCATCTGCAAGTACGGAACGTACCGCTCATCGAGTCGCATGCCCTGCTGCCACCGCATGCTCGAGATGCATCGCTGGGGCTGTGCATCACATGGACCGCATTATTAGAACCACTTACAAAACTACCAACAAAAACAACTAACAACAGAAACTATTTATGGAAACCACTAACGGAATCTACATGCAAAACCAACATAATAAACAACTAGCAAAACCACATGCTTAAACCGCTAACATAAACTGCTAACATAAACCGCTAACCTAAACCATCAACAAAACCACATACAAAACCACTAACAAAAACCACTAATAAAAACCACTAACATAAACCATCAACATAACCGCATGCAAAACCTCTAAATTAAACCACTTGCAATACCACTAGGATAAACCACTAACATAAACCGCATGCAAAACCACAGAATAAACCACATCTAATACCACCAACATAAACCGCTAACATAAACCGCTAACCTAAATCATCAACAAAACCGCATACAAAACCACTAACAAAAACCACTAATAAGAACCACTAACATAAACCGCCAACATAACCGCATGCAAAACCTCTAAAATAAACCACTTGTAATACCACTAGGATAAACCACTAACATAAATCGCCACTAAAACCGCATGCAAAACCACTAACTCAGATAAACCATTAGCACAAAAATTTCTATCTACTAACCTCGTCGTTGATGACCCCAGCTATATGAGCAACTCCATCCAACCGATATAGCCTTTCCGGATCATCCCCATCGGCTGAGTATTCTGCTCGAGTCTTTGTCAGAGCGAATCTGGGTCGTTTTCTCTAGGATTTGGTGGGGTATGAGAATAGAAAAGTGATTCGAATGAGGGAGATTCGAACTCCTTATATAGCCGGATCCAGTGTAATTCGAATCAACCCCATTCGAATTACTACTAGATGCAAAATGGGAGTAATTCGAATCAACTAGGTTCGAATTACTTGGGGAATCATGCACATGTGTAATTCGAAATTACCTAGTTCGAATTATGCTTGTTTGTAATTCGAATCATGTAGATTCGAATTAGTGTGTTATTGTCTTCGAGTATAATTCGAATTGAGTAGATTCAAATTATATACAAATGTAATTCAAATTTAGCCCTTTCAAATTACATAGAAATGTAGTTTGGTTGATTGATAAAGCTTTTTTCAGATTGGCTGATTCATGTAAAATTTTGCTTCCCTTAGTTTAATTGGGTGTTTTGCCCTAATAAAACAAACCATAGTGGCAGAAGCTCTAAAGTAAAAAATTAGTAAAATCAAGTAGAAAAAATTAAAATAATTATTGAACACAAAAATGCTATGTTAACAAATGATATTTATATCATATTTTATCATTAATTTTTTCATCTAATAACAAACCATGTGAATATAAATATCATTAAAATATTTATTTCTTTTGCTAACAGGTGAAGACATGATGTAAAGAATATTACTTTTGATAGATATATGATAGGATTAATATTAGGTTAATTAGCTCAATTAAAGAATTATACTATAAATAGGAGTATAATATAATAATGTAGGATAGACATGATGTAATTGAAAATTTTATTTTTTTTCTTTGACCCTAATTTTAGAAATTTTTTTTCTATTTTCTCCTATTATCTCTAATTCTCTCTAGTTCTTGATACAAAATCTTATCAGATAGTGCTTTCATTAAACACCATGCCAAATTCCTATGATGACCTAAGTAATGTTTGGTTACCAAAGAAAATCAGCCAAAAACAGGCATAACTTGTCTTATTTAGCATTCATTAATTGTTGCAATAATTAATTAATGTTAAATAAGACAAATTCCTATGATGACCTAATTTGGGATTAGAGTCAAACTAGCTTAGATCGCTTGAATTCAGATTATGAAAATGATCCAAGATACTTGCAGAAATTCAGGAAACTTGCACCAAAATTTGTGCTACCTTGAACGATCATCAACGACTCCAGCAGCCTCCAATATGCCAGATTCAAGCCAAATCAGAAGCAGAAAATTCAATCCAAATCCAACAGCAAAAAATTCAGAAGCTAAAGAAAAATCAGCTCTCGGACCAAGGTCCAGTGCTAGAACCGAATTCATCAGAAGATTCATCATCAGATTTCAAGTTTCAATTTCAACCACAACAAGCAAATTCAACAGAAACTCCATATCAAACAACAATTCAACATTCATTATCGTCAATTTGTAAATTACAAAGAAGTAGTATCACAATTTCAGCAACAACAACCAAATTCTTGCCAAAATTCAACAATCATAGATGCAGCAAAAGAAGAAGAATCAACGTTCAGTTTTGTAGTTCAACCCGTAGAATCACCAGATATGCAGATCAAGCAGGATTTCAAAATTCAATTCCAGAACTGCAATCACAATTACCTCCATATCAAGAAAATCACTTACTCTCAGGAACAATTACGAAGACAGTAGCAGCTCGCAATAATAGTAGAGACATCATAACGTCTTTCAACGAGTCAAGCAGGCCCACTTTTTTCGCGGGGTCTTCAATAGTGACGTTCGCGATGGAGCAGGTGGAGTTCGCGGATCCAGAACTGACAAAGGTGAGGGTGCCGTGACCGCCATCGAAACCACCGCATCTGAACTCGAGTGCGGTGGTCTTTGTCGGCACCGATGACGCTTCAGTGCTGCACAGAGGGGGCGGCTTCGAGGATGGTGCACCAGCAGATCTGACCCAATTCTAAGGATTTCAGTTTTTCTGGTCTATTTTCAGATTTCTGCAGCAATTCTATTTTGTTGGTTGTGGATTGAACAAATTTTTTTTCAATGGGATCTTGGTGGTTAAATTTTTTTTTTAGCAGTAGCATAGACAATTTTATTTTAGAATTGCTGATATTTTTTTTTACTTGTAATTTGCCTTTACAATTTTTATTAGAATTTATATTTTTTTCGCAACATTGAGGACAAGGTTATTTTAAAGGGTAGGATAATGATAGGATTAGTATTGGGTTAGCTCAATTAGAGAATTATACTATAAATAGAAGTATAATGTAATAATGTAGGACAAGCATAATGTAATTGGAAATTTTATTTTTCCTCTTTGGTCCTGATTCTAGGAATTTCTCTTCTATTCTCTCTGATTATCTCTAATTCTCTCTAGTTTTTTATACAAATTCGTATCAATATATGAGATGAAATGAGTTTCATATATTCTAGTTATCTAATTATAATATTTTGATGTTTTCTATTTTTTTTTATTATGAGTCTTTATAATGTATTACATGTAACGGATAATATAATATATTTTAATTTGTGTTTTCTGAACTAAAAATATATTTAGCATATAATATATATTTTATTTTATAATTTAGATGACTTGAATTTATATTTTTTTAGAATTATTTTGTAATTAATTATCATAATTTTTAGATATGATTATGTTTTAAAAAAATAAATATTGCAATTTTGAATTATTGTCTAACAAATGTGATGCAGAGTACGAAAAACAGTGATGGTAGAGTATTAAAATCGCGACCATAGCTTATTCTATAGTCACGGTTTTTAAATCAAGGTGACCATAAAGTAAGTTATAATCACGGTTTGAAAGGCTGAACATAGATTAAGTTATGGTCACAGTTTAAAATTTGAGTGGTCATAGCTTTTAGATGGTTATAATTTTAAAAAAGCGTAATCATAGAGTAAGCTATGGTCATACTTAAACTGTGATCATAGAGTAAGTTATGGTCACGGTTTTAAAATAGCATGACCGTAGAGTAAGTTATGGTCACAGTTAAAAATCGTGGCCTAAAGTATTAAATAGAAAACACTACAATCAAACCATAGATAAAGAAACTGTGATCATAGATTTATGACACGCCAAAATAGGTCACATTGAAAATCGTGACCTAAAATAAAAAACAATGACCATAGATTTATAGTCACATTTTTCACTAGCTATGATCATGGTTTTAAAATGTGATCATAGGTCAATTTTTTTGTAGTGTATTCGATCCGATCCGATTCGCAAATATCCGTACAAATTATAAAGAGATATTAATTCTTTGTTGATTCTTGAAGTTGGGAATACTTCAAGGTTTTCTTAGAGTATGATTCTCTAAGTAGTGAGACTTTTATACACTTAGTGGAAAAACGATACCTCAAAATATATTAAGTGTTCAAAGAAAAATTATATAAAATTTGAAATTCTTCATGTTCTTAGAGCTAGCAATTTTAATTAGAGTTCGATTTAATAAATTAATGGTGAGGATTATGTGAGATGTATCAAAGTGTTATTGTTTGTGATGGTTTATCAAGCATCTTAGAAGGTTGGTGAATAATAAATAATTTTTTGGAAAAAGGACAAATTAGTCCCTAAGCTTTTATTTTGTGGACAAATTTGTCCCCGAAGATCTAAAAATACAAAAATGCCTCTTACTATTCAAAACGCATGACGGATCGGTCCTTCCATGCAAAATGCTCCCTCAGACGTAACGGAGACAGGTGATGTGGCACTTAGTTGGCGTTGACGGGTGACCTCCACTGTAACGGTGTACAGGTGTAAAGGTCGATTGATGTTAGGGACAAATTCGTCCCTAGATGAAAAGACGACGTCATTTTGCTTATGTGCCCTATGGCTTCAAATGGAACCCAGTCGTCATTGCTGTTGTCATTTCTATGAGAGCTTGAGAGTGATGGTATTGTGCAGTGTTCAATGGCCATAGACGGAGCTTCATCCAGTACATGACGCGTTTCACTACCGTCAACCGTCAAATGCGTGGAAGCTAGAGAGGAGAAAGACGAGATTGCTCCGATGTGTAAATGTGGAATGTATGCCATATTATACAAATTGAGGACGACGAGGACGAACCTCAATAGATTGTTCTTTGGATGTCCATTCTTTAAGGTAAGTTGGTGATTTTGTTGTAGTGAGTTTGATTATACGGACTTTGTTTATGTGATTTTTGTTTTGGAATGATGAACACGTAGTTGAAAAACCCCAGTCATTGCAAGTTCTTTTTATGGCTGGATGATCATGTTTCAACAATAGGAGCCAAAGATAGGTTTATGACTGAGAACGAAGTTGATGATCTAAAAGTGTATCTTGGAAAGAAAGTAGTAGAACAGAGACTAACTGATTTTGAGAAGAAGCTGTTGCATCTAGAGAGGAAGAAAAATGTTAATGTGTATTGGGTTATTCTTGTAATGGTTAATATAATTTTTGCTTCCGTTATTGCCAAAATTGGATGAAAAGTGAAAAAGTATGTCAGAAAAAATGCTGTAATGAGGTATGGGATGGGTTCCCAAGAATTGTATATTTTTCAGACAAAAGTATTGAATTAAACGATGCTATATCCAGCAAAGTGATGAAAAATGTGTATGAAGCTATTGCCCTAAGCAAGTTAATGGCAAAATCTGTAGAGATATGATTAGATAAGTAAAGCATATATTAATCTCATGAAAGAGATGTTAGTGTCATCAAAGAAGTCTAAACATGCCTACTGCCAAAATAAGGCATAACTTAAGCCTGCGAGTTATACAATCACATTGTTTCCAAAAAGAGTTGGTTTGTAAATCACACTGTTTCCAAAAAAGATGTTGATATCATAACTGTAGTCTAAACATGTAGTGTTAACTACTAGGCTTGTTTAGTCTTGGAGTGGGGATGAACTTAAACAGTTGTTGAGTTGCTTTGCCTGCTGATGCCAAAGTCTGTGGAGAGGCTCCTGATGTAGTTGTTGTGAAGAGGGCAGATGCTGTTCAGGCTGGGGAAGTGGTACAGGTTGAGAGGGTTTGTTTACCCCAGGCTTCCTCCTTATGGTTTGCTTAGGTCTAAATAGCCTAGGAGCAGGCCATGATGAAGACTGGGCGAGAGGCTTAAATGGTGCTTGCAGAGGTCTTGATGGTGTCGCAACCACTGTTACTGAGGGTCCAGATTCTTGCTTAGACTTCGGGGCAGAGTTTGTATTCGGATTACTCTGTAGCAAGGTCGAAAGAATTGTAAATACATCGAAAACAACAAACAAAAGCCAACAAAGTCTATGAGAGGATACCTCATTAGCAAATGAATATTCAGTAGAATTCTGTTCAACATGAGGAGGGTTGGTTGCATCAGGGTTACTTTGCTACCTAGTCTAAAATGCCATTTAGTGTTAACAGTCTCAATGAAACATTTAATAAATTAAGACGTTTAAAACCCTAATGAATTACTGTAGAGATAAATAAAACCCTAAGTAATTTTAAAATGGACAACTAAACTCCTGAAGTTATTATCGGGGAGACAGTAACATCCCTGAGTAACTAAGTACTACCTCTCCCTGAGGGGCTGACTGTGACAATGGAAGCACCACAAGTGAGAGGCATTTGTTGGGCTTCTTCCTTGGCTTCTTCGTCTTTGGCTTCCAGTTTGGGTTGGATGGTGCCCCTTTGCACGTCATGTAGTTATGTCCTGTCGCACCACACTTGTTACACGTGACATAGAAACTCCTCTTTAACTTGTCATCATCAATGACAGCCTCAGTTGGGTCTTTTTGTCTAGTATCGACCTTGGGACGTCCAATTGGCCTTTTTAACACGGGTGGAGCATGTTTAGTATACTTAGGTCGTGTCCAGTATTCCTCACTAGTTACTCGCTGGATGAAGTATTCGTATGTCTTTTTAATAAACTCCATACATAGCCATAGATGCACATAATCATTAGGGTTATCATGTCTTTTTCTTACCCCAGCTATAGCATGAATGCACGACATCCCTTTACAGCAAGACAACAGTAAAACAATAATAAAATGGCATAAGCATGATTAAAATTTCAGGCTTTGACTGACCAGTGAGTTGCCATCTGTTACATGAGCAGCTATGCTTGATCAGATCCACATCGACTTTGGAGCCCTTGTACGTGACTTCAAAACGTTTGCGCTCGTTATCACCAGTCTACTCCACTATCCATTTGCTGCTTGGTTTGATGAGCCTCTTCAGCCTTTTCTCTTGCACTGGTGCGAGTTTCCCTTCATGAGTCCCTAACAGTTTCTTGTGTTGAACAATTCGCCGCATCACATAGCACCGTAATTCCTCGCACATTGTAAGTATCGGCTTGCATCTATACCTCAACACCTTTGCGTTAAATGACTCGCACATGTTGTTTGTTAGGTTGTCAACCTTGGGGCTATGGCTAAAGTATGCTCTAACCCAGGTAGCAGGATCAAATTTCATGAGGTAGGCCCAAGCGTCCTTGTTCACTTCTTTCAGTCTTTGCATGGTTGACTTGAATTCAGAGATGGTGGTGCATCTTACACAGTCTCACACTATTTCTCTGATATACAAATGGTTTATGAAATTCTTCCACATATGCATGACATAGTTTCTGACATGTGCATTAGGCATTACCTCTTTCAGTGCAAGTAGCAGGCCGCCAGGCCCTAATAAAAATGAAATAATCCAAGTTTATAAATAAATATAATCCACATAATGACTCACAGAACACATAAGGATTGACAAAAAGTTAACTAACCTTCTGTTGGTCCGACATAAAATTCCAACCGTGGTTTCTCACATTACCAATATCCTCTTGTAAAATTGTTAGGAACCATTTCCATGATTCTTTGTTTTCAGATCTTGCAACTACATATGCAATGACGTAGAACTGATTGTTAGCATCCTGTGCAATGGCCGAAAGTAGTTGCCCCCATGGTAGGTTTTAAGAAATACTCCATCCAGGTGAATCAATGGTCTACAGCCACTCTTAAATCCCAATCTACATTGTGCTCATTTCTATGAATCTTGACTTGGAAGCATTGTAATTGCCTATTGTAAGACAAGTGGGCAATCCAAGGACACTCTTCATCCTTGCACCCAACCTTAACTCTTTCTCTGTCATTCTTGATCCAAACTAACTCCCTGCCTTCAGTAATAAAGGTATCCTTTACAACCTCTTTGAACCTCTTAATTGTAGCAAATCTTGTTCCAAGCTCAAATTTTCCTTCTCTGAAACTATATTGATAACTGAACTCAGGCCAATGATGTTTGTTTCCCTCATCCTCAGAAGAAACGGGTGTATGCAGCTCCTCAGACTCATACTCCCAGACAATATCATCATCATCCGTGTCTACATCACTGATATAGTCTACAAGTGCTAGCCTTGCTCTTCTAGTTCTATTGGGCTCCCTTGCAGGCCTAGATCTATTGGGTTGTCTTGCAGGCCCACCTGTCTCGGGCTCATGCGTAGGCTCATTCTTTCTTGCATTAGACCTTGTTCTCTGAGACACACGTCTTGCTTATTTTTTGGGTTGCTTCTTGGGCTGAGTGGTTCTCTTAGAGGAATCAGGCACTTGTTTCCTCTTCCCTTTGCCAGATATAGTCCAATTGACACCAGCTTCTCCACTCTCACTGTTACTTTTATAACTGGGAGGTGAAGGTGCATACACCTCATCCTCTGCACTCTCGTAACTATCATGCTCAGTCGACGACTGATCCAATTCCTCCACTTCAATACGAACGACATCTTCCTCTACCTCATCTTTTTCCTTACTAGCACCATCTGCAAGCTCCGGGTCATCAATAGGATAATTGAAAATATATAGAACTCATCAGTGTCTTTATTTTTCATCTTAGCTTGACGCATCTGGTTGATTCCTGCATCTCCCCTCAATACATGCAGCCTTGACTCTATATCCTTGCTCTTTGGATCGTACCAATATGCCTCCTTGTATGCTTGATATCCCAGTCCTTTGAACAATGTTATCAAATCACCAAAATTTACAAAATTCAAGTCCATCGGTGGGAACCTCTTAACTTTACCATGTAGGTAAACTAACTCACCAGTAGGGACCCTTGAAAAGTAGCCCCCATGATGAAAAACAGGAACCACAAAAATATTGTTCATCTGCAACATTGTTCGACACAAAATATTCAGATAGTTCACATTTTACCAAACTTGTCTACCATGATTAGCACTAAGCATTAGCAAATCGGCACCTACCTAAGCCCTAAACCCCCACATAACCCATCTTCCATATCCCTCACTAACTATATTACACAGAAATCCCAACACACGATATGTATAGCAAATAACGTTCGAAAGCACAAACCCAATGAGTTTTGAAATAAAGGTACTTACTAGTATAGACGACACCGTTAACTCCACCAACGAAGCTTCACTAGTGCAACGTTACACGAAAACGAAGAACTGGAGAAGATCAATCGTTG
>NC_029793.2:13975826-13999087 GCF_000816755.2 Arachis ipaensis | reverse complement strand
GGAGGAAAAAGATCATACATATGTGTGCTAGGGCATCAAGTAATTGTGTGGGATTCATATGGCTTCTTTGAAATTACGTTTAAATGCAAGGACTACCGTCAATATTCTCAAACGTTGCCGTTTTAAGTCATAGGGATCTATTTGTCCAAGACTTTTTTCACAACGGACACACAAAGCTTCCTCAATGATACCGTGTCAACACATAGACACATAACACGTCCACTAAGCGCCACATCACCTGTCTGCGTTACGTCTGAGAGAGCATTTTGCACAGAAAGACTGATCCGTTATGCGTTTTAAATAGTAAGGGGCATTTTTATATTTTTAGATCTTCGGGAACGAATTTGTCTATGAAATAAAAACTCAGGAACTAATATGTCATTTTTCCTTATTTTTTGACATGGTTGTGGGAAGGACTAAACATAGGTATAGAAATGTGACTGAATCAAAATAAAATTTACTGAGTAAAATCTCTCTATCTTTAAATTCTATACATTTTATTGTTATTTATATTTTAAAGTATTATGCAAAGTTTAGAATTCACTTACAAATCTTTAAAGAAAGTATTAGTACGAAAGCATTTGTTCATTTAACTTGATTATGCTTTCAAGTTATAAAAAATTATCGATTTTCAATACCTAGTTCACCACTCGGGTATCTTGCAACAGGGTGAGGGGACAAGGGATGATTGAATGTGGAGCGAGGGTTGGAGAGAGAGAGACAGAGTGTGGAGGATGATGAATGATGATGATGGTATTAGGTTGAAGGGAATAAAATTAGTAAAAAAAAATGGCTAAAGGTTAGCGGTAAGAGTAAAATTAGATGATAGAAATAAAGTTAAAATAAATTAAGAATTCAATTTTGAAGTGTTGTTAGTATATAAGAATTTGACACATACATTTAGTTATATAATGTCACTTAAAAAAAAGATTTTTTTTACATTGATCACATGAATGATAATTTTAAAAAACAGATATGATTAACTGACTATATAAAATATTGCATACGGTTAATATATTAAAACTAAACTTATAAATTAAATGTTAAAAATAATATTAAAAATTTTTATAAATTTATCCTATGATTTATTTTTTAAAGAGTCATTTTGTTTTTGGTGAAAAATGAACGTTTTCCGAAACAGGAATGCTACACATCCATATAACTATGTAACCAAGTTGGCTCAACACAAAAAAAAAACCCAATAAAATTAAATGAAATGTGAAATACACGCGCCCAACACATACGAAATCGCTCTTACCCAACGCTTCTTCTCCCCCACGCTTCTTCTTCTTTTTCTTCTTATTCTTCTTCTTCTTCTTCTTCTTCTTCTTCTTCTTCTTCTTCTTCTTCTTCTTCTTCTTCTTCTTCTTCTTCTTTTCACGCTCGTTTATGCACGGAACGTCTTCTTTTTCTTTGCCTTCTTCTTCACGTTCCTCCTTCTCCGTCCTCCTTCTCCTCCTTTTTCGTGTTCCTTCTTCTTCACGTGTTTTTTCCTTATTGTCATTCTTTTGTTGCTGTTATTGCTGTATTTTTTTCTTTTCCTCCTTCTCTCTCTGGTGAAGAAGCAGTAGAAGGTGAAGAAGAAGAGTTTTGAATAGTATAGAATGAACCGAACATAGTACTCATGGTGAACTGAACACAATACAATTGTATAGTACTGAGTGAACGAAACATAATCCATTATATAAAATCAAATTCAAACAGCTTTCTGCAAAATAAACCGAACACAGTACTCATGGTGAACCGAGCACAATACTCATGGTGAACCGAACACAGTACTCATGGTGAAACAATTGTATAGTACTGAGTGAATGAAACATAATCCATTATATAAAAATCAAATTCAAATAACTCTGCCTACAATTTACATATTATCAATTCAATTCAAATCAATTCAATACACCTCTGTCCATTTAATTCAATTCAAATTAGCAATTGCATTCCATTCAATTCGATTCAAAATTGAATAATCCAAACTTTGTCAGTTTGATTCGTTTCAGAAGAGTAATCCAAATCGCTCTCCTGTTTACCAAAAAATTATGAACCCCTAAATACTGAATCCTAAACCCTAAACCCTAAATACTAAAACCAAAACCCTGAACACTGAACCCTGAACCCATAAACCCTAAATCCCTAAAACTCTAAAACATAAACCCTAAACCCTACACCCTAAAACCTAAACTCTAAACCCTAAACCCTGAACCCGAACCCTGAACTCTAAACTCTGAACCCTGAACGCTAAACCCTAAACCCTAAACCCTGAACTCGAACCCTGAACATTGAATTCTGAACCATGAATGCTAAACCCTAAACCCTAAATCCTAAACCCTGAACCCTACCGTATACCCTAAACCCCTAAAGCCCTGAACCCTAAACCCTAGACCCCTAAACCTTAAACCCTCAACCATGAATACGGTGAACTGAAATTAATACACGGGGCGAACCGAAAGTTTGAAATACACTGAACCCCTATACACTAAACCCTGAACCCATAAACCCTAAACCCTAAAATCATAAACCCTGAAACCCTATCATCATTTTTTTATTGTTGTTGTTGCTGTATTTTTTTTTGTCTTTTCCTCATTCTCTCTCTGGTGAAGAAGTAGTATAAGGTGAAGAAGAAAAGTTTTGAATAGTGCAGAATGAACCGAACACAGTACTCATGGTGAATCGAACACAGTACTCATGGTGAACCAAACACAATACAATTGTATAGTACTGAGTGAACGAAACATAATCCATTATATAAAATCAAATTCAAACAGCTTTCTGCAGAATGAACCGAATACAGTACTCATGGTGAACCAAACACAGTACTCATGGCGAAATAATTGTATAGTACTGAGTAAACAAAACATAATCCATTATATAGAATCAAATTCAAATAACTCTGCCTACAATTTACATATTATCAATTCAATTCAATTCAATTCAATTCATTATACCCCCCTCCATTTAATTCAAATTTGCAATTGCATTCTATTCAATTCGATTCAAAATTGAATAATCCAAACTTTGTCAGTTTGATTCATTTCTGAAGAGTAATCCAAATCACTCTCCTAATTTGAAGTTGAGTCATTTATTGTTTCGATTCAGAAGTGCAGATCGAAGAAGAAAATGAAGAAGAATAGGAAGAAGATAAATGCAACCAGATCGAAATAAGAAAATGAGAAGATGAACGCGACCAGAGGAGAACGACAATGGTAATGCATATCAATAAGGAAGAACGTGAGTAGAAAAGAAAAAAAAAGAAGAAGAAAGAGGAGGAGGTTTACATTGCAGTAGAAGGTTTACGTTGAGCAAAACTTTAGGTTGCAGCACGTTATATGTAGCACGTATATGACAAATGAGTGAGGGGTGGGAGATGCACGTGTAGAGGAAATTACTTGAGATAAGCCTCAAAGTGGTCCCTAAAGTTATCCTCGAGCCTCAAAGTGCTCCCTGAAGTTAAAAATTACTCATATTCATCCCTGAAGTTGCACTCCAAAACTCAGACTCGTCCTTTTGGTCAATTTCATCCAGCTGGCACAACCAAAAAGCTGACCTGGACTCGTTGGTGACATGCTGGCTAGCTGACGTGGCGACGTAAACTGTTTTGACTCAATTTGGTCCCTAAATTGAGGTTAAAAACCCTAACCCCCAATTGACTCTCTTCTCCATCACACACTCTCTTCTTCTCTCTTCTCCATCGCACCAGAGGTGACTCTCCTCTATTGCTTCTCCTACAGTGTCTTCTCCATCTTCAAAAACCACACGTTATGGCTAGCGCGAGCAACGCAGCTAGGAGCTCCAATAACCCACGATCATTTGGAAGCAACATAAGGAGAATGAATAGAAACAGAGATGCACGTCTGCTAGAATGGTGTGAGTGCGGGTTGAGACCAGTGTTGTGATGGTCAACGATGGATTCTAATCCAGGGAGACTGTTCGTGGATTGCCCAAACTACAATGTAAGTGTTTGATGCTGTTGTTTGCTGTAATTCTGGATGTAAACTTGGTTGATTCACTTTCCAGGGTGCAGACTGCAGGTAAGAGGTGGTGTGGATTATTTCTGTGGGTGGATAAAATTCTGGAAGAAGATGCGGTAACATGTGATGGTAGAACAAGCTCTTCAAATGACAACGAAAAATGTGATTATAAGCAAAACAAGCTCTATTTCATATTAGATATGCAGATAATCATATGTATGTGATTGCATATGCAATTGTCTCTGTTGAAAATACTGAAAACTGGAGGTGGTTCTTGGAATTACTTCATGAAGACTTGGGAGATTATAAGCAAAACAAGCTCTGTTTCATATCAGATAAGCAGAAGGTACGTTTTAGAAATTTATTTGTTGTTGTATAATTAGTATTGGCTGCTGTGATAATAGAATAAGTGAGAAGATATTCATTACAGGGTAGTTGGATCACTGCTTATATAATGAACTGTTGTGTATATAATAAACTACTGCTTTACTTAGTAGATGGACTAATGCTTGATGAACTGCTGTGTATATAATGAACTGATTTGAATGTAAAGAATAGGGACTATTTTGATGTCACTTATAAAACTGAAGGGACCATTCTGATGTCACTTATGTAACTCTAGAGCTGCTAATGAGGATGCTGCTGTTGCTGCAGAGGCTGCTACTTGCCAACCCCTTGCTACTAATGGTGATGAAGCCACCCTTGTCCCATAACCCCCCACCAAAATTTGGCTTGAACTCAGTCAACCACCCTTGTCACAAACCGATGACTCTTGATAGGTTCAAAAAATTAGATGACATTCATTTTATTATGTGCATGTTCTTATGTACTTTTACTAACTATTTTACATGTCTTCACTAATAGGTTTTCCCTTCTCCTGTGAGGCCACCAAAACTCCCTCCCAAAAGGAAGTCCTCCAAACAAGAAAAGACAACTTCAAGAAGCAAAAATCAAGCAGCAACCACCTAACCAGCAACCAGTTAACCCACAACAAATCATCTGTCTCATCCTATGCAAGGTGCATCACAGGAGACCGTTACAAGGCTTGCTAACTTCATGAAGTTTGTTCCCAACCTTGGATTCAGATCACCCAGAAACAAAAAATGAAGACTAGGATTATTACGTTTAGGATAAGATTATTTTATTTATCTATTTTGATGAAGCAGCGTGCTTTCTGAATTTTGAACCCAGTGTTGGGGATTTTAGTGTTCAAAACTTGTGTTCTCAATATGTTGAGAACTTTGATATACTTGTTGAATATTGCCCTGACTCTGTAATGCCTATTTTAAATATGTTTTCTGCATTATGAATATATGAATATGGATTATGACTCCCTTGAATTAAGTTGTGGCAGATTTTTTTTTCTTGGTCTCTGATATGCAATTAAAATTAATTCCATTAGATGAATCCATTAGTAGTGCAGGAATAATTATTTACATATAACCTCTTGTTTATTCAAATTCCAAATTATTCTTACACAGTCATGTCAAACAGTTTAATCTGCATTTCTGTCAACCAAAAGGACAGGTACAAGTACATGAACAGAACAACATATACATATCCCATGTCACATATTTTTTTGCTAAATACAATTAATTTTGTTGTCTATCCAACCTTAAGACAAGCACAACAACTGTAATCAGTAGCAGCAGCATACATGTAAACAGCAAAATCCCCCACCCCCATTTTGAGAACTCTAACTTTAGAATCTAATCTTCATCCTCCATTCTTTGTTGTCATTTGAAGAGCTTGTTCTACCATCAGATGTTATCGCATCTTCTTCCAGAATTTTATCCACCCACAGAAACAACCCACACCACCTCTTACCTGCAGTCTGCACCCAGGAAAGTGAATCAACCAAGTTTACATCCAGAATTACAGCAAACAACAGCATCAAACACTTACATTGTAGTTTGGACAACCCACGAACGGTCTCCCTGGATTAGAATTCGTCGCTGACCATCGCAACACTGGTCTCGACCCGCACCCACACCATTCTGGCAGACGCGCATCTCTGTTTCTATTCATTCTCCTCATGATGCTTCCAAATGATCGTGGGTTGTTGGAGCTCCCAACTGCGTTGCTCGCACTAGCCATAACGTGTGGTTTTCGAAGATGGAGAAGACACTGTAGAGGAGAGTCACCTCTGGTGCGATGGAGAAGAGAGGAGAAGAGAGTGTGCGATGGAGAAAAGAGGAGAAGAGAGTCAATTGGGGTTAGGGTTTTTAACCTCAATTTAGGGACCAAATTGAGTCAAAATAGTTTACGTCACCACGTCAGCTAGCTGTTGTGCTGATAGCGTGTCACCAACGAGTCCAAGTCAGCTTTCCGATTGTGCCAGCTGGACGAAATTGGCCGGAAGGACGAGTCTGAGTTCCGGAGTGCAACTTCAGGGATGAATATGAGTAATTTTTAACTTCAGGGATCACTATGAGACTCGACGGTAACTTCAGGGACCACTTTGAGGCTTATCTCGAAATTACTTGGTTAACAACCATGTAAAAAATACATGGATGTAGAACTTTTACGTTTCCAAAATTATCTTTAAATGTGGACTAAAACCTCAAAGTGGTCCTTGAGATTGAGCGAGTTACCCATACTTGTCCTTGACTTTCAAAATTTCCTAACAGCATCCCTCACATTCAGCTCCGGGACCCATAGTTGCCCTGCAACCCTTTCCGGCGCCAAGTCAGCAAATGGAGGGATGATCTGGCACCTCCAATGCCACGCTGGAGCTAAGTGAAACAACGCAGTATCGATTTGGTGCCCAATGAAAAAGTAAACGACGTCGTTCCTAAGTTGGAGCCGTTGAAAACGGTTCGCCTTCACCATATTTGTTTGAACACTCTCACAATTTGTCTCCTCTCCTCCACGCTCAGTCTTCGTCTTCTCATTCTCTCATCAATGGCAGCGACTTAGCCTTGTCTTCCCCGTCTCCTCCACTGTCACACTTCGTTTGAAGAGTTTGGTGTTCCTTTGGAGGCAAGTGGTTTCTCTGTCTTCTG
Source organism: Arachis ipaensis (assembly GCF_000816755.2). Lineage (NCBI taxonomy): Eukaryota > Viridiplantae > Streptophyta > Magnoliopsida > Fabales > Fabaceae > Arachis > Arachis ipaensis. Next base: position 13,992,114 of record NC_029793.2, on the reverse strand, counting down.
CGTCGTTGAAGGTATGTGTTGGTTGAAATAATTTTTGAATTTATTTCATGAATTAATATATGATAAAGGTGTATGATTGCCTTGTTACTGTGTTGGGTTGTCCTAGAGTTTCATGGCTGCATTACCTTAAAGGATTGTATTTAAGGATTTTTGTTAGGGTAAAGGGTTTGGTGTGTATATGCTCTATTTTTTGGCAATGAAACAGAGATTTTTCAATAGTGGGTTAATGCATGTTGGTGACTGTGATATTAATGTATAGGATTTTAATATGATGTTGAAGTCCTCCGATATGATTGTGTGAGATTTAATGGTTTTGATTTGTTGGTGTAGATGGATGTGTTGTTGGATATAATGTTTCATCATGGAGGAAACTTTGGGAAAGATGATGAAGAAAATTTGAGATATACCCCTGATAACTTAACTTGCCTAGGTGATCTGGATGAGGATACTTTGGACGTTTTCTTCATTGTTGGTGGCTAGTCCCCGGGAGGATGTTAGAATCTGGATTAAGGAATCTAAACAGTGACAACGAGCTTAGGAAGATGTGTTTCCTTGCTCACAAGAATAATGGATTGGTGGATGTGTACTTTGAGCATGGGGTGTCATCTCCAGATTATTTACAAGATGAGGAGGAAAAGGCGGGCATGGACAATACAGGAATGGTTGTTGCAGAAGAAGAAGGTGCTATGGTCACTCGTAATGACAAAACAAGGAACCCCAGCAGTGAATCCCCCCAAAACAAGCCAACGCCTGTCAACACCATTGACATTCTGAACCTTCCAATTAATCCGACTCCTCCTACTAATCCAACACCTCCAACTATGCCAGAATCTATCACGAATCCAAAACCTCCAAGTTAGGAGAAGTCTCTTGCCAATCCAAATGATCAATCTCAGGCAAAGCCTGCTACTAGTCAAAAGCCAAAACCTCCCACTAATCCACAGCCGAAGGCTCCTACTAATCAAAAGCCAAAGCCTCCTACTAATTCAAAGTCGAAGCCTCCTACCAAGCCTATTCTCCCTAAAAGTGTGTCAACAGTAACATCCAACTCCACACTAAAATTCACCTTCAAGAAGAAGAAAACGACAACAACCACCCATAATTTTAGGCCTTGTACGAGGAGTGTTGCTAAGGGAAAGGCGGTGTTGCAAGCATGATAGGAGGGAGGTGATGCACTATCCTCTGATTCATATGATAGTGACGAAGATAGTTTGTATAAGTCAAGGATCAAAGATAGTTCTTCGTCTGATGATGATGATTATGATAATGATATTTGTAAGGCTAAGACTGTTAAAAAAGACATCAGATTTAAACATGCTCCTGCTGCTGCGTTTGCTAAGGATAAAGAGCAAGTTACTATTGAGGATGATGCTTTGTTGAGGAGGTCTCAGATGGGGATGTGGACCTATGCTTTGTGGGTGGAACAGGGGATGATGCATATAATGCATATGATCCAGGGGCTGACTCAGACGGGGCAAATTCATGGCATTCTAAAGAAATGAAGACTCCCCCAAATTCAAAAGATGAGGGGGCAGATGAGGAGTCCGAAGATGTTTGTCCTGTGTTCAGAGAAGGTATAAGGTTTGGAGAACTGCAACTGGAAGTTGGCATGAAATTCAACACAAAATGGGATTTTAAAGAGGCTGTTAGGGAGTTCACAATCCAAGAGGGCAGACGGATTAGGTTCAGGAAGAATGACAACATGAGGATGAGGGCTACATGTCAGGTGAAAGGATGTCCATGGGTGGTGTATGCATCAAGGGATTATGAAGATACTTGTTGGCAAATAAAGACATTCCTTAATGATCATACATGCCCAAGGGAAGATAAGAACAGGGCAGCTAACAGAAATTGGGTGGCGAGTAAACTAGTCAAGAAGGTTAGGAAGTACCCCAATTTTAAGCATTGTGATGCTGCCACTTACTTCAAGTCAAGGTTTGACTTGACCTTGAACAAGAACTCAATATCAAGGGCCATCTTTGATGCACGAAATGCTGTGTTCGGGGATGAAAAGGAACAATACAAAATGCTGAGGGATTATGGTCTTACACTTCTCATGAGTAATCCTGGATCAACAGTTGAAATTTGTTGCACTCCCCAACCAGAATCTGATCCAATATTTGATAAAATGTATGTGTGCTTGAGTATATGCAAGAGTGGTTTCAAAGCCGGATGCCGACCGTTGATTGGACTGGATGGTGCTTTCTTGAAAACTCAATTTGGTGGGCAAATTCTATCGGCAGTGGGCCAGGATGCTAATCACCATATCTACATCATAGTGTGGACAATTGTTGGCGTAGAAAACAAGGAGAATTGGAAGTGGTTTCTTGAGTTGCTACACCAGGACCTTGGAGACTATAGACAACATGGGTGGTGTTTTATCTCTGACATGCAGAAGGTATTTTCTAATTCATGAGTATGTTAGAAAATAGTGGATTGTTAGTCATGAGTAGAGATGAAAATTGTATGCTTTCTTATCTCTTCCATGCGTTGAACATCTATGCAATTTATTCAACAAGGAATTGTATGCATTGTGTAAATTATTAGTTATGAGTAAAGATGAAAATTGTATGATGTTTCTATGCTGATGAATTTTAATAATGAGGATAAGAAACGATAGATATGACGGACTTATATGAGTATCGTTTCTCAAAATCAGGGACTATTATGTGTAAACAATTCAAAAGTCAGGGACTATTATGGTGAGCGTGAATGAGAGTCAGGGTCAATTATGGTGATATGGTATTTGGTTTTGTGCACAGGGTTTGTTGCCGGAAATGGAAGAAGTGATGCCACGTGTTCATCACCGCTTTTGTGTTTGGCACTTGTGGCAGAATTTTAACAAGCAATGGAAGGATTTACAACTAAGATCCTTGCTGTAGGGTGTGCACGAGCCACCACGTATCAAGAGTTCAGAGATAATATGAACAAGATCAAGATTATCAAGGAGGATGCATGGGCATATCTATCAAAGTGGGGAGGAGAACACTGGACCAGGAGTCAATTCAGTCACATGCCTAAATTGGATAGCATATGTAATAATGCGTGCGAGGTATTCAACTCAAAAATTAAAGAGGCAGGGCCAAGCCAATCATTACTTTGCTTGAAGGTGTGAGAATGTTTGTCATGAGAACAATAACTAAGAACAAGGTAAAATTAGCTAATCATGTGGGTAAGTTACCGCCAGTAATTCACAGTCGTCTAGAGAAAGTGAGAAAAGAGTCAAAACATTGACACCCAATATGGACAGGTGATACTGGTTATGAGAAATTTGAGGTACATGGTTACCCAGCAAACCATGTTGTTGATCTAGGAAAGCACCTTTGCACATGTCAATTTTGGATGCTGACAGGTGGATTTTATTTTGTCCAAAGTAACATTCATTCATATATTACTACCTAACACTAAGTACTAACTTGATTCATTGCTGTTTCGGATGTAGGAATACCCTGTGTGCATGCCTGTGCTGCACTAGCTAGGGTGAACAAAAATCTAGAGGATTTTTGCCACAAACTAGTTACTATGGAATCATATAGGGAGACATATCAGCATCATATCAATCCCATTCCTGGGCAGACTTTCTGGGAGGTTTCAGAATCTCTTAAGCCCTAACCTCCAAAGATTAAGAGGGGGCCAGGTAAGTTACAACAAAAAAGGCGGATAGGCACAGATGAAGCTAAAGGTGTCTCGAAGAAATCCAAACCCACTTCCACCAAGGACAACACAAACCTAAAGAGGCAGCTTGCACCATTCACATGCAGCTACTATGGGAAAAAGGCCACACAAAGAGGGGTTGTAAAAAGAAGAAATTAGCAGATGCTGCTGCAAAAACCAAAGCTGCTGCTGCTGCACAAGCAAAAGCTGCCGCTAAGAATACAAGTAGAGCTGAAGCTAATGTTGTTGAAGATGGTCAGAATGCTGCTAAACCTGACCCCAATGCTGAACCTGATCCGAATGCCACTGATGATGCCAATGTTGGTAAAGATGCTCCGGCTGATGATGATGACACTAATGTCCAACCAGTTGAAGTTGAGCTTTCTCAACCAATTTACTCTGAACCAGAGGAGTCTCAGCAGGTAATCAATTTATTTTTCATCTAATGACAACTTGTAAATTGTTTAGTGTTATGTAATTATAACCGCATCCTCTGATATACTACAATTCTTGTAGGCTGCTGAAGTTTGTACCATCACTAAATCAAGACCGGATAAGCTCCCACCAAAGAGAAAATCATCTATCTCACTAACTTCTGCCCATACGCCAGTTAATCCCATGCAAGGTGCTAGCTTAGGAACAGCTGCAAGACTTGGCAATATCCTCAAGTTCATTCCCACTCCTGGATTCAAGGCACCTAGGAAGAAAAATTGAAGACTCTTGCTTGTTGTATTGGGAGTTATTTTGTATAAGACAATTTAAAAGTAATTTTGTATAACATGCTTGTTTGGTTAGGTTTACTTTGTTACCAGACATATGGTTATGTTTATTTTGTTAGCAGCACCTTCTTATGACTTTGTAAGATAGTCAAAACTTATGAATCATGACTTTGTTAATTTAAAATGATTAATATATTTTGCTATTGCTATATTTTGCTATTGCTATATATCCAGATCTCCTTTAGTGATACAAAAACAGTTAGTATCTCCAAAAGGTTGGCTAACACAGTTACATGTTGAGCAACTTTTTTTTCATTCATGCAAATATTACACATATGAACTCAATCGCATCATTACTCAACATTGAGATCAAAGTTTGCAAAATACCACTAGTAAGAACAACAGCATTACAGAAACAACCACAAACAATAATTTGATCATAAACTTTTGACTCCTAACATCCGATTCTAATTTTTCCAGCCTCCAACCTTCTGTCATCTTCTGCTCATCATTATAGTTAAGACTTTCTGATTTTGCAGGCACAGCCTCTTGCCCAACATCTGCCCAAACAAACAAATCACACCATCTTTTACCAATTGTCTGCAATCAACGAATGTTTCAATAACCAAATTAGAACTTGGGAAAGAAATGAAAAATCAGAAAAAACCAACAATTACAGCTAACATTATAATTTGGGCATCCAAAAAGGGGCTTATTTGGGTTGGAATATGTCCCAGACCACCGGAGCACAGGTCGGCAGCCGCAACCACACCATTCTGGTACACGCGTAGTCCTGCTACGATTTTGGGTCTTCGCCCTGTATCCATTGCTTGTTGACCGTATCGAGCTCCCACTGGCTTGCCCTTCACCTCCAAACATTGCTTCAGAGCTTCAATGGTGGACCAGAATGTTGGGACGAAGGAGAGAAGAAGAGATACTAGTTATAATAACGAATCTTAGCTTTTAGGGTTTTAATGGGACCAGGGACCACATTGGGTACAAAATTTAGATTTGCCACATCAGCTAGCCGTTGCTGACTCCAGCGTGGTATTGGAGGTGCCAGATCATCCCTCCGTTTGCTGACTTGGTGCCGGAAAGGGTTGCAGGGCAACTATGAGTCCCGAAGTTGAATGTGAGAGATACTGTTAGAAAATTTTGAAAGTCAAGGACAAGTATGGGTAACTCGTCCCATCTCAGGACTTCTTAAATGTGAGTGAAGGTGAAGTTGGTGCATGGCTGCAGCCACCAAAACATTTACCCACCCACCAACCCAATCCCACTACACAGATCCCTATCCCTTCCTTTTTGGTTTGCACTTTGCAGCGCCACCTTATATATACATACACCACACACAAATTCAACACATCCCCACCCTTCGTACCATTCGTTACCAACACCACCACCAACCTTCTTTCTTCTTGTGTGGGTCCGTCTTTACAATTCCATTTCATTGCATTCTACGAGATAGAAGACCAGGATCCACACATTTCAAGATCAACCTTAACCCCACGAATCCATTCCTCCTTGTCTTCCCTATCTCTTTCTCTTTCTCTCTCTGTCTCTAATTCATGATTCTTTAATTCCTTCTGTTTCCGAGACCGATCTGATATATCGTTTTTCTGATTTCTGATCTGTTTGCTCACTCTGTCTCGGATCTTGTTCTCGTCACTTTGGATCCGTTTTGTTTGATATTGATATCGATATTCCTGGTTTTGTGGGAATTGTTAGATTTCAATGGGCTGTTTGGATGAGGGGCATTTCAACGGTGAGCTTGAGAATGAATTGAGTATTGGACTTGGTGAAGTTGGTTTTGATGAAGAGCGTGTTGCTGCCATTGGTGATGCTGTGAAGCTTCTCTTGCAAGGTCTTGGTGAAGATGTAAACAGGGAAGGTCTTAGAAAGACGCCTCTTCGTGTCGCCAAAGCCCTCCTTGAAGGAACCAGAGGTATATCATTTATATCCCCCTTTTTCAATTATTTAGAGTAACTTCTAGCTTCTGTTTTAGTTAATATTCTTTTGAGACAACATCATTAGAATTCTGTAGACGTAACTGAACCCAAAAACTAGTGCATCTTTGGTTTCCCACGGTTTCCCCAGACAAGGACTAATATACCGCCAATCAGAACTCCATTCAAGGGTCTTGAATGCCGCTGGCAGTTTGCTTTATACACAAGGCAGGATTTGAACCCCAGACTTGTTTAAGTGGTTGAATAGTTAACCATTCAATCAACCCTTTTGGTTAAAACTAGTGCATGTTAGTCGTTGTTGATTTTTCTTTTAGAGGGAGATCTATCAAGTTGTTACTTCATCATTGCCATTAATATTGGTTTCTTCCTTGTCCCATCCTAGTGCATGTTTGGATCTAATTAAGATGGTGGAAGTTGGTGGAGGGTGCTATACTTTCTTTTATTTTTGCTGCATGATCTTTATCAATTAATGCTGCATTTAGCCGCGGGGATAGTATACAAATACAGAGACAAAAAGTTTGTCTTCCCATTATCTCCACTTTCTAGAAGGACAGAAAATACATGAAATTTGTATGCTAGGACACAGTGTCAGTACATGTCTTGAGTTCTGATTTGTGTATCTTTCTGTATTTGCGTTCTCTATCAACTACCAGATGTAGCCAAATAGAATCCCTTTTGGTCCAGCATTTTAATGTGGTTGTGAAATCATCACATATCGTTGAGTGAATGTATATTACTTCAACCACAAACTTTGGATCCTTTGCTTATAGTCTCAACTTTATGAGGCACAAAGGATTTGAGGTTACTGCTCTTTAATTAAATGTGTACACTATGGTTAAGATATAGATAGTCATGATGATCATTGTTTATTTCTAGGGTTGGCTGACTAATTATTACGTTCAAAACTTTTGAATTTTTCTTCTGCCTTGAATATTTGATCATCTTCTACAGTTTCTTTTGATGTTGATGTCCGTTTAGCATTTTATCAAATTGTGTTATCATATTTTCTTGATGGTACTCTTACTAATCTTTTGTGAATTGATCTTCTTCCAGGTTACAGACAAAAGGTGAATGAAATCGTTGGCGATGCTTTGTTCCCCGAAGCTGGTCTGGACAATAATAGAATCGGTCATGCAGGGGGTGCAGGCGGACTTGTGGTAGTCCGTGATCTGGATCATTTTTCCTATTGTGAATCATGCTTGCTACCATTCCAAATCAAGTGTCATGTCGGTTATGTCCCTTCTGGAAAACGAGTGTTGGGTTTAAGCAAACTTTCTCGTGTGACCGATGTATTTGCTAAACGACTCCAAGAGCCACAACGTCTGGCAGATGAAGTGTGTTTGGGTTTGCAACAGGGAATAAAGCCAGCAGGTGTTGCAGTGATACTTCAGTGTAGACATTTACACTTTCCAGATATAGAATCAATCTTTCTTGAGTCAAACCACCAAAGGTGGGTGAATGTGATTGTCTCTTCAGGTTCTGGAGTTTTTGGAAACAAAAGTGCAGATGTTTGGACCGATTTCTTTGGCCTACTTAAATTTCGAGATATAGATATTGAAAATGTTCGTCCTAGAGGATCATCTGACCAATGCTGGTGTCCATCTGTGTCTTCTCTTTCTGCTAAAGTTTCGTCAAAAATTGTACCTCTCAATCCTGCAATGGTCACAGCTGTATCTTCAATTCTAAAATCACTGGGAGAAGATCCGATGCGGAAGGAACTTGCGGCAACTCCTAGCCAATATGTGAAATGGTTGTTGAATTTCCAAAGCATTGACATGGATGTGAAGTTGAACGGTACTCTTTCTGGTGGCCTAAACCCTCTGAACTCCAATTTGGAAGTAAACTCCAACAACAAACAAATATGCTCTGAGCTGAACTTGCCCTTTTGGTCGCAGTGCGAGCATCATCTACTTCCATTTCATGGAGTTGTTCACATAGGATACTTCCTTTCCGAAGGCTTCACTTGCATCGGAAAATCCCTTTTGCAATCAATTGTACATTTTTATGGTTTCAAGCTCCAGCTTCAGGAACAGCTTACAAGGCAGATAGCTGAAACCATTTCGCCATTGTTAGGTGGAAATGTAATAGTAGTTGTAGAGGCCAGCCATACATGCATGATCTCTAGGGGAATTGAGAAGTTTGGAAGTAGCACATCTACCATTGCTGTATTAGGACACTTCTCAACTGACCGCGCTGCAAGGGCTGCATTCTTGCAAAGTATTCCTACTCCTACATATTGCGAAGGGCAATAGTTCTTGTGGAGCTTTTACTTGGAAGGATTTTCTTTGCATTCTTGAAAGATTTGTTAACCACACTACAAGCAATGCTGAAGCCTAGATCTCGATGAATTCAAAAGACATACTATCATGGACAGGTTCAGAAATTTTGAAGTCGCCTCCACTGTGAAGTTGACTTATAGTTGATGGTTAGATCTTCCTTTTATGTTTCACTTCTTGCTTATAATGCGATAACATGCCATAAATCATCACTTCTTTTAGGGTGTGTTTTTAAGTTGAAGTTTTGAAGAAGGGATAGAAGTAAAGGGTTATAAGTGTTAAACGGATGTGACTTGCACTTCAAGCGTTCCCTTTTCCTTCTTTTCCTTCCAAAATCAAAATTGCATACAAGAAAAATTCAAGGGGCAAGCACTTCTTCAGCCAGGTCCAGCACTTTGTCTTTAGAAGTTAGTTTTGGTCCCTTAATATAGATTATAATGATGGTTCTTCATTTTCATTATACTATATATAGGGTTTCAATTTTGTTGTTTTATGTAAGGTTCTGAAAGTCATGATTGAAATTCAATTGTTGTTGTGCCTGCGAATGCTTGAGTGCAACATATATGAAGCGTTTGAATGGAGATTACCAATATCATCTAGACATTTACCACTACTTGAAATGATGATTATAAGTGTCATTTTATTCAATAGAAAATGATAAGAATGATACATGTACCAAAAGAAGGGTTTGCAAAATATAATCTAACCTATTATCGTTGACAAGTTAAATGGATTAATTAGTCAGATTTAACCCCTTTTTGTCATTTCTCAGTTTGATAATTATCCCTTTTTTCGGTGGATAGAAAATTTAGAGGCATCAGAAGAGAGTTAAAACAGAGTTCTTTTTTCATTGTCCTTAGGCTTTGGTGGACAAATTATCAGGTTTGTGCATTTTGATTGCTTTTGTATTTGTCTTTCTTCAAACAGGTTTGTGCATCTCACTTTATATTTCTCTTATATAAAGTGAAAGGTAGTTAATTTTACTAATGTGGTATATATTATTGGATGCATATGTAAAATTGCTTTATATTAACAAGGCATTAAAATTAAATTCTTTAATTAATAAAAACTTTGAAGTTTTCCATTTGAAGCAACCTTAACCAGGGACCTTGGGCAAAACACCTTCTTTTATGAGGATCTTGGTAATGTGCATAATACGTAATTAAGTTAGTTTGTCAGTTATGACATTGGTATGTGGTAGTTAGTTACAGTTAGGCTAACCATGGTCACATGCGGCTGACTCTAGTTAGTTAGCTTGTATATATACAGTGTATAATCACTAACTTAGAAACAATATGAATCATTCTTCATTGTTTATTCGTGTCTCCTTGTAAAGTTAGTGTAATGTTCTCTCATTTCTCAGAAAAGTAGTTTGATTCTCATTCCACGCTCACCATTCATGGAGCAAGTGTCTTTTGTGATACACTTGATATTGTTGCAGGTTGCATCAAAATGACAAATTGCTTTTGCAACATTGTGTTGAGTGAACTTTTATTGAAACCATTTCTAAGTGTAGAAACATATTCTGGCTACTCATATACATTTACACACTTGATGCATGCCATCAAATAGGATTCGAATTTCAAATACTTGAAGCTATTTGCAGACCAGCAGCATATTGTCGCGCCCACTGGTCATAGTGAAGGATTTCCTCAAGTGAAGGAGACGGCACCAATTCTTTCTGATGCGCTTCGCATGTTAACTCCACAACCTTGAAAATATCCAGATAGGTAATCCTGGAAACAGAACCAAGTAGTTAATCAGAACAGTATTTAATGCATGTTTTATTTGTTTTAGGAATTAGGATTTAGGATTTAAGATTTCAGTTTTGCTAACTTTACCCTAATTGCGGTATGAGTCTGCGCAAAACATGCATATGCACACATTATTGGACTAATATGTTTTCTTAGAGGCTGTTTGTGAGTTGGATTTCAGGGAGAACTGGAAGGAAAGGTAAAGAAAGTTTTCTACTGTAAATTTTACACTAAAAACCCTTAATTTTCCTTCCTTCTCCAAACTCTCATCCTTAGGAACAGCCAATTAGTTTCTTTCACTATTCATAGCTTCAAATAGAAGGAATTCTTCATGCTACATAAGTTAAGTGGCATATATTCTCTTGAAAATGAGTAGTCATTGTAATAGTGGATTGAAACTGCAAAATTGTTTCTAATAAAGAGACAAGATTGTTCTTCTCATATAAACTAGTAAGTAGTTTTACTTGGGAAAAATAAGCTTACGCAATTCAATAGTCCAGATGCATACTACTCAAGTGTATGATAACCTTCAATAAAGGTAATTAAAAATGTCCATAGAAACATAAAGAATGCAATGAAATTTGCATAAGAAAAATTAAGTAGGGAAGTTAATACTACTTACTTTTCTTCAACAAATAATTCAACAGCTTTCTCATTTGCTGCACTGAGAACTCCAGTCATTGTTCCTCCGGCACGTCCAGCAGCATAGCAAAGATTCACAGATGGGAACTTATCAGTGTCTGGTGCTTGAAATGTTAGGGAACCATACCTGAGTATTCAAATTTTGAACATAAACTCTATCAATCACCCAAAAATTTGCATAGGGAACTCTCTTAAATCAATAAAATGGTTTTCAAGTGATATTACTTGCTAAGATCAAGACGGGGCCAAGTTACTTCAGAACAAGGGACTCTTTCTGGCCATGACAATGTGTAGAGGAGAGGCAAACGCATATCTGGTAACCCCAACTGTGAAATAACAGATGAGTCCTGAAAATAACAACAATTTTTTCGTAAATTTAATAATCGAATATATCTCGACATCTTGTTCTGCTGTATGAACCCATTTTTGTTGTTGGATATTATACAAAAGAGATCAAACAAAAAGGAAAATAAAGTGAGAGGTGAAAAGAAAACTATGCCTTTGATTTGTGCTTTTGTTTTTAGTGTTTTTTGTTTTTTTTGTAAAGAAAGAATAGAAAAGTAGAGATAAAAACAGAAAATATAATTTTATTGTTTTCACTGTCAATGTGTATGACACACAAACACGCAGTTAATGTGGTGATTTTGTGCTTTCTAAATAAATATAAATAATACAAATTCAAGTAACAGCTAAAAGGATATTGCAAGGTTAAACCTGAGTTTCAATCATTCCATGTATGATAGATTGTGGATGAATAACAATCTCAATATCATCATATTCAGCTCCAAACAAATAATGTGCTTCAATTACCTCCAGACCCTACAGAATAAGAAATAGAGAAATTTAATTTATAACTATGAATATTATCAAATAGATTTCCTTTTTAAAGGAGAAAAAACCCAGAAACATTGAGGACAGGAAAACCTTATTGAAAAGGGTAGCTGAGTCAATAGTTATCTTTCTTCCCAAACTCCAGATAGGATGCTTTAGTGCATCAGCAAGTTTAATTTCTTTCATCTTTTCCTTTGGCCATTCCCTGTCAATTATTCGAATAGACTAGTCAGCAATAAAAGCAGGTAGACTCATAAATCAGTTTCAGAAAACCTACAAAACATAAATCACTTTACACAAAAACCAATTCTATAAAAAGCAGAACCAACCACACAAGACTCATAACTCAAGCCAACCTTAAAAACACTTCTTCTAACTACTTTTCTTTACCTGAAAGCACCTCCAGATCCAGTCAAAATTACTTTCCTAAGTGCACCCTTTGGCAACCCCTGGATACACTGTATATAGGAAATAGTACTTCAAGCATCAGTGATGATCATCAGCATTAAGTGGTAAAAAAATTGCAATAGTAAATTCATTGACTCCAACCAAATAAATGAGATAAGGATTATCTCTAAGTCATGTTTGGTAAGTATCTCAAGACTGAAATTCAAAACAAAAATGCTATGTAAATACACAAAATCAACTACCAAATCAGGTACTATGTATTTGTATATAAACGCATATATTGTTTAACTCATTTTCAATATGTATTTTGTATTTCAAACATGTATTTTATACGAGCGGTGATTTGGTGACTGATTTTTTATGTGTAGTAGCATGATTGAATTCGAAAATACCGAGACAATGACAAAACAGAAAGGTTATATCTCTGTCTATTACAAGTCCCACATCTCTCAAGGATAAAGTGTGAATCATCCTTCATCCATGAACTAGTTTTTGGGGTTAAGTTAGGCCCGTCTAATCTCAATTCTAATACTGTCTTCATTTTTTTCGGGTAAATAAAAAACTAGACGGATTTTTCCCCCTAAAATACAGACATTGTTTGTTTTTATATCTCAGCATCTTTACCCTGAGATAGTCACAAAATTGGACACAAACGATGAACTTAGAAAGCACCTGAAAGATGGCAGAATGTTCTGAATCAGCTGGAAGAATTTTGATGTTATGTTTGTGAGCAAGAGGAAGAACAAAGGCGCCTCCAGCAATCATTGTCTCTTTGTTGGCCAATGCTATGTCTTTCCCTGCTTCTATGGCAGCAACAGTTGGCTAAAACATTAAACAAATAAGGGAAAGTATCAACTTCCTGTTAACATTATAATGGTCTTTGTATTTTGTATCAATATATGTGTAATGAATCATGGAAGGTTGTGTGTATAACGAGGAGAGTTTAATGTAATTCACCATTTTCTATATGTCTTTTATGTAATTGAAATGTAGTAACTTGTATCCGAAGAAAATTGCTTTGCAGGGAAAAATTCATAGTATGCAATAAACATAATCTAAAGATAGTTATCACCACAAAGAGATATCTTTTAACAGATTTGAATTTATGAAGATGGGTATTCCTGTGAAGATAACATTGCAAACTGTCGGATGGTTCAGTCAAACAAGTTTAGTCAACTTGTTCTGAAACACAATTTGCTATTTTATTTTATTTATATTATTGTTGTATTAAATTACAACATTCAAAATTAGATACACATTAAATAGGTAAATGAGATAATGTAAGCAATTAGAATTTAAATTACCTTTAATCCTGCGCAACCAACTATTCCTGTAACTACAGTGGCTGCATCAGGGTGGCGAGCAACCTGAAAAAATAAAATAAAATAAAATAAAATGGAAGAACAAATTGTGTTCTATAAAGTAGCTGAATGATATGGTGTTGAGGACAAAACATTTTCCCACCTCAATGACTCCTTGTTCTCCGGCGACGATTTCAGGTTTGTGATCGGAATCAGCAATAGCCTCTTTGAGTTCACCAATTAGAGACTCATTTCTAAGAGCAACAAGTTCAGGCTTAAATGTTTTTATCTGCACAACATGGAAACATTATACCAATTAAATTAATTTATCAAAACCGTTTGAATTGATGTTGAATCAATCTTAAAACTGTATTAATCTAATCTAAGTTAAAATGTTTACTAGAGTGTGAGCATATAGGAGACTGGACTCTCAGTATTGTGTTTGATAACTAGAGACTGAATTAAAATTTTAGTTTTGAGATAGAAAAATTCGATTTTTTTGGTACCATAAAAAAATAGAGAAACAGGAACTGAAAATTTTAAGTATGGAGACTGAAATTTTAATAATATTTTAAGAATGAAGACTGAAATTTTAATAATATTTCTTTTCAAATTTCAAATATACCCTTCATTCTTTATATTTATCTTAAACTAAATATAATATTGAGACATAACTCAGTTATATATATTTAATATCAAACATAATATTTGTCTCTTAAGTCTTTGTAATTTAATTTCAGTCTCAGTCTCTCTTTCAAATATAGCATAACTGACTGACTGACTAACTAACTAATTTTAACTGCCAACTATATAGTTGTAACAGAAAACTGAAATGCTTTAAGAGCAAAAAATGAATTGCAAGGGCCAATTTCTTGCCAAAAAGGAATGACAAGGAGCATATACTGCATATGGTGCAACAATTCTAGGAATAATAAATGATTCAAATTGATAGCAATTATTTGGACTAAGTAGTTATTTATTACCTGATCAGCAAGAAGAGTAACATTTGAACCAGCTGCAAGCCCCACCACTTTAAATCTATCCGGAAACTCAGCCACTATATTCAGTGTCTACAATAGAAAATAAGCAAATTACTTAAAAACATATAACATAACGTATTTTAGTTCATTCATATTCTACATTGCAAGTGTTTCCTTAAATGAATTGAAACAAGTGAGTCAATTGTGCATACCTGGGTTCCAATTGAACCTGTAGATCCTAAGATAGAAATTGGTTTTGGTCCATCCCATACTTTAGCATTAGGATCAGGAATAGCAGTTCCTGGCCATGCTGGTGCTGGTGATTGCACTGAGCAACATATTCTTCTTTCTACTGTTGTCTCATTTTCTTTTCTCTTCAAAGAAAAGCTTCCTGATAATACCAATCAAATTCCACCATCAATATTTACCTACTATTCCACTACAACCAAGTTTATCCAAACATGTCAAGGGATTAATATTTTTTATTAATATTAGTCAATATTTTGACTAACACTTTATTTATATACTATTAGAATTTAAAATTTAAGATTTAATATTTAAAGTGTTGATCAAGTGTTAATAAAAAATAACAAATTTTATTGATCATGTAGTATTGTTATTTAATAATTTTATTAGTCATGTAAAACTACACATATGTCGTTGTGTGAGAGAGCTGGTAGGTTTTGGTGCATTAACATGAAAATAGAAGGTATGCAAATTTATTTGGTAAACAAGACAGTGACAAAATAATAAAATTTTTCAACGTTGAAATCCTCTCAAAAGTTTCTTTCAATATATTATTAGTAGCAAATTAAATATCTAGAGAGGGTCTTGATCGATGAAACTATCAAACTAATATAACTGTATAAGGCTGTTACTCGTAACTCCGTTTTTGAAGATCTTATATTTCAGGGGTAATAAAATCAGTTGCAAGAAAACATATTTTCTTTTTCAACAAGGCTACAACTACTTTAGAAAATTCTAAAAAAATAAAAAACAAATGTTGTGTTTTCAAGAATGTAAAAAAGCAACAACTTCACTACTACGTTACTAAAAGTATTTCTACCATGTCAATTCTTATTTATGATTGTGTTTAATGAAAGTATCTTTGTAAATGTGTCTAATAAAAATATTTTTTTATGACTGTATTTAATGGAAGTATCTTTATAGATATATTTTCTGGATGTGTTTCTTTATATATGTGTTTAAAAAATAATAATTAATTATTATTAACAATAAGTTGACAGATAGTATATTGGTACCCTATACTTTTCCAAAAAATAATAATGCTATATATAAAACTATTCATTATTAAAGGGTGTTTGGGATATTAAAAAGGCTATTTTAAGTTTTAATGTTTATATATGGAAATACGCAAATACAGTTATTTTCAAGTGAAGTTAAAGTAAAAATTTATAGTTAAAAATTATTAAATGAAATGACATGTTTGATTAAATTATCATTTAATGATATTTAATTATTAACTTTATATAAAAACAACTGCATGAAAGTTTTCACTTTTATATATAGTTGAAAAATGCAAAAGGTGAATTTGTCAATAAAAAAAATGTTAGAAAATGTTTTTTAGGGCTAATTTATATATAGTTATGTTAGAAAATAAATTCGGAAAATATTGTACAGTAAAAAAGATCTTTTCGTAGATAAATAAAAATATAATAAAAGTTTCGCAACAATTAAAAATAAAACTAAAATTAAAGCTACATACTTTTATTTTTCAACAACACTTTTAAGTTAA
>NC_029793.2:13973971-13974924 GCF_000816755.2 Arachis ipaensis | reverse complement strand
AAATATTATTTCTAAATTAAAATTAGTTATTAATATATTTATATATAAATATATGTATAATTTAATTTATTTTTAACGTGTATTTATATTTTAATATATATTTTATATTAATGATGATATATATTATTTTTTTTCCTATTTCTCTCTTTCCTTGTCTGTATTCCTCCTCTCTTGCTTTCTTTATCTTTCTTCTTAAAATGGATAACCCACTAAAAGCGGGTTTACGTACCTATCTGTCACTACTCAAAATATAGTGATCTCCTAATTAGACGAAGAGAAATGCTATTTGTACACTAAAATTAGATACTAAAATTAGTCACCAATATATTTGTATATAAATATGTGTGTGGTTTAATTTATTTTTAATATATAGTTATATTTTACCATATATTATATACTGATAATTGACTTTAGTATCTGATTTTAGTGTATACGTAATCCTTAAACGAAAACAAATAATTCAACCTTTATTTCCCATTTCTTTTCTCTGTCTAAATATTTCTTATTATCTTCATTTCATGCAGCTTATCAGTCAACTCTTTGTCAAATATATACATACAAGGCTTCTTTGGTAAAAGCTTTTTCTTCCTCAATAATCAAAATAATATGCTGCATGATTTTAATTTATGATCTTCTAATAAAACCAGTTAAACTGCTTTAGTTTGTTGCCTTCTCCATGGTTTCCAACTTTGATCAAAGCGTTGATCAGAGCATATATAACATCATAGGTGTAATAAGAGGATGATGGCACATGTGGCTAAGACTAAGAGAAAAAAAAAAAAAGGCGGTTATTCAAGAAAATATTACTAAGTCATCACAATAATAGCCCATAAATATTGGTCCAAATCATAAAAGAATTAAAAAAAAAATAAAAAAGAGAAGAAGAAGTTACCAGTGTAAAAAGGTATATATATCAATTTAGTTAAAGAATTATTTTTTTTAAGAAAACAATC
>NC_029793.2:13964461-13973915 GCF_000816755.2 Arachis ipaensis | reverse complement strand
TAAATAAAAAAATTGAGAGTATAAGTGAAAAGTGAAAGTGAGAAGCAGAAGCACATATAATTTAGAAAAAGACAGATAGAGGAGAGAGAAATGAATGAAAAGAAAGAGGATGAAGAGAAGAACCTGGAAGCTTTGGGGAATCAGAAGCGAAAAAGAAGGGCTTCACTTGCGCTGGAGAGGGCAAGTTCAGAGCCATTCAAATGTATTATTCGCACGTACACCACCAAACAATGAACCAATCACCTCTATTAATATTCTTCTTCTTATTCTACTTATCCTTAATGCTATGTTATTAATCAAAACATCCAAAATAGTAGCTTCCATATAGTTAATTAGCAAGTAAGTAACTGCCACGAATTGATTTGTGTGGTCTGTGAAATTTGCTAACCCTAACGAGTTACATCCCATATTTCTATTTTTGTGTTCAATAAATTTTCTTCTTTTTCGTTGGTGCACCTGCCTTCTATTATTGTTAAAGTCCAAAATGTGGATAATGCTCTAACTATAAGTAAAGAATGAAAGCCACGGCGCTTTTTGGACTTCGGAGGTGGGTCCCATTTAAATAACCAGGACTGTTATGAAGCTTTTGCTCGTACGTACGTATCTTCATCCATTCCATAAAGTATGAGAAAAAAATTAGAGAAATCTTAGATAAAAATGTTATTTTTGTAAAGTTTTTTTTATGCATTTTTTTCCGATTAGATTTTATTGTGTTAATAAGTTATTGGATTAATTTAGATGAATTTAATTACTAAAATATTTGATCATGTAGCATTATCGTATAAATTATTTGTTTTTGCTTTTTACAACAGTCTATTTCATTTTTTTCAAAATACATTAACTTTTTAATAAAATATTTATTTTACTGAAGAAAGAATAATTAAGCAACCGAATATTCTTAGAGAGTTTGTATCAAGGGAGAAATTTAAGTGTAGTTAACTTTATGTGAGGTTGATAATTGAGAATAGTTAAATGATTTGATAAGTTTGACCAAATCATTACCTAATAACGACTCTGAACTATCAACTTCACATGAAGTTAACTGTGCACCTGAGTTTTTACCTTGTGTCAAATACGTACATTTATTAATATTGTTCCGTTAAGGATACTCTCCGAATTATAGCTCGTCGCCGCTACTTGATAAACGCTTCCACGTTTTCTGAATAGCGGAAATAGGAGACCTTGAAGTTCTTGTCTAGTCGTGAAACCTGCAAAAAAGACTCCGATACTCAAGTCAATAATATATCTCTTAAAAGATTGACGTTTTTTCTCTTGAAATCTGCCCCTTTAACCCTGTTAGTGCTGCTATTTATCGTTGTTCAAGTTAACTGACTGGTCGCCACTATCTCCAAATTTTAGGGTGAATCCGAGAGAGTTGGAGGTGTTTTTTTTTACTGGGAAGATCTTTATTTAAAATATTTTGAATATGAATCCGAAGTATAACCGTCTTCATCCGAGTTATAAGGTAACATTCGTTATGGTGTTAAATCTCGGATTAATGTTGTCCCTTGAGCCCCCAAGTTCAACCCGCGACATTTTAGTAGGTAGGGGCAAGCTTGGTTTCTTATCTCTGGAATTCGAAAAGTGTGATGTGGTAATAAATTTTTGTGTGGTTATTTCAAGGAAATCATTGGTAAATGAACTTTTTTTTTTAAATTTAACCGTTGAGTAGTGGGAGAACGTGTGAGGGGGTTTACTTAGTTTCTTTATTATCTGTTTTGCTTTGGAAAAGACACTAGTTATCTACTGTATCTAGGTTGAAGAGAAAAAGACATGACTTCAAAAGGTTAGTTGTTCTTGTCTTTCTTTTTGTTTCTTTAGGTGATGGCTAGAGATAAGGTAGTAGAAGTTAAAAAAGATGATATTTACGGGTGGGTTCACGTTGATGTGAAGCATCGTGCTTTAGCTTTCAACAATGTTGAGTCCTTGCGTGGACTCAATTCTGTAAAGTTGATAAAGACTGGTGCGGCTGTTGGTGTTGAGTTACTTCCCTAAAGTGGTGAAGAAAGGGTTTGCGAGAAAAGAGGGGAATAGGCGTATTTCTACATGTACACCCTTTGTTTGACAAAGTTAAACTTGAAGTTCTTTTTTTTAGAGTTCGAATGCAATGGATTGACTCAAATTGTGCTCCTTCGCAACTCCATCCAAATGCATGGGCTTTTCTGCGAGCCTTTGAATGTTTTTTATGGATTTCTTTGAGTTTCCTCCTTCATTGAATATCTTTTTCTCCTTATTTCAATTTAAGGGTGTGCGAAAAGATTTATGGATTAACCTTAGTAGCTACCTAGGTCGCTTTCTGTTTATTTTGTATAAATCTTCGTTTAAAGATTTAAGGCTATATTTGTGAAGGCTCGGTCATCAGAAACTGAGTACCCCTTCTTTTTAGATGACGAGTTTGGTGAAAAATTTCTCCTTTACTGGTGTCCAGAGCCGATGCAAATATTGGGGGCTACTGTGAGGAGTGACGAGGAGAATTTGTTTTTGGATTACTTGATAGATTGCTTTGCAGCAGGGGAATTGTTGTCGATATCTGAATTGTTAAAAGTGGAATCAGATAAGGAGGCACTAGTGGATTATATAGGTAAATGAATTATTTTCAGAGAGTTTGTTGTATAATAATGTTATTTTCATATGTGTATTTTTCTGTATATTTTAGGTAGAAGGGCTTCGAACTTGGCCACTTCTTATCTACAGTCTTTTCTGAGCCAGAAAAAGAAGAGTGACAAAGATGGTGTTGCTTCTGGTGTGAACAAGAAGGCTGGCACTGATGCCACTCAATCAAGTGCTCTTCATGTTCACCAGGTGAAAAGGAAATGACTTGACTTAGAGAAGTCTTTAAAGATTTTTTTTGAGGAGGAGTTAAATGTGGGAACTGGGGATAAGTCTATTTTTGAAAGGCAAAAGAAGTTACATGGTTTTATCAATGGGGATGGTGCACAGTCTCAATGGAGTGAGTAGTTTCCTTTTGCAGAGCTGTCTGATAAGATCGCTTAGCATGTTAGCGATGTGAGGATGTTGAAGAAAGTTGGGAAGGAGGGTATTAGGAAGTATATGCAGGTAGAGTTTGTAATGTTTGGATTATATATTTGTTTGTTGTTCATTTAGTCTTATGTGACCATTTGTTTGTAGGTAATTACTTCAAGGCCGTTGTGTATAGGTCAGACCACTAAGCTGTTAGGGGCCGAAGAAAAGGGTCAGGCAAAAAAGGTGGCAAACTTGATCTGTGAAAGAGAAGGAGGCCGTTACTACAAAGATGAAAGATGGAGAAGAAGAGATTATAAAGCTTCAGGATCATATTCACCTCTTACAAAGCCAGATGAAGGAAGCTAATAATGAAAAAGGAAAAATGATGTCCAGAATTCATGAGTTGGAGCATGAGGTGTTAGAGATGTTTGCTGGAGGTTTTGATTGAGTAGTGAGTCAGGTGGTGACTTTCACACCCGAATTTGACATCGGCAAGCTTGATGTTACGAAGATCGTCGTCAATGGTGAGCTCATTGATGACAAAGCTGGTGAAGTGGAAGATGAGAACGTGGCTGCTGTTGATAAAGATATTGCTTAGTTTTGGAATTGTCTTTCTCTAGTTTTGGAACTTTTTTATTTGAACTGTTATTGTTGGATTGTGACCGATCTTTAATATCGGTTTTGTTTTGTAGAAAACTTATTTAGATGTTTGGGTAATATGTTGGTTTTGATTATTTTATGTTGAATTTGTTGACTTTCAACTTTTGTAGGTTGGTTTGTAGAAATGAGATAGTGTGGAATGTTTTGTTTTTATTGATAAGACCTTCCGTTGTGGAGGGCGTGGGGTGATCGGCCTCGTTAAATCCTATCCAAGAAAAATCCTTTGTGGGATAAAAACTCATGATCAGGAAAAAAAGTACATCTCAATCCCGTCTTTTACACAGGATTATCTATAATACAATTTTAAGGAAGACATGTTCCATGTATTGGGTAACTCCATTCCGGCTAGTGTCTGCAAAGAATAAGCTCCTTTTCCATGAACCTTTGACACTCTGAAAGGGCCTTCCCAAGTTGCTGCAAGTTTTTCATGTCCCGGAGGTTTCCAAACTTCTTCAATTTTTCGAAGTACCAAATCTCCTTGTTGCAATAATCTTGGCCAAACTCCGTTGTTATACTTTCGTCGTATTGTAAGTTGCATAGATTGTTGTCTTAGCCTGGCCAAGTCACGTTCTTCATCTAGTGTGTCGAGCTCGGTTAATCATACCTGTGTGTTGGTCGTGTCATCCAAGAGGTTAGTTCGTAGTGATCGTTGGGAGATCTCCATTGGAACTATCGAATATGCACCGTGTACTAGTCGGAACAGTGTTTCTTTTGTTGATGACTGTCGTGTGGTGTTATAACTCCATAAGATTTCGGGAATAAGTTCGGCTCAACATCCTTTGGCCTCTGCTAATTTTTTCCTTAAAGCCTGTAAAATAATTTTGTTAGCTACCTCTGCAAGCCCATTGCTTTGTGGATGCTCTACAAAGGAAAAATGGTGCTTGATGTGAAGATTCGTTGAAAAAGATGCAATTCTTTTATCAATAACTTGCCGACCATTGTCGGAAATGACTTCTCCGGGCAAACCATATCTACATATTATAAATTTCCAAATGAAAGAGCGTACCTTATCCGAGGTTATTTTGGCAAGTGGTTGTGCATCTATGCACTTTGTAAAGGCATTGATGAATGGGAATGGTCTGAGGATATCGAGTCCCCATTTATGAAAAGGCCATCCGATTTTTTAGGCATGCAACAGTTCATCCGGGCTATGGATAATTGGTGCGCATTTTTTACAACTATTGCAACAGTAGACTTTTTCCATGCAATCTCTTCTTAACATTGGCTAGTACCTAGTAGTATCCTACTTTTAAGAGCTTTGAGGCTAGGCTCCAACCTACTATATGCATGCTGCAGATACCTTCATGGACCTTAGAAATTGCCAATTCTACTTCTGTGGGTCCGAGACATTTCAATAATGGTTGGGAGAACGCTATTTTATACAAGTCGTTTCCCATGATTGTGTAGTAACTTGCTTTCTTTTTAAATAACTGTGGCTTTTCTTCGGGTGGTATGTTCCCAGTTTTCAAATAGTTTATGTATAGGCTTTTCCAATCTGCCTGCTGCGATAAACTTAGAACATTTTTATCATATATGCTTGGTTCAATAAAGGTTAGCTGTGATAAAACATTCTGAAAATCTTGTATTCTAGAAGTTGCTTATTTGGACAAGATATCTGCTCTATGATTTTGTTCTCTAGGTATGTATGATATTTTAAAATGTTGAAACGTTGTGTAAGATCTTTTACTGCATTTAAGTATTGTTCTAAGGGAGGGTCTCATACCTGGAAATGACCACTTACCTGTTGGATGATGAGTAGGGAGTTACAGTGTACTTTGAGATTTTGAATGTTTGCCTCATTCGTAAGTCGTAGTCCAGCGATCAAGGCTTCATATTCGGACTGATTGTTTCTCACCTGGAATGAGAACCTTATGGATTGCTTGGCGAAGACGCTGATGTTGTCTTTAAGTAGAATTCCTACTCCACAGACCCTATCATTGGAGGCTTTGTCGACATATAATTCCCAAACTGGGAGGATTTCCTGTGTAGTGGTGAATTTGGCAATAAAGTCGGCCAGTATTTGAGCATTCAATGATCTTCTTGATTTGTAGGAGATGTTAAGCTCTGATAGTTCGACTGACCACTTGTTGCGCCTTCCGGCTAGGTATGGCCGTGCTACTATTTGGCGTAGTGGTTGGCTTGTTCGAACTATAATTTGATTATTCTGAAAATAATGTCATAGTTGTCGAGATGTGATTATTAAGGCGAATCTAGTTTTGCCACAGTTGGGTATCTGGTTTTCATATTCTGTATCACCTTGCTAATGAAGTACACTGGGCGTTGTTCTTTGCCTATTTCTGTGACAAGTACAGAGCTAACTATGTGAATTGAAACTGGAAGATATAAGTAAAGAGGTTTACCATGTTGTAGTTTCTGAAGAATAGGTGGCGAGCTGAGAAGATTTTTTAAGTCGATGAATGCTTGTTTGCACTCGTCGGTCCAGGTGAATTTTTTTGCCTTTCTAAGGCTATTAAAGAAGTGATACAACCAGTGAGTTGTTAAACCTCTTTAATTATTCGAGGTGATTGCATCTGTATCACAGCTCAGCATTTGTCAGGGTTTGCTTCTATCCCCCGGTGTGTTAACATGAAACCGAGGAATTTGCCCCCATGAAATCCAAATGCACATTTTTCTAGGTTTAACCTCATATTGTATTGTCATAGTTGCTGAAAGACTTTGTGAAGGTCAGCTTGGTGGGCTTCTTTCGAATCCGATTTTACTACCATATCGTCGACGTATACTTCCATATTCCGACCAATTTGATCTTTGAAGACCTGATCCATCAACCTCTGATATGTTTCTCCTGCGTTTTTAAGTCCAAAAGGCATTAGCTTATAACAAAAGTTAACGTGATCAGTTATGAATACAGTTTTGTCTTGATCTTCTGGGTGCATTAGTATCTGATTATATTCGGAGTAGGCGTCCATGAATCTTAAGACTTTGAAACCCGAGGTGTTATCCACCAATTTGTCAATGCTCGGCAATGGATATGAATCTTTGGGACATGCTTTATTCAAGTCTGTAAATTCTACACACATGCACAATTTCCTTAAGCTCTTTTTTACCATAACAACACTTAATAACCATGATGAGAATCTGATCTCACGGATAAACCCTGCAACGAGCAATTTCTATGTCTCTGCAATGGCGGCATCTCTTCTTTTTGTTCCCAAATTTCTCTTTTTCTGACATATTGGACCATTGGGGTTAATGGCAAGCTTATGGCATATGATATTTGGATCAATTCTAGGCATATCTGCTAGTGTCCATGTGAAAAGGTCGATATTGGATTGGAGTAATTTGGTGAGGTTTTGTTCATTGCCTGCAGAAAAAGCAGATCCGATATTAGTGTATTGGGTTTAAAGTTTGGTGATTTTACCTTGTGCAACTCGTCCATTGGTGTAGGTCAGCTGGAGATATTGTCTTGAGGGTCGAGTTCGGCCAGTGTCGGGATGTCGTCTGTATTGTAAACAGGGTTGACCCGTTGAATTGGTTCTGTTGATGGTGGTTTCAATTTCAAGCCTGCATTGTAACATTGTCATGCATCCTTATGGTCGGCGTGTACGATTGCAACAATGTCATCTTGCAAATCGAACTTTATGCACAAGTGAACTGTAGAAACAATAGCTTTAAAAGAATTAAGGGATGGTAATACCAAAATAACATTATAAGGGTTGACGCAGTCAACCACTAAGAATTGAATATCTAGGGTTTTTGAGCGTGGGTGCTCCCCTAGTGTGGTTCTTAACCACACATAACCTGTCACGGGAACCCTTTCCCTGGAGAAGCCTACCAATTCTCCGGTTGAAGGTTGCAAAGTTTTTTCACTAAGTTGCATATTTTGAAAAGTTGAGTAGAATAATACATTTGTGCTGCTTCTTAGATCGAGTAATACTTTTCTGACTGTCAGGTCCTCCATGTTCACTGAGATTACAATAGGATCATCTAAGTTCGGGAATTGTGACTTGAAATCCGATGCATTGAAAGAAATGTGTTCAGGGGGAGGGGTTGTTGTGATGACGAAGATCCTTCCATGGTTAGCATTGTTAGGTAACTTCGCTTTCTAGCCGAGTTGGTGGTTCCTCCTCCTACAAAACCTCCTGAAATATAGTTAATAACTCCCCTTGGTGTGGGAAGTTCAGACGAAGTATGCCATTTTCCTTTGTCTTTGGATGCTGAGTTATATTTCAGCTGATCTATTGTAGGGCTTGTTATTTCTTTTTGAATTCTGTTATTGATGTATTTGTCCAGGAACCCTTGTCTTGCCAGCCTTTCTAATAGGTCTTTGGCTACTACACATTCATCGGTGGTGTGGCCAAACTTTTGATAGAATGTGCAGTGTTTGCTCTTGTCTACGTACTTCTGATCTTGATAAGTTCCTGCTTTGTTGGGTGGTTTTATGATCTTAATGTGAAGGATTTATTTTATTATGTCTTCTCTTTTCGTGTTAAACTTTGTGTATGAGTCGAACTTCGGCATCAACTTAAATAGCTTCTGTTGTTCTTGTATTTATCTTCTTCTCTTCGGGGCGTTTGCTTCTCGGCTTTCCTGGCTTATCTTAGCTCTTCATTTTCTATCTGGCCCGATGCTTTATTCCTAAACTCGGTTAATATTTTAGGTAGTGACTGCAATAGTCTCCTGGAATCTTCCTGGGCAGAGGCCGCTCTTCAGCACATGTAGGTGCAAGTCTGGACTGAGATCAGGAATTTTCATTGCGACTGTGGCAAACTTTATCATGTAATTTTTTAAGCTTTCATGTTGCCCTTGCTTGATGGTGCTGAGGAAATTAGAGTCATGGACGTAGATCTTTGAAGCCACAAAATGGTTAATGAATAAGTTGGCAAACTCTTCAAAGCTAGAAATTGAACCTGCAGACAAACTGAAAAACAATAATAAAGTAGCTCCGTCCAAGAAAGTTGGAAAGGAACGACATAAGATTGGACCAGAAGCGCCATTTAAAACACATCATGGATTCAAATTTAGTGACGTAAATTTTTGGGTCACCAAAACCCTTATATGGTTTTAATGTTGTTGGGAGTGTGACATTTTTTGGCATTTGGAAACTCATTATTTTTTGCCGAGAAAGGATTTGTTCTTCTTTTTACGGATTTCAGGGGAGTATCTTCCATCGCCATATTTGTTTCAGAATGATGTTCGTCCTCAGGGTTTTCCTTGCTCGCATTCCTTTTGTTACCCTCCTCCCTATCTCCACCTGTTCTACCTACTAGAAGTTTGTACATTTTCTTCACTTCCGCCTGGAGGGCAGCATTCATAACTGCTAATTTAGCATGAGTGGGAGGAAGGGGTGATGCTGCGTCATCGGTCATGCTAGGAATTCTACAAAAAAGAAGTAAAATAAACAAAAAAGAAGAATTGTGGGGTAATGTTAGAATTCAGCCCCACGGTGGGTGCCAAATGTTCTGTTAAGGATATTCTCCGAGCTATAGCTCGTCGCCGCTACTTGATAAACGCTTCCACATTTCCTGAACAACGGAAATAGGAGATCCCTAAAGCTTTTTCCTGGTCGTAGAACCTGCAAAAAGGACTCCGATACTCAAGTCAATAATATATCTCTTAAAGTGAAAACTAAACTAAAAGTATTAGGATTTACATTCTTTCTCTTGAAATCTGCCCCTTTAGCCCTGCTAGTGCTATTATTTATCGTTGTTCAGGTTAACCAACCTGTCGCCACAATCACCGAATTTTGGGGTGAATCCGAGAGAGTTGGAGCGAGGTGGTTCTTTTTTATTGGGCAGATCTTTATTTAAAATATTTTGAATATAAATCCGAGGTATAACCATCTTCATCCGTGTTATAAGACTTAAGGAAC
>NC_029793.2:13963010-13963966 GCF_000816755.2 Arachis ipaensis | reverse complement strand
ATTTTTGTATCTTTTATTATTATTATTATTATTATTATTATTATTATTATTATTATTATTATTATTATTATTCCAAAAATGATATCTAGATTACGTATTATTGACAAGTAAATCTTCTACTAATACTTGAACTTATGCCTACAATAGATTTCGTGGAACTTTAGACCAACTAGATATCGTTTCTTACTAGAAGGATACGGTTTACTACATCAATTTCGACAGATAATTGCGGTTTCTGAAAGCCAATTTTTGAAAATCACTACTAAATTAATGAAAGCAGTGGTGAAAATTTCATGGGTTGTGGAATCAATTTTATTTAGCAGCAGTTTAGTCAAAACTGCTGCTAAATGACAGTTTAGTAGCGGTTGGCAAGGCAAAAAAACATATTTGTTGCCAAATCATTGATATTTTAGTGACGGTTGTTGCACCAAGAGATATATAAACCGTATTTGATTTAGCAGTGCTTTGACTATGAACCGCCGCTAAATCAAGCAACTACTGGTTCTTTATTTCCATTCATATGAAGGTGTATAATCCAATTTGATTTGCTATCTTAGTATTTTCTGTATAAAATTAAAGCTAAAAAATTAAAAAAAAAAAGGATGAATGGAATTTGAATAAGCTATCAGGCAGTAGTCTCTCTCAACTTTGGTTAAGCTATCATCAAATAAGAAGTATTCGTTGTATCGATGGAGGCTTGTGCATGCTGTGAAAATGATAGAGGAGAAAATTAAATATAGACTCTTCTAGCTATAAAGTGTGGTAACTTTAATTTGTGCTTCGTGTTCATACTCAACTAAATCTGCTAGCTGCTGTCTTATTCATATTATTTTCTTTTTGGGTACAACTTTCATATTTGTTACTTTCATCTCTATCCTAATAACGTCCAAAAGTTATAAGAATGAATGCGCATGGCTAATTCATTGTTCATTCTTCTCCTGAAGGTTATAAGAACG
>NC_029793.2:13961499-13963001 GCF_000816755.2 Arachis ipaensis | reverse complement strand
AGTAAGTAACATGTACAAATAGAATTAAAATTTATTTTAAATATTAACGATAGAATTTATATAAATTAAACATTAGATAAACGTATAAATGTTTTTACAAACATTAGGATCGAATTTAATAGATGAATTTATTCTCAAAGAGGGAGCAGAAGAGAAAATGATAAGCCTAGCCAAGTAGCCATGATTGATGAGTATGTGTGCGGTCAATAAATGCGAATAATTGGCTAATTTCTAACCATGTTGACTAAGATATGGTATTTTCCCTTTCCCTTTTTCAAAGGCATTATTTTAATCCCTTTTTTCCTATTGGTGCACCTGTTTTGATCCATTATTGGTGAAAACCAAAACGTGGCGAGAAACGGAAACTAAGTAACAACATGATTAAGGAGGGCCCATCAAATAACGACCATAGTCCATACACACAAAGATATGAAGATATGCATTGTGAAGTCCTCCTACGTATCACCATATATGCTCCAAGACAAGATTTCATATCATATTTATCGTCCACAAATGCATGATCGTGCATTGTCGTGCACAAGACGCATATTTTCGTGCATTCTCAGGGCATAGATGAAGAAATCCTTAGCTAAGGAGAAATACTTGAATAGAGTTGGCCAAACAGTTAACAATGATCAACGGCTAATATGAGGCATTTTCTTTTGAATCCCACTAGAGAGCCAATGAAATATTTGTACAATGTGTACAATAGGCTGCTTATTTGATCTAATGTGTATTAATTACTATTGTACACATTGTATACCAATTACATTGGCTCCCCGTATTTTTCTTTTTTTTTTTTTTTTTGTTGCCGACAATATCTCTCAGTATGGCAGGACAAAGACTAATTCGTCACGGATTGGAGCTTCGTTTAAGAATTTGTTACTGACTAATGAGTTGTTGGCTTGCTATATGCACAAGACAAGATTCGAACTCACACTTTTTTAAGCGGACTAGTGAGTTAACCACTCAATCAACACAAATTGATTAACAAGAGACATATTTGAAGATATTAGATTCAACATTTTTGTTATCCAAGTTTACCAAAGTAGTTATGCTTGGGTACCGAAGTTAATGACACTATAATTTATTGGTTTAATTATTCTGTTGGTCATTATAGTTTTACCAAATTTGCAATTAAGTTTCTATATTTTTTTTTCTTTCAATTGAATTCCTACACTATTTTTAGTTTTATAATTAGGTCTTTCCTGATGTAAAAACTATTAAAGTTAGCTGAATATTTCTTTACAAATTAAAAGTATTCATAATTAAAAATCTAATTAGATCTTTGACCGCATGAATATTAAAAAAAATATTTCATTAATTTTAACGTTTTCAACATAAAAAAGACCTAATTATAAAATTAAAAATAATGTAGGAACTTAATTATAAAAAAAATAATAATATAGAGACTTAATTGTAAATTTGGTGAAATATATGTACTTTACTAAAAAATATGTAAAGTACATATAAAAAAGTTTAATTATTCAGTAATAACATAT
>NC_029793.2:13935872-13961001 GCF_000816755.2 Arachis ipaensis | reverse complement strand
GAATATTTTGAAAAAAATATTCTATTAATTTTAATATTTTTGACATAAAAAGAACCTAATTATAAAATTAAAAATAGTATAAAGACCCAATTAAAAAAAAAGAATAAAATCCTAATTAAAAATTTGATAAAACTATAAAGATCAATAAAATAATTAAATTTAATTTATTTTTAGATAATAAAGGTGATCAAATTATGAACTCTCAAATTAAGAAGAAAATTAAAACACTTTTTTTAAATAATACTCAAACAAATTTAAATTAAGAAAAACCATATTTTTCTCTTTCTAATGTTATTCATTATTTGTTTTTCTCACTCTCTTCAACTTGCATATATATATATACCAACTTTATCACTTGTCATCATCATTTACCGTGGAATCATCTTTCTTTTTTTTTTCTTTGACCAAAAGACTAATATTGATATTCTTTATAACTGTCGTTCTTACATTTTTTTTATTGCATTCATAAATTGATATATTTAGATTTAATTTGTCTCCAAATTTACCAAAAGGCCGAATCCTTTTTTTCTTAATTTTTGATCCTCAAACAAACCAGTCTCAATGTTTCAAGGGCCAACCGGTAGTCCATGCCCTCATGAAGTAGAATGGAAGAATGAGCTATTATTTATATATAAGCAAAAATTTACAATTTACAATGTCAACAAAATTTTACAGTGCAGCTTGTCAAAAGAAAAAATGGAGAATACAATGGGGAACTCATCACAGATTTTACAGAACCATCGTGTGGTGGTCAACTATATGTTAGAAGCTACTACTCTAAATGCTAACTACATAACTGAGCCATCATCAACATATATTCCATATTCCAATTTTGAATGAATTTGGCATTTTATATGGAATGACAATTCAAAATATTCTGCCGAGTAATATTGGGATCTAACACCAACATTTTGGTTTTGACATCAACGACTTACAAGCCAACCCGGTTTAATTAGAACGTCTTCCTTGAAGTTGCGACCCGAGACTGAAACTGACTCACCTTGACGGCGATAGCACTGTAAAGGGTTCAAAGCACTAGTAAGATAACGCATGCTTGATAAAACAGACTTCCACACAAATCGGGAGAAACAAAATTTTAGATAAGAATTATTAATGTAGTCCAGCAGAATAGAAACTTTGGTGCTTCCCAAGTTCAAAATGCCTATAACAATTATAGTTGGGAAGAATAATAGTTCTTATCATGTGGGAAACAAGTTTGCAGGCATATACATATCGGAAGCAAACAGAACTCCCAACTTAATGAAGCCAATAAAAATGTATTAATAGAGGTTAACTTAAAAGGATCTCTTTATGGACCTAAACAATATTTTGGTGTTAATGTTTGGGACATCACTTGTGCAATGGGTATAAATGAAAAGACAGTCCGGTAACAAACATTCCACATTAACACAGGGTCCAGGGAAGGGCCGCGCTTAAAGGGTGACATATAGCGAAGCTAAACTTGATAATTACATCAATGCAAAGGGTGCAATGAGTATAAATAGATGAAAGAAAAACACAATTTTCATGCAAGGCTTGACTAGCTCCATAGGCAAACATTTCAAAGTGTTGCTGCTCATTTGTAATGGATAGCTAGAAACACACTGCAAAAGCTGCATCAGAATTCCATAATTTTAACATGGGACTGAAGCCTCATACCACCGAATCCTAAAATTTACCTTGTTACCCAGCAATGCACATCAAGACATTCTAAAAGATGCATTTGGCAACAGTCTACCAGAAAAATTATGGATGGGATATGAATGGATAGAAACAAAAGTGCCATCAATTGAGAGAAGAGGTTGAGTACAAACCTTGTAACATATTACAGTGTCATCCGGGTACATTGCGAATAGCTTTGTACCAAGGCGTGCATCACAGGAGTCACAGAGACTCTCATCATTAATCTGAACATTCCTTGATCTTTCCTCCAATCTCGACAATCTTGCATCCATGTCTACGGCTCGTGATAAATTATGCACAATCTGAGAGAATTTAGCTACTGACATTAGTGGTGCACTAAACTGGCTTGGCTACAAAAGCATGGACACTATTGGGCACTGCATCCATGTACACATTTATACTGTTCCATTTAAAGAGTTCTTTTTTCTTTTGAATCTTTCAACTGGCACAGGTCAAAAGAAAGCACAAATTGTTATTTCAAAATGATTGTCTAGAGAGGAATTTTTTGGAAAAGAATAGTTCAAGCCCACTAGGAATAATGATCGGACAAAAATCATCATATGGTAGAGACTAAGCAAAACGGTAGTTGAAATGAGTCACATACGGTGTCAAAATGTGTTTGCAAATTGGTTATACTTGCCAAAAATCTTGAGGAATATGCTCAAGCTCACTTGGAGAAACTTTCCCGAGGGACTCATGCCCATTATTTTCATGATAACAACTACACATCTTAACTGCTCAGTCTAATTTAAGTTACCTTGTACTTTTCTTCTCGTGTTAAAATAAGATCAGAGGTTAGGGCAATCCATCCGTAAGGAAAGAATTATGAAGTACCTGCCCTTGGTGATGATGATGAACTCTGGCCCTGAACATTCTTAATAGAGTCTCAGAAGCAAGTTGAAGCGGCATATCTGGTGACAATTTCTGCATTATAAAGCCAATTTTTTTAGCAAGTAAAAACCCAAAATTAACAATTGCACGTCTCTTTTGAATGCATTCAACAGTGTACAACAGGAGAATTCAAAACAGAGTCAGAATTTTTGACAATTCAGAGAGACACACCCATCCAGATCGGTAATACAGCCCAAAAACAAAAGTATTTGATTAAAACATTCATGATGGTAGAATCTACAACTTAATATATATATATATAGTGCAACTAGATATCTTTTAAAAATTGTCCTTTATTCAGCCTTTAGAGGAGAGAGAAAATAAAAAGCAAATAACTTCCCTAATTTTTTGAATAACCGATACCGTAAAAGTAGGTATAAAAAATTAAAATAATATATTATTAAATTTAAAAGCTGACCAAAGGCTGAAATTTAAAAGACAAGCATATATATATAAAACTTGGAAATTAAACATGAAGAATGCACCAGATGTATCAATTATTAAATGAGAGATTCAAAAAGAATCAATAACCTCTCATTTATCAAGCAGCAAGAAATACAATGTTCTAAGTATAAGGTGCAAAATGGAAAATCAAGTACTTTACAAGCCTTCCTTACAAGTCAGGTTAAAGGCTTCCATTGTGTGTTCATTGAAAATTTTGATTTTCTATATGCATACTGTGTGGCCACCTAATGCAGCTACTCAGGCCAATTTCTAAGAAAATAGGGAAGAGGAATGTGGCTGGGTAGGGTGGAAAACAACCATCAATTCTCGTGAGTGATTAACTGCTTCTTTATATTAATCTATCTTCTGTGTCCAATGATGCAGGTTGCAAAATATTCACTATTGTAGTATAATTGAAAATGGTTTTAGTATTCAGGAGAAGATAGAGTAATATAAAACCTCTAAAACTTGCAAAGGGTCCAATGATTCTCCATGATTGTGGAGAAGGCGAACAGCAGCATTAAACATGGGCTCCTTACCATCTTGTGGATCCAAATACATTTCAAGCAACCTGAGGCCATCATCACATTTAAGAATGCATAATTCCATTACAATGTGCAAAAGAACTTCTAAATAGATAAATAAAGTATTGAAAGGGTTCAAGGGAGACATACTGCATGTAAGCATCAGGTCTGCCAATTTCAGCACAATACTCCTCAGCAGCCTCGCTGTCTTCCAACTTCCTATGAGCCAACAGACATAATAATATTTTAAAATATAAATAAATAAAACGAAAAATAAAAAATATTTTTCCAATCTAACACCTTGTAATTGTTTGCATTTAAGTGTTCTATTGCATGTCACACAAATTAACCAGAGAATTACAGAGAAACTGGAGAGCGTTGCTTCTATCGTTTTAATGTATTTTTATTTATTTATTTATTTTATTGAGGATACCTGGTCCTCAGATATCTATTTAATATCCTTCTCTTCTTGTTAATGATATTTCTTCTTTTGTCAGATACTAATAATATTCAGAGGAGTCATGTGAAAGAAAGTAAAATTTTGAAGCTAGCTGGGTTACTCACAAAGCCAAAATTTGGAGGACCAAAGTCTCCTGCCCCAGTCTTCTATACAGAATAGCCTGCCAGTGTCATATAAGCTCAATAAATAAAATCAGTGTATGATAATGATCACAGACAAAGAACTTGGTATAAAATACATACTAACCAAAGTCAGATAAACAGAGTTTAAGATAACACAATTAGAAGACTTACCTTTTCTAACCATAACTCTGACCCTTCAATCAAGTCAAGAACTTCTTCTGGATCATACAAGTCAGACGATTGCAAAAATACTTGCAGTCTTTTTCTTACACTAGTCTGAAAGATTGATATCCCAGAGGTACTCTCAGTATTACCACTATCGAGATTTTCAGACTCAAATGCTTCAATAGCTGATTTAGCAAGCGATAGGGCATACAACGTGTGCAACTGAGTGTCATTACAATCTTGCTCTTCAATCAACCACTGGAGAAACCTACAATGAAAAGAAATCAGGTCAACTGGAGGTACCTAGAGCGTGTTTGGGAATCATTGGGAAAAGAGTAAAGACCTTAAAAATAATATGTTTTGGTAGAAATGGAATAGATTATAATCGAAACTGATAACCTTAAGCTAAAAACAGCTTATAAGCGAAACCAATATTTTGAAGCTTATGAGTATATTAAACTGCATATATACATTAGATTTTCAGCCAAAAAACTTGTACCATTGCATTTACTGTAAAATAGTTTATTCCACATAACCACACATTTTATTAATCTGAATAAATTCATTCATACAGCAAATACAATGGTAAGCACAAAGAGTGATAGGGTCTAATCATGGATGACGATACTGCACCATCACAGCACCAATGCCGTATTTAAAAGTATGGGAAAAGATGTAAAGAAAGGAAAGACATAAAAATGTGGATGAGATTTATAATGGTTAAGTGATTGTATGAGATGCAATAATAATTAACCTACACTTCAAGTACAATAACAATATAATTATATCTAACTATTTCTAACACTATGAAAAAGCTGCTATATTTAATTATATGTACATGAAAAACATAAGACAAATTAAAACAAGACAAAAGAATCACCAATAGCATAATAAAATCCTCAGCCAGAATATCACCGAAAACCTTAGATAACATAGTAAAATCCTCACATATTATCATGAGTTTGAAATAATAAGCATACTGCTAGCAGATACCACAATGAATACCTTTGTAAGATTTCTACCTTCTGTGGATCAATAGCCGTAACAACTTCATCTGCAACAAGAAATGAAATGACATATGACTGATGATTTCAGAAATACAATAAATTAACAGAAACAGAAGCATAAAGATCACTGCTTTAGAAACCAAGATAAAAAATGGTCATATATATATATAAAATATAACCTACTCAGTAAATAAACCTGTTTAACTATGGAACAAAGAAAACAGAACAGAACTTCTTTGCAGAACTCCCTAGATTTGAAGTATTTTGCTAGAGAGCAATT
Organism: Arachis ipaensis; assembly: GCF_000816755.2. Taxonomy (NCBI): domain Eukaryota; kingdom Viridiplantae; phylum Streptophyta; class Magnoliopsida; order Fabales; family Fabaceae; genus Arachis; species Arachis ipaensis. The sequence continues at coordinate 13,955,425 of NC_029793.2, read as the reverse complement.
TTTATTATCTCAAGAAAAAAAAATTAAAAAAAAAATGAACAATAAATAAAAACTTATTGCACCAGTGTCTAACACTGATATTTGAGAACGCTTTAGCTGAGGGCATCACAGCAATCACTTTCTCATAAAGACACCAGTAATTAGTATCACTCTATGATAATAACCAATGAAACAAGTAGTTCCAAACTTAATGAAACACATTATATAATACACAAAAGGCACAAAAAGTAAAAATTACATAAATCGTGTGAAATCATGTGTGTGAGCATTCTTTAAGAATCACAAGACAAACCAGGATTTAGTTGGACTACTCGTCTGTCTGATGTTAAAACTTTAACTGCAAGAACCTGGCTGATATCGGCAATCTAAAATTAAAAGGCCAAAAGTTTCAGATCATTAATTAAATAATGAAATTGAGCAAAACATATTTGCATTAACAACTGTTTATCAATTGTACCCATCCTAAATGTTGTAGAATCAAATCTTGGTCAGATGACTCCTCAAGAATTTTTGCAGCTTCGGCTGCAGCAATCTCCTTGCCAGAAACAAGGTTTTCCCTGCTATCCCGTATATTATTATTATTATTATTCAAGGCAGTGTCTATCCAGAGGCCAGATGAATAGTTTCTTGCTAGTATGCGCCAAATAGAAACAGCTTTTGAGCTCATTCCTTTACTGGCACATAGGAAAGCCAGTGTACGTAGGTGCCCAGACTCTTCCAACATCTGTTCCAACTCTTCCTGCACAAGAAACGTATCTCATAAGATCATCTTTCAGGCCTTCCAGGCAATTACCATTATATTAAGCAATGCAAAACAGGACAGCACAATAAATCCATAATAGGAAAAGGAAAAATTAACTGCTCAAATCTTATCCATGAAGCCAACAACTCGATCTTGATTGCTTTAATGAACAATATAAGATGTATACAAATCTCTTCAAATTATCAATAGGCCCTCCTTATATATATAAAAGTTCCGCAAATATCAAAACATTACCAACAACAATCTGCACATACCACAACACACCAGTTTGTAGAAGATGCCAGCCGCTCCATGTCCTCAACACGATTTAGGGCTCTATAAAGATACATTAATAGCGTGTCAACTCCCTCCCTAACTGATTGTGTTAGGTCCTTTTCTCGACAAGCCTCCAAATATCTGTACAAAATGACATAATATTGACAAATGTGCTTATGATTAATGAAACCAAGTCTAAAGATATAATTACAAATATAAGAAAGCTTTCATGTGCATAATTAATTAGCGATCCTATAACAGTATAATATTTAAAACTAGATATTTCAAAAAGATTCTTTTTCTGCTTAGTGCTTATGACTCATGATCTGCCGGAAAAAGAAAAAAAAAAAAAAGAAAAGAGTCCCAGACTCCCAGGAACAGGTGTATAGGATCTCTTCCATTGGTGTCTAGATGAATATCAGTCAACAGCAACATACTGATTTGGAAACTGAAACAAATAACTGAACGGAATTTAAACCTGCTAATGTTCTTGATTGCTGACTCCAACAAATCAGCTCTATTCGGTGGATTCAGAAACAGGTCATTATCTACAATTGTTTCTACACCTGCTTTCCTCAAGAAAGAAGCTCTCTGGATTGTCATTAAACCATCATCTACTACAACTTCAAGTGGGGCAGGTGGAGGATGCAAACCCCAATACCGATTCCTAGGAACCTACAAAAGCCAGTTTGAACCTCTGTACCACATTCATACAGCACAACCTTCAAACATTTGACCAATTAATATGCATTAACAACAAGTGCAACATTTCACAGCATAGAACAAAACCTAAGAGAGCAAACTATGAGTTAAGCCTGCATATGAAGTTGAAATTTATTAAGCACATTAAAACTCCACAAAATAGGCCAATGTATTACAAAATATAAAACATAAAGTTAAAATAGGCAACCGTAAAAAAGTTTATTTTCTTTTCTTATATTTATATATGCCTCAGATACATAAAATTTGTCATTGTCAAGCAAACAAGTCGCATATGGTTTCTATAACAGTAAGACATCCCCAGTTCAATAACGTGCAAACAATTTCAATGAAAATTGGCAAGACATGTCACAGAGTTCAAAAGTAAAACAAATGACCAGACAGAACCCAGAAGTGAGAACAAACAAGCAACAAAACTTTGAAACATAACTTATGAAAGCATTATATAACATAGCATGAAGTGCACAAAAGTACCAGTAAAGACCAGCGATTCGGATCTTGCATTATAAATGGGAATACTTCAGAAGGCTGCATTGTCTCTGAGAGCAAAAAGTGATCCACTGCCTCTTCAAAATGCAAGTCAAAAAGTAACAGAAACCCCACTTGAGCATGAACAAATGAGAGCAAATCTTTTGGCATTTCACCTTCAGCCTCAAGCTCCTCCACTAAGGATACCGCTCCCTTGTAATTCTTCTTCCTCAACAGATCCTTTATTTGTTCTTCAGAACGTAATTTCTGGTAGCATACTACCTAGTAATATAGTTTAAGAAACAGATTAGAAAAAAAAAAATCTTTAATGAGCTATAACTATGAGAGAGTGCATAGGTGACTGTTAAACGAAACATGTTGCTTGCATTTTGAAAATCAATCCAAATTGAAATTATAGACATAGATCAAAGATAATAAACTAGGACTAAAGTAAGTAAAATAAACCATAAGAGACATAGTTAGTTCAGTAATGGAACTCAATCAGATGCAATTGGAGCTTGTTATACCAAATTCAATCACATAAACTAGAAGTGAATTCAGATACAATATTTAATATAGTCATTCAACTCAAGTCCTTTTTCTATCCCTTTCATTGAAGTGAGGCCATAAACCTTCATTTGTATTATCCATCCTATACCTAGGTTAAATAAAACTCAGAATCAAACAAAGGTTGATTGGTTTCAGATCAAAATTCAACTGAATACCATGTTATCCAAACATGGGCACAGCTTTGTTCCATCAAAATGGATGACTAGCAAAATACAAATTTTGCAAGTGCTTTACAGCTACTGATGATAATTATTTCTAGCGGTCAGTGAAAGCTGTCACATTCTATACAGTGTAAACTACATACATAGGGTTAACAACAGTCACCTTACATGGAGTAAGATTTTCCAAATGAAGAAATCATTCACACTTGAGATAGCAAGTAGAATAATAAGTAGGCAGTAAGTATAGCAGCAGAAAGATCACTTTAGCCAAATACATACACAAGAAGTCACAGATAAGCTGAGTAATCCACTGAAGATTGCGAAAAAATAGATTTTGATTGTTTACCACATAACCCTGAATTTAAAACAGCTCTAATGTTAAAGTATTTTATTCATCATTATATTTTCCAAATCAAAGCAACAAGTTCAGAAGTTATCCTATTTTGAGTACTTGAATTTTCTACAATAACTTGGATGAAGTTCTGTACATTTTCAGTCTTTAGTTATTTTCCCCTGAGCATGGTATTTCCAAAAATAAATTTCTCAAACAGTTTTGGTCATTTTCATGAAATAGTCACAGAGCTACACCTCTACAAACAATTTAATTATCTGCATCTTCAAGCAAAAGGCCTATCTTAATTTTATCATCAATCCACAAATCCAGAACCATAATAAAATCTAACAGAAACCAAGCAACTAATTAAGCCAACCATATCAGCTAAAAATAAAAAAACCACACATTATAAAACAAAAACAAAAACAAAAGTAGAGAGTATATTCCAAATGAAGGTCTAGTGCCATAAGATCCACACTGGAAGGAACATACCTTGGTAGCAGTTGCAACAGCAACAAGCTTCCCACCCCTGTCTTCCTCACTTGCAACAATACAAGGCCCGATTCCTTCCCCACCAAACGGCAAAACCTGAACACAACTGCCACTTCTCTTATGATACAACTCAATTTTCCCATCACTCACTATCACCACATATGAAGAAATCTCTTCCACGGAGTCCAATCCGTGACGAAACACCAGACTACCACCCACCGGCTGTCCGTGGGGATCAACAATAATGCCCACATTGTCCACTAACAAGAGCACTCTCCACTCCTTCCTTAGCAGCTTCAACCGCGGAGGGCGTGACACATCCGGCAAGGAGAATATAACCCCACTCTGTCCGGTAACACTAGAAATCAAGCTATAACCATTGGCAGTGCCAACGATAATCGAGTCATCAAGCCACACCATGGTACTAATAACACCATCAACAAACTGAATCTCTTTCAAAATCACCAAAGAGCCGGTACCCCCACCACCCAAAACAAGCTCAACAAGCAACAACCTCTTCCCAGCAACAACTGCGAAGACGGAATTACCCTCACCGTGGGCCTCCCCTTCCTTATTTACCCTCAATCCATTTACCCTAACTCCACTCCCCAATCTCTTCAAAAACCTCTGACCACCACCACCACTGCTGCTACTAGCTTGTTCACCGGAACCCTCAGACTCAGCACCACTCCTCACCCTCCTCGCAACCACCGAAACCCCTTTCGGAAAACTCAACCTCGCCGCGTGATTAGTCAGCTCCGAATCCACCAGAAACAAAGAACCCTCTGAAAGAACCAAAACCTTCCCCAACTCAACAAGAACGAAAATTGACTCCACGGGCGAATCGCCGACAGATACGCTTCTCTGGAACGAAAGCTTATGCAAGAAAGTGGACTCACCGGTGCCGCCGTTGTGCTTGGGGTGATCTGAGCCGTTGGATGAGGCGGAATTGTTGAGATTTGTGGAGAGGGAGAAGAGGGTTCCGGAGTAGGTGCCAACGTAGAGGAAAGCGTGTTGAGGATCGGAGGGTGACGTGGCAACGGCGAGGGATCGGATGGTTGTGGCGCGTGAATGGGAAGAAAGGTCGAACTGCGAGAGTGGCTCAATCACTGTGCGGCTCATGCTGCTGACTTCACCTTTCGCCATTTTTTGTTAATTTTTAAGATGGAATCAAATGTGGGGTTATTGGTGTGATGAATGTCATTGAAATTGAAGATGAGGTTGGAGTGAGTGTTTCCGTTGCACTGTGCTGTTGCTTGCGGCAGGGTCGAAGGGGATCTCGGGATTCTTGGTAGACGCCTGCTTGTTGCTTGCTGTTTTGTGTTTTCTATGCTGACAAGTGACAATCAACTTTTTTTTTTTTTTCCTAGGTTTAAAAATTGAAGAAATTAATTTTAGGGCAATTCACCATAATAAATAAACTGACATCTAATATTATCAGATTACACAAAATGCAAAATATATACCAAAATGTATTTTTCTCATAATTTATGTAAATCGCAACAGAAGTCCTGCGGTTTACGTATACACGTAATCCGCTATAGGAGTGCCGCAAATTACGTTATAAGGAAAGTAAGCATAATCCGCGACAGGAGTGTCGCGGTTTATGTGTGAATGACGAGTGTGCATAAACTGCGACAGAAGTCTAGCGGTTTATGCGTTAGTATAAATGCGCTTTAGGAGTCTCGCGGATTACATTTGTGGTGGTTATAAAGTTTTTTAGAGAGAGAAGGAGAGGTTTTCTAGAGAGAGGAAAAGAGAGAAAATTCTGGGTTGGTTGAGTTGAGATCGGGTCAGGACCATGACGAAGGCACGCAGTCTTTACAGGCTCAACGACGTTGCGCACGTTGCTGGCAACATAAACGAAGAGGTTAGTTTAGTTATTTTTAGTTAATGTATTTCGTATAATATTTTTCCAATGATTGTGATTTAGATTATATATTTAAATTTAGATTTAAATTATTATTTTAAAATCATAAAATTTAGTATTTAATTAATTTAGATTAAGGTCTTGAATCGTTTATACCTTTCATTGAATTTTGTGATTAGAAAATAGGAACGGTATGTTACCTGTTTAAACTTTAATATTGTATTTTTTGTGTTAGATTACTTTAAATTAGTGTTAGATTTTTTATATGTTTGGTTTTTTCTGTCACATGCTCCAACCGACTAGGTGTATTTATAGTGTCCGGAGGCAGCAGAACATGCCTCTGCATGACAGGATCGTACCCTATTTGGAGAGGGCTGGTTTGTACCACCTGGCGAGGCTCAACGCCAGGTGGTTCTGGTTGGACGAGCCGTTAGTCAGTGCTTTCATCGAGAGATGGCGTCCTGAGACGCATACCTTTCATATGCCTTTTGGAGAGTACACTATCACGCTGCAGGATGTAGCATACCAGCTGGGGCTGCCGTGGATGGTTTACCTGTATCCGGGTGCTTTACAGATTTTGAGAAGCTTATGGAAGAAGGCAAACCGGCGTGGGAGAGGTTTTAGGAATTGTTTGGCGAGCTTCCACCACAGAATAAGGTAAAGCAGTATACAGTCCACTTCACCTGGTTTCATGAGAGGTTCAAGGTGCTGCCGGATGATGCTACGGAGAAGACCGTACGCATATATGCACGGGCTTATATTATGATACTGCTTTCCACTCAGTTGTTCGGTGACAAGAGTGGAAATCGGGTTCATATACAGTGGTTGCCCTTTGTGGCGAGGCTTGATGATATGGGCAGTTATAGTTGGGGGTCGGCAGCGTTGGCTTGGCTATATCGTTGCATGTGTCAGGTGGCCAACAGAAACGTGACAAACTTGGCAGGCCCCCTGCAGCTACTGCAGTCATGGATTTTCTGGCAGTTTTCTAGCCTCAGGCCGCAGGGATTCGACACCTATTCCTTCCCATTGGCTTCCGGGTATACATATCTGTACAGTTAGACTTGAACTGTAACTTTTTTTTATTATGGTTCTACCTGTTAACTAGGTCATTAGCAATTTATACATGTGTATATTGTATTCGTTCAGGTGGGCCACCTACTTGCCGACATTCGACCACAAGGAGGAGAGAGTTATCCAGTGTTGCCTAGCGTTGGACTGCTTAGGTGATCGAGATGTAAGTTTATTCATTTTGTTTCCATTTTTATCTAGTAATTAACTATATATTTATAAGTTAATGGACTAATAAATGTGTTCTGTCAATGTTTGTAGATTGTTTGGGAGACTTATGCTTCGCTCGACGTGATGGCTGTTGTTCATCCAGAGATTCTTACAGAGGAGCATAGTCGGTTATGGTGCGCATGCACTTGCTTGATATACTTCGCCATCATTGAGTGGCACCAGGTTGATAGGGTGTTGCCATAGCTGGGTGGCGTTCAGCATGAGCCTGAGCCGACCTCGAATATAGACTGGCTCCATGCCAAGGATGGGAGGGGTGGGGACAGATGATTCCCGAGCTACTATCAGGTATGGCACCTTAGTTGGCAGAACAGGGTTGATGTTGTTCTGAGTATCCCTTAGATGCCTGATCCCGGGCCGTCTGCAGACTTTCTGCGATGGTGGTACAGAGTGGCCCATAGATTTCTGTCGCTGGATTCCTTGATTGCCGATCCTAGGGCCGAGGAGATCAATCAGGTGTTGTTCAGAGAGGGTCGTCACAGGCGCCTTCTAGGGTTCCGATGCCAGACGTGCCTGATAACAGGCGCGTCGAGCGACGACGACGCATTGGTACCCAGGCTACAGAGCGGGAGTGGCGATGGCTGGATGACATGATTCAAGATGACAGATCTGGTGGCGACGGAGTCAGACATGCTGATCATCGTGTCCGGCGTGGGCGTCCTTAGCGGTGGTACATCAGGGGTCGCATCTGGTGGTCCTGGTGATAGACCCACTGAGCAGGCAGGGACGGGGTCCCAGGAGGTTCCTCTTACACATGTTTCGAGCTCCCAGATATACCATGAGATCCGTGGACAGATGTATGATAACCTAGCGGCCCGACTTTCATGATGGATATGGACCACAAGGTCAGCAGTTCATAGTTCTATTCCGACTTTGCAGATCTCATCCGGGATGACGACCCTCCGCATTTTCAGCACCAGACCCCCAGGATCAGGTGCCGGAGACCCAGCACCAGATGGACGTTGCACAGGGGTACCGCCCAGATATGGAGGATATGCAGCGGTACCAGTCGCAAATGTCTGACCCTCAGGGGTACCAGCCCCAGTTTCATGTAGACCTAAATGATCCTGCTAGCAGCCCGTATGACAGTTGGTTGGGCATGGAAGGGACGCCTCCATCTGCATATGGCGTGGGCATGTCCGTCGATCCTCCAGTACAGCAGCGCCAAAGGCCATCCAGAGTGAGACGGGCCGCTCGATATGGTACAGGGTCGCATCTCTTAGGCACATTTGGACATGACTCTCACGAGGAGGATGAGGACAAGCAGGAGTCGTAGCTGTTTATTTCATGTTTTCATTGATGATACCTATGTATGTCAGATTTGTCGTGTACTTTTGTATATTATATGATGGTATTTAGTTTATTTCCATGGACTTATGTGTGTTATGTATGTTTTTGTTTACCATACACTTACTTTATTTTATGTTTATGCAAACTACTCATTAACGCATAAACTGCTAGACCTCTGTCGCGGTTTATGCACACTCGTCATTCACACATAAACCGCGACACCCCTGTAGCAGACTATGTGTATTCGTAAACTGCAGGATCCCTGTCGCGGTTTACATAGATTATGGAAAAAATGCATTTTGGTATACGTTTTGCATTTTGCATGTAATCTGATAATATTGGATGCCAGTTTATTTATTATAGTGAATTGCCCTTAATTTTAATATATTATCCGTTTAAAACAGTTTTATATTTAATTATACATTATTACATCAATAAAAAAATTATATTTTATATTAATTGTATTATTTTCAATCTTACATTGGTGTAACAACAAAAAAGCTAGAATATGGCGACAACTTCTTTTTTCTACTAGAAAACATAATAAAATTTCAAAATTTTATCTTCACAATTTAAGGAATTTGAATTTAAAAAAAAAATGCTTATGAGTCGGAAAAAGGAAAAAAAAAAACGACTGGGATTATAATGGTTTTAGAGTCATAGTATATTTGTTCCTATTTTTTAAATATTTTGTTATATAATCTGCTCATTTGTTTTTTATTATTGGGGATAGAAGAAATTTATATTATTTCAAATTCATAAAATAAAACAACTTATAAAAAACTAATTAAGTATAATTAGAAAATTTCATTCAAAAGTTCCTTTAAGTGTAATAGTATTTTTAAATAGTCTATAAAATATGATATGAAATAAAAATAGCAAAATATTACATAATAAAATTTTATTTAAATAAATAAGTATAAATAATAATTTTAAATATTGAAAAAAAATTAATTGGCAACAAAAAAGAAAGTTATTCTAATATGATAAAAGGTATATCAGTTGGTCCAGTTCAAAATTTTAAAATCTCTCATTCTAATTCAATACTAAAACAAAGCCCATCATTATTCATTAATATCAATTAAAGATTTTAGTTAAAGTGATTGATCTTGGTAATAATATGTTATATTCGAGTTCAAAATTAGGTTTAGTCTAAACTCTAAACAGTGTAGTGTGTAAGTGACTAAGTTAGTAATTATTTTTAGAAACTAAAACTGAAATCGAGACTGAGATTTAATATTGTGTCTATTGTTTATAGATTAAAATTAAAATTTCAACAAGTGTAATAATCCGTGCCATGCACGTGATAAGATTGAAATTATAATTTTAAATTTTTTTGTTAAGATTAATTTGAATTATAATAATTTGATTAATAAAAATGTAACATATTATGTATTGTTTATTTTTTTAATCTAGTATTAAATGTATTAACTCTAAAATAGTTATTAATTAGTTTTAATAATTTACTTTTTTCAATAAATCAAATATATATATTCAATGTGACCATAAATAACCTAGTAATACTTAGACCCACCAACAAATTTTTATATGTTGTTTTACTGTCAAGTAAGAACATATCAAAATCAGCTCAAAATAAATAATAAATTATTAGAGAATTCTAATGCACAAAATTTTCTAATAAATAATAAATAATTTAAACTCACTAAAAAATAACTCAACACTTTTCTTTGATACCTGCAAAACATATACCTGAAATAATATTATATCAATGTTATATACAGTTTTACAATCATCGACCGTATTTACTATACGTGACTCCTTCTTAAAAGTTATTCTACATACGTGTGCAGTCGAAAGATAAATTACTTGACTTTATTTTATTTTTCTAAATTACTATAATTATGCATTATTCATTAAATGCTACTTGTAATATAATTGTAATATTGTAATATAATTATAATAAAGATATTTTTCTAAAATAAATTTAGAAGAGAAAATAGTGCTTTCATTTTGGAGAAAAAATGAATTCATGAAGAATTGACACTTCACTTTTATTAGTTGATAATGTATTAAATATTGATTTTATATAATTATAATAAAGATATTTTCCTAAATTAGTATAATCATGCATTATTCATTAAATGTTAATTGTAATATAATTATAATAAAGATATTTTTCTAAAATAAATTTAGAAGAGAAAATAGTGATTTCATTTTAGAGGAAAAATGAATTCATGAGGAATTGACACCTCACTTTTATTAGTTGGAGGAAAAATCCAGTTTTAGTATATTTCTCGTTATTATATATTTTTCTCTAATCATCATATATCCAATGTTTTCTTTCCTTCGTTTCAGCATTTTGAACCTGGGTTTAACTTATCGTAATTCTCACTTCTCAGTCATTCTATTAGATGTAGTTGATAACTATTGAAATTCTTTGATTAACATAGGAGAAAAATATATTATTATATGATAGAATTAATATGAATATATTTTGTTATTAAATACACAAAGTTAATGTAAAATAAAATTACACATAAAAAAACAAAGAAAATAAAATTAAAATAGCAAAAACGATAAAAAGATTATTTTTACAATTTTGTTTTGTCATTTTTATGTATAGAAGATTAGAAAATAATAAACTTTTGATTAAATTAATTTTGTATTTGTTGTATTCAAATTAAATAAGTAATAAATTATAGAGTAAAGTATCGTTTTTGTCCCCAACGTTTGGGGTAAGTCCTATTTGTGTCCCTAACGTTTAAATCGTCCTATTTGTATTCTTAACGTTTATAAAAGTGATTCAATGTTATCCTACTATTAATTATACTAACAAATCAGATTATATTTTTTATTTATTCTCACTTGGATGTATTCATTCTCAATTAGGTCTCACTTGGATGTATTCGATTTTAATATTATACTCACCATTTGTGTTTAACTTCAATTATGTCCCTAGAAAAGTGAATTATGTAAATGTTGTAGGAATTAGTTTCAACATTTGATGAACTATTTTTTGGAGTAGATCATCGATTCTATCTCAGACATTTGTATTCTAACTTCAAGAAGAGATTTTTAAAACTCAAACTAAAGCGCTCATGATTTGTAATTGACGGCAGGATAACATTGAATCACTTTTATAAACGTTAGAGATATAAATAGGACGATTTAAATGTTAAGGACACAAATAAGATTTATCCCAAACGTTGGGGACAAAAACGATACTTTACTCTAAATTATATTATTTTAATTTATTCCTTAAATTTATATATCATAAAAATCAAATCAATATATATAATTTTAAATTGTGTGATACTTAAATATCTAATCAAATCAATTAGTTGATATAATTAATGCATCATAATGAATTGTATTTAATGAGTTAAACAAAATAAATTAAGAAACACTCTCGAAAACATGCTACGTTGACTCTATCATTAAATGTAAAAAATCGATTTTTATATAATAGAATCTATAATATAATAGATGGCGAGAAAAAGAAAGATAAATATTTTAGATCCTAGGTTATTTTATTTGGATGTTGTAATGTGGGTATCACATTATTTTACTTATTCTACTCTATGGACCTTTTTGTAACTTTATTTCAGTATCAATAGAATTTCACTACCTTTTAGTAATAAATTAAAATCCAAAATAAAACTGAAAAAAAAAGTAAAGAATATAAAATTATTGATTGAAATTTTATTTTATTTTTGTTATTATAACAGGTATTTTTATTTAATATACCAACACTGTACAAAATTAATCGTAAAAAAGTATAAAATATAAATAAATATACTGAATTAAGAGATAAAATTATATTTGTTATCTCATTTTTACTTTTAGCAGCACAATAGAATATCATGTACTCAACATAATTTAAGATGCAAATTATAATTAATTATACTTTTTATTTTAAAATATTTAAAATTAATCTTAATATAAATAAAAATAATTTAATATATTAAATAAATTAATAGAATAATATAAGTTAACTATTTTTTTGATTAATTTTGTTATTTTTTCTGATTACCTTTAAAATTATGACTTTTTTTTTAATAATTAATCTTAATATAAATAAAAATAATTTAATATATTAAATAAATTAATAAAATAATATAAGTTAACTATTTTTTTATTAATTTTGTTATTTTTTCTGACTATCTTTAAAATTACGACTTTTTTTTTAAATTTGACCGTGAAATAAAATTAGAGTTGTTGATCTACACCATTAAAAAAAAATAATACTATGTAATTACATTTGTACATATAATATGTTCCTAAATTTTTATATGCAAAACTTAAGATTTTGTATTTCTTTGTTTATGCCATAAATAAGTATTATTTACAATGATTCGTATTGATTTAAAAGCTTAAAAACTTTTGTACGTATTAATTTTATATTTAATATTAAAACATAAAAATTTACTATGTTATTTTACTATTAATGTATGTAGTATTAAGAAAATAAAAAGAAATAGAAGAGATAAAAGACTACAATAAAATAAATAGAGAGAGAGAGTTTTTTTTTTTTAAATTAAATATCACATCCGTTTCAATAATAATAAATAAAAATACATCAACTTGATATCTAAGAGAAAATGATGAGATAAAATCATAACACAGTTCTAAAACAAAAGCTTAAATTAAACCATAATATCATTACACAACACAAATTGAAAGTAATTTCACACTATAATATACCACACAAACAGGTAAATGACTTAAGTTTAATTACGGAATCTTTTTTATTTATGCATACATGATAACACCATAGTCTATAAATGCTCCATGGATAACATATCATATATTGCTCTGAAAGATGAGCACGGGAGTTGAAGAGTGTGTGATGGTTTGTGTCAACGATAGTTGCCTTCTTGCGACGATGCTTCATAGGAAGAAAAAAATTGTTGTAAAAGCTACCTAATGAAAGAGTAATTGGTAAATGAATGATATTTTCTTCTAGCATATATGGTCTTTTATAGTGGTAAAATAAAAATGGAAGGAATAAAATTTTATATTTTTATGATATGATATTACGTCATATTTGTGTAAAACTACTTTACACTAATAGTGTATCAAAATTATAAATTGTACCTTAAAAGGATCAACTTCGATGAAAAACGAAGAATACATTCTTATTTTATAAAGTAGTAAAAAAAATAATAAATATAAAATTATGAGTTTGACTCTCAAATTTAGATTCATGTACCACAAAAAAACACTATATATAAACTTGGGCAATTTACATAAATAAATTGTTACACCTTCAAAATTACGCAATTACATTGTTTTCAAAATGAAGACGCAAATACATTGTTTCATATATCTATAGAAACCACTACTGTCACTAGTGGTTTACATAAACACATAAACACATAATCTGCTGCTGCCAATCGCGGATTACGTTCAAATGTGGCAGCACAGAAACCGCTAGAGCCTGTGCGGTGTCTGTTTCTTTGGGGTTGGTCATAAACCGCTACTACCAATAGCGGTTTATGTGCATAGGGCTTCGTGCGTAAACTGCTAGAGGCTATAACGGTTTACATTGAATATGAAAACAAATAGTAAAACTAATATTTATCTAAAAAAATAATTACAAAACAAATAATTAATGGTATATACTATTTAAATAATATCATAAATAAAAAAATTTAATTTATCATTTCACACTATAATTTAAAAAATATAAATATACATATAATAAATTTTTTATTTGTATTTATTATTAAATAGCAAATCAAAGAGTGAGTACTCACTCTTTTTAATAATAGCAAATAAAAGGGCGAGTACTCACTCATTTTAATAATAAATATTTAAATAAAATATAATTTTAATAAAAAAATAAACTAAGACTAATTTTTTTTTATTCTCATCTCTTTTAAAATTTATAAACCAAGACCAAAGAATATATATTTTTTGTAATTGTAGAAGCCTTTTGTTAAACCGCTACTGGCAGTAGCGGTTTCTATAGATATATGAAACAATGTATTTGCGTCTTCATTTTGAAAACAATGTAATTGTGTAATTTTGAAGGTGTAACAATTTATTTATGTAAATTGCCCTATAAACTTTAGTAAAACAAAAATAAATATGTAAATTATTTATTATTAAGGTAATTTTTTATTATATACAATAATTACATATCATATATTAATTTTGTTAAAATTATATAATTTTTCATAATATGATTAGAATCATTATCTTCTATCATAATCAAAGAAATCCCGGACAATGAATAAGAATATTATACCTGATATACACATATTGAAATAGAAATATATGTCATGAAATTTAGAAATATAAATTCTATTATATCTGATCTTCCTAAACAAACCTAAACAACTCTACACTAATAGCCCGTGCTATGTCGTGTTTTTCAAGACTTATATTTAGGAACATATAAAATTTTAATAATAATACACGGGTAATTGAAATAGTTTATATACGAATTTTTCAAGTTATTATTATTATTATTATTATTATTATTATTATTATTATTATTATTATTATTTTTTAGAAATAGAAATTAAAATTTTAATAATATTTTTTTAAAAATACACTCGTTTAATTTTTTAAATTCTAAATTCACACTTTAGTCTCTATATTTATCTTAAATCAAACATATTACTTAAACATAGCTCAATCTTATTTGATGCAGTTGGTAGTTGATATGAGCAAACAGATTGAAGCTCACCTTATTTCCTAAGGCTGTTGAAAAAGTGATGATGAATAATTCACATCAAAGTAATGGTGAATTTGAAACGGGATAATTGGAGCTATATATTTTCCTAATATTATTATGATGTGCCCTCATGTATCTTTGCTAAAATAATGGGCAATGGCATAAGCTACTATATGTACTAAGCTTGTTGAGCCCAGATGCATGTTTCATGTCCTACGTTCAATAATAAATAATAAATGATTAAGTTGTCGTGTAAAAATGAGATACTATTGCCGAAAAATACTTGAACGTTTCAGAGAGAAAATTTATTCCCTTGTTCTAAGACACTTAGGTAACATTTATTTTGACATAATAGAATTTGAATTAGGATATTGAGATTTAATACTGTGTTTATCAGTAGTTATAAACTGAAATTAAAATTTTGGTGATTATGTCGGTAGTTTATGTCTTGATCTTTGCCATTCTATATCGATGATTCTCTTCCTTTTTTCGTATGTCTCTATAGATTTTATCTCTTTTCTTTTTTTTTTCTTTGATGTTGCGGAAAAAATTTTAGTTTCTTTAATTATTTTAAGTTTATTTGATTAGTTAAATCCGATTTTGCAATCTTATTTGGTAATCTAGAATCTTAATTTTACGAGCTGAGTTTGAATTCATTGTGATTGTTGTGTGTACATGATTGATTGTGCGTGAGTTTATGTCTTATTATATATAACTCAAAAAATTCAATCTTTACATCAATGATTTTAGTTTTTTCATCAATGGTTTAAATATCTTATTATGCCTGTGTTTTTATTTTCTTTAATTAATAAGAGTATTTTAATATTTTTTAAAATTTCAATCCTATATTTATTGTAAAAAGTTTGTGAATTATGGAAGGTAGGAGAATATGATGAACAGTGAGAAAAAAGAGGCAAACAAAGAAAAATGACTTAAAAAGACTTGTTTGCCGAAATTAGAATGAATGATCACAAAAATGAGTATTACTATATAGAGACTATTTGTAAAATTAATTAACTATGATTAATTCTAAACTATTTTCTAATTATAGCTTCAATATATTTCTAACCATGATATAACAACTAACTAACTAAGATTAAAGACTAATGACTATTATAAATAAATTCTATATCAACTAACATTCACCCTCAAACTAGAGGTGTGGATGTCTAGCAACCCTAGTTTGCAATAGCAGGAAAAGAAGGGTCCTGGAGCCTGTGTCTTGCTAAGCAAATATGTTGTTCAGTTAGCAGAAGTAATAGGTAACAATTTGAGAATCCCTTCATTGGTTTTATCCCATACAATGTGGCAATCAACCTGTATATGTTTGGTGCGTTTGTTTGTGTAAAATTGGATTGATTGCCATATGAAATGCAGATTGACTATCACTATACAAGATGAAAGGCTTCAAGTGTTCAAGACCAAGAACCTTCAACAGTCGAATGCAACACTGTCTGTTACTTGCTACTCTTCCATGAAATGAGAGTTGTCTCTAAAAAGAAACAATACCCTGAAACTGATCTTTGTGTGTCTGAACAGGTTGTCCAGTCAACATTAGCAAACTTGGTGAGAGTGTAGTCGTTGTGCAGAGGAAAAAAGAGGCTGGTGCTAGGAGTTTTCTTTAAATATTTCAAGATTCTCAAGGCTACTTTGAGATGGTTAGTGATTGAAGACTCTAAATATTGGCTTAAATTTTCCACTTCAAAGGATATAGTACTTGTGAGATATTACAGTTTTCCAATCAATTTTCTATAATTGGTAGAATTAGCAATCGGGTCTTCTGAGCTCTTAGACAAATGGATTAAATAATCTATTGGTGTTGACACCGGCTTTGCATCAATTAGGCCAAATTTCTCAATCATGTTAGTAGTATTTTTCTTTTGGTATAAGGCTAACCCTTTCGTGCTGTAACTCTATAAGCCACCTCCATACCCAAGAAATATTTAAGTTTGTCCAAATCCTTGATGCTGAATCTATCATCTAATATCTTCTTAACGCGGATGATTTTATTTGCATCATTTTCTGCCAAGACAAAGGAATAATCTGATTTAGACTACACATAACCAGATTTAGATAGGACAAAGACAAGTTTGGTATTTTGTTGTCGACTCGCCTGCTTAAGTCCATAAAAAGACTTGTTGAGCTTGCAATCCTTGAGGCACCTTCATGTAAACCTTTTCAAGCAAGTCACTATACAAAAATGCAATGTTGACATCTAATTGTTCCAAGAACCACCTCTAAGACGCAACAACAAAGAGAAGAACTATCAAGATGGTCATGTAAACCATAGGGCTAAACGTGTCAAAATAGTCAAAGCCGATAGTTTGATTATACCACTTTGCCACTAATTTGGACTTGTGCCTTTCCACAGAACCATCCACATGAAATTTGACCTTGAACACCCATTTCGAGCTAATGCTATTCTTTCTTGGAGGCATCTTGGTAATAGTCCAAGTTTTGTTACAAGAATATTGACCTTAGCATTAATGGCATCCTTCCAACAAGCTTACTAGACAGCATCATCGTATGTTTTTAGTTCTGAGATGGCAACCAATGCTAAAGAGAAGGCTTGAAATTTGTTGAAAGATTATTGTATGTGACATACTTTAAAATCGGGTATCTGCTGATGATGGAGTGAGTTGATATGAAGGAGATAAGACACATTAGTAGTCTTTGAGCTAAGTTGGAGGGTTTTCTTAACCTTTGTGATCTTTGGGTGTTATCTAATGAAGTTTGCTGTGGGAATGCATGTTGTGCATGAGATTTTGATGCATCATCATGGGTATGATAGTGTAGTTCTTGTTTTGGTTGGTGAGAATAATTTTTGCAAACTTGGCAGATTCTTGTCAACCGTGTCATGAATGTGTTGTGGTGTTTGATGAATGATGTATGGATGTAATATGAGTCATGCTCATGAATGCCAAATGGATTGAGATTAAAACAAGGGGCATTCATATTCTTATTTCTTAGGTGCATTTACCTGTGTTAAAGAATCAAATGCATTTTATTGTGATAGGGAAAAACATCATAAAATTGCACATATCTAGAGATTAAAAAAACACCCTTGTGTTAGTGTCATAAAACATATATCCTTTGACATTTGAACACCATAAAAACACACTTCCTAGCCCTTTTGTCAAGCTTTTTGCAATGAGAAACTAATGTAAAAGTACATGCTAAGCACCCAAAAAATTTTAAATGCAACAAATCTGGTTTGGAAGTAAAAAGTAATTCATAAGGGGATTTATTTCTCAAAATTAAGCTTGGAATTATGTTAATAAGATGAATAGCGTGTGTAACGGCATATGTTTAAAAATAGTATGAAATTGATGAGTGAAAAAGTATAGCTCACCCATCTCTAGCAGATGTTAGTATTTTCTTTCAACATCACTATTTTGCTGAGGTATTTCTACTTAAGAAGTTTAATATTCAATTCCTTTTGAGGTGAAAAAATGAGAGAGATTGATGAATTCAAGTCCATTATCAGAATTGAAACATTTTATGGTCTTTCGAAACTGATTTTCTATGTAAGTAACAAAATTCTTTATTGAACTTTGAACTTTAGATTTGGCTTTCATAAAAAATAGCCAAAATAAATATGGTTTTGTCATCAATAACAGTAAAAGATATCTATGTCGAGTATGAGATGTTGTGACCAAAGGCCTCCAAATGTCTAGATGTATAATGTCAAAAGCTTAAAATGATTTGCTAGAACTCTTATCAAAAGGTAATTTCTTTTGTTTTTGCAAAATGACAAAAATCACAAGGTTCCTTTTTATCTGAATATTCAACGAGAGGATAATCCCTCTTTATTACAACTAATCTATCAATAGCTAGGTATATGCTCTAATCTGAGATGCCACAACTTAGCATTGGGTTTTATTCTATTTTGAGAGAGGGGGGTCTAATTCAGAGAAACTTGTAGCTGCTGCTCCATGAATTTGTGATGCAGGCACTGATAGTGATTTAGTGTCACTTGTGCTTTTATTTTTAGATGTGGATGTTGATGCTAATGTAGTGGTGTTTGGTGTATGTATGTGAGCTTACTGTTGGGATTGTCACTGTGTAAAGACCATCCTTCTCATTAGCACACCCAATCATTTTTCAGTTTAAGATTTTAGTAGTTCTTGAAACAGACATCAAATTGAAAGTAAAAGTTGAAATGTATAGTACTTCTGTGAGATATAGACTATTTGAAAAAATCACAGTTCCAACAATCTTGATTAAAGTTTAGCTACCATTAGGGAGCTTGACAAGAATTGGTTTTATGTGATAGTAATGATAAATATTTTCATGAATGATGATATATGGTCAGTTGCTCCACTGTCAAGACCCAAGAATTGGAGCAAAAAGATTGTGTAAGAAGTATGTGAGAAATATGTGAGCTCATTATGAGAGTGTAGTGTGTTATACCTGTTTCTATTTAGGAATTGATGCTGATTTGGTTAGCTAGAGGATGTTGTACAGTGTTGCTGTGTTGAAGAAGTGCAATTAGTGTGCCTTTTTATTCCTGAGATAACAAAATGCGTGAGCTATATTACCATCTTCCTTTTGGTTTGAATGTGACAATTCATTGTTGATCTCTTTAATTTGCCTACCAGCAGCCGAATTCGCACAATTTATGGCTCAATTAAATGATCCAATTTTTGGCAGTAAGAACATATCTTGGGAGCACCTTTACTACTACC
>NC_029793.2:13915895-13935259 GCF_000816755.2 Arachis ipaensis | reverse complement strand
ATTGATACCCCTTTTTCTTTCCTTCAATTAGATCAGACGAACTCATCAATGAGCGAGCCTCGCCGGTTTCTGGATAATGCAACTGACACTCTTACTGTGTGAGCATTGAGAAGGCTACACTGACATCCGATATTATCTTGAGCAACATTATTTGTGATCTCATAGTGCCATATTCATCATTAAGGCCTCTAAGCAATCTTACAACCTTCTTATTTCTTCTGTAGGTTCTCATAACACTTAGACTACAAAGACATTCTATACCACAAGTACATGGGGAATCGGTTCTAAACCGTCTAACTCTTCCTAAATAGTTCTTAACTTGGTAAAATAAGTAGTAATACTAAGATCACCCTATTTGGCACATTCATTTCCTCTTTCAATTCAGCCACTCATGAAACATCACTATGGTGATACCTGTAGGTAGTGACATTACCTCTAGAGTCTGAAGCAGAGAAAGAAAATAGAAAAAGGGAAGAAAGATTAACAATTGGAGGATTGGGATCTATCACATGACAATGTAAAGGTTGCTAAATTAGAATAGTTGCTAAATTAAAGGTGATTAGTGGCAATGTAACCTAATTAGTTATAACTTGTTTATATATATATATATATATATATATATATATATATATATATATATATATATATATATATATATATATATATATATATTGGTACTATTTGTTTTAAAAATAAAACAAGAGGGTTTCACCGTTCAACCTCTGTATGCCCCTGTTTCTTTCTTCTTGGTAACTTTTCATTCTTTTTCATTCATTGTTGATGTGATCTCAAAGCTTCAGTGCTTCATCATGGTGCGGTGAGCGTTTCTCCCCTTCTCTTTTCTTCCTTCACACAACTCCCCAACAGAAATTACTGGAAGTACATCGCCTCCCTTTTCTGCAATTGTGCAAGACGGTGACTCTAATCAACGAATAAGCAAAGGAAAGATTTTGATTTGTTCAATTTTGTAGTAAATCCATGGCAGACTCCGTTCCCAGCGATAGTGCTTCTCCAGGATTCGATGTTCACACTTTATCTCATCTCCTCAATCAACTCATGCACTTGCAGTCGCAATTGAATCGTAAAAGTGTGAGTCCTCTTTCTGATCCCTCAAGTGTATTCTTTCTTCATCCAATATATATTGGTACTATTTGTTTTCAAAATAAAACAAGAGGGTTTCACCGTTCAACCTCTGTATGCCCCTGTTTCTTTCTTCTTGGTAACTTTTCATTCTTTTTCATTCATTGTTGATGTGATCTCAAAGCTTCAGTGCTTCATCATGGTGCGGTGAGCGTTTCTCCCCTTCTCTTTTCTTCCTTCACACAACTCCCCAACAGAAATTACTGGAAGTACATCGCCTCCCTTTTCTGCAATTGTGCAAGACGGTGACTCTAATCAACGAATAAGCAAAGGAAAGATTTTGATTTGTTCAATTTTGTAGTAAATCCATGGCAGACTCCGTTCCCAGCGATAGTGCTTCTCCAGGATTCGATGTTCACACTTTATCTCATCTCCTCAATCAACTCATGCACTTGCAGTCGCAATTGAATCGTAAAAGTGTGAGTCCTCTTTCTGATCCCTCAAGTGTATTCTTTCTTCATCCAAGCAAAAACCCTGGGATTTCAATTATTTCTGTGAAATTGGATACCAAGAACTATAATGAATGGTCCAGAGCGATGTTAATTGCGCTAAAATCTAAGAATAAGCTTGGCTTTGTGGATGGCACATTACCGAAACCTAGTGTAGATGATCCTAATTTTTCAGCTTGGGACAAGTGTAATACCTTTGTTGTGACATGGATTCTTCAATCCCTGAGTAATGAAATTTCAAGAAGTGTCATTTGGAATGATATAGCTGTGGATATCTGGAATGATTTGAGGCAACGTTACTATCAAGGTGATATCTTTAAGATTGCAAAATTGGAAGAAAAATTGTTCTCTTTAAAGCAGGGGGATTCAAGCATCACTGCTTACTTTACAAAATTGAAGGCTATTTGGGAAGAAATTGAAAATTTTAAGTCTATTCCTCTTTGTGTAGTAGGTGAATCCACGTATGTTTGTGGGTTGGAAAAGCTTCGAATTCAGAAAAAGGAGACTTATACTGTTCGATTCCTTAGGGGACTAAATGAGCAATACCACAATGTTTGTTCTCAAGTCATGCTCGCCAAACCTCTTCCAGATGTTAATGAAGTTTTTTCTTTGCTCACACAACAAGAGAGACATTTGAATTTGACTGACGAAAATGTACATGATCCACAAATTGTGCTCGCTGCTACAAATTCTGATAGCTTCGTTAATCGTGACGGTAATTCAAGATTCAATTCTCGTGGTAGGGGTGGATCTAGAAGAAGCAACAGAGGGAGGGGTCGAGGTAGTTTTGGTAGAGGCTACCCTAAAATCTGCTCATTTTGCAATAAGGCTAGGCACTTGGTAGATGTTTGCTACCAAAAACATGGGTTCCCCCCCATATGAAGCAGTAGCCTAGAAGCGCTAGCATCAACATAGCTGCAGAAAAGAAATGTGATGACAAGAGCAGTTTAAACTCAACTCAACTGGCAGATCTAACTAGCTCTACAGTGACATTGTCTCTTGAACAAAGGCAACTCCTTATGTCTATCCTCCAACAAGAAGACACTTAGCTTCAAGGCGCCAACCCAGCTCCTCACTAACACCTCAGGTAACTTTTATGCTTTGTCATTGAGCACACATATTTCTTACTTGCTTACAATAAAAAATTTCTTTTCAAAATCTTGGATTGTGGACACAGGAGCCACTGACCATGTTACTCACACCATATCAAATTTTGTAAGTTATAGACACATCAATCCTATTTTAATTAAACTTCCGAATGGCTCGCAAATTACAACATAAATAATTGGCACCATTTTTTCACCAAAAACTTATTTCTCACCAATGTATTGTATATTCCATCATTCAATTTTAATCTCATTTCAGTTTCAAAATTAACTAAAAATTTGCATTGTAAGTGTTCTATAACTGACTCAAGGTGTGAGATTCAGAAATTGAATACCTGGAAGATGATTGGCACATCTGAGGTGGATCAAGGACTTTACATGCTCAAACTGCCTGCAAATCAGAAATTGGTTTCTCCTCCAACTCAAGTCATATCACACATAGTACAAATAGACATAGCACATGGATTAGATAATAAAGATGTTTTGTGCCATTTTAGACTAGGACACATGCCACAAGATATGATGCATAGCATTCAGAAACTGCACCCATTCATTCATTGTAAAACCAACATCATACCATGTGATTCTTGTCATTTTTCAAGACAAAATACAATCCTGATGGTACAGTAGAGTGCTATAAAGCACGATTGGTTGCGCAGGGATTCACTCAGAGGCCTGGCTTCGATTTTCTTGACACGTTCAGCCCCGTAGTAAGGATGACCACTCTACGAATATTACTTGCTGTTGCCACGAGCAGAAACTGGTTCCTTCATCAGCTAGATGTCAATACAACATTCTTACATGGAGACTTATTCGAAGAAGTTTACATGCAAGCACCACCAGGTCTTGATGCTCCAAAAGGAAAAGTCTGCAAGTTGGAACGATCCTTATATGGACTAAAACAAGCAAGTAGAATGTGGAATTTGAAGTTGAGTGGAGTGCTACAAAGAGAAGGTTTTGTTCAGTCAAAACATGATTACTCTCTATTTACTAAAGCCACCGAGAATGGATTTACAGCAATTCTAGTTTATGTAGACGACCTCATTCTCTCTGGAAATGACATGGAAGAAATCAACACTGTGAAAAAGGTGTTGGATGAGAAGTTTAAAATCAAGGATATCGGCAGATTGAAGTACTTTCTAGGACTGGAATTTGCTCACAATTCAAAAGGATTGGCAATTTGCCAACGCAAGTACACATTAGACCTCTTAGAAGAATTTGGTATGCTGGGTGCCAAGCCAGCAAGCACTCCCATGCAATATTCAGCTACCCTCTCCAAGAATTTAGGGACGAAGTTGAGTGATTCACTATGGTATAGGAAACTAGTTGGCAGGTTGCTATATCTCACCAATACTCGACCAGATATTTCGTATGCTGTAGGATGTTTGAGCCAATTTCTCGACTGCCCCACTGATCAACATTTTCAAGCAGGTCTCCATGTGCTTCGGTATCTCAAGGGTGATCCGAGTTCGGGTTTGTTTTTCGCCAAAGACAATAACTTGAAACTCACAAGGTTTGTTGATTCGGACTGGGCAACTTGCCCAGATACTAGAAGATCTGTAACTGGTTATTGTTTTTTCTTGGGTGGAACTCTTGTATGTTGGCGCAGTAGGAAGCAAACTACTGTCTCCTGTTCTTCATCAGAGGCAGAATACAGGGCAATGAGCCAGGCAACTAGAGAAGGACAATGACTAGTGTATCTTCTGAAAGAACTCCAGGCTGAGCATAAGGCACCTTTTAGTCTCTTTTGCGACAATCAATCCGCTCTTCATATAGCTGCAAACCCTGTCTTTCATGAAAGGACAAAGCATTTGGAAGTGGACTGTCATTTGGTCAGAGACAAAGCTCAAGAAGGAGTGGTTGCTGCCTGTCAAGACAACTGAACAAACAGCAAACATTCTTACTAAAGCTTTATCTCCGACTCCCTTCAACACGTGTCGTAGCAAGCTAGGATTATTGAATCTCTATACTCCCAGCTTGAGGGCGGGTATCACGTGACTGTCATGCCTATTGCCTAATTAGAATAGTTGCAAAATTAAAGGTGATTAGTGACAATGTAACCTAATTAGTTATAACTTGTACATATTTTTATATATATATATATATATTGGTACTATTTGTTTTCAAAATAAAACAAGAGGGTTCCGCCGTTCAACCTCTGTATACCCCTGTTTCTTTCTTCTTGATAATTTTCCATTCTTTTTCATTCATTGTTGATGTGATCTCAAAGCTTCAGTGCTTCATGAGGATCAAAATAAATGTTATGGTGGGGGCAATACTAACCTTTTAAATTAAGAACTACTTAAAAATTTTTAAAATTTCACTGAGCCCCACTAGCTAATGGATACATCTGTGCTTGCCCATCATTATTCATTAATATTAATTAGAGACTTTAGTTAAAGTGATTAATAAAATAAAATAAAATAAAATAAAAAATATACCATATCATTTTTCCAATATTAAATGATGCTCCCTTCATTTTCCTTATATAGTCATTGCTCAAATTTAGCTAACCGTGTTATATTATCTAACTTAAGGTTAAGCCTAATTTACACCATAATTAGTTGAGCTGGACCTTCCCCAATTTCTATTATTGATAGCTTTCTCGCGCATCCGATACTCCTTTGGCCATAGCTTCACACAACAACTTCAACAAACTTGAAGCAATTTCCCATCCACCGTAGCCTATATATATAATCAATTCTCAATTCTACTACGTACTACTCCAAAACCCTAGATAGCACATTATTCCCAAGAACATACATACACCATGGCTAGTATCCTTTGGCACTTTGTTTTGCCCATTTTTCTTGCCACCCTTTTCTCTCCAAGCCCTACTTATGGTGCCAAGCAATCCAAAATAATTGGCATGAAAATGAATGTGATTGATCGGTGCTGGAGACGGGATCCCCAATGGAGGAGCCACCGCGCGCAATACTATAACTATAGCTAGAAAATATATAGAAGTAAATTTTTGTAATGGTCTCTGAGATTCAGGTCGTTACCCAATGTAATCTCTGAGATCCCAATTGCACCATTGTAATCCTCCAGATACGGCTCCGGACACCATAATAGTCCCTGAACATATTTTCGGTGATGAGTCATTATCAAGACGCTGACGTGGCCTCATTTTGCTACGCTGGATGGTACCAACGACTAGTTGAGCTGGCACAATTATTTCAATTTATATTCAATGTGGTCCCTCACTCCATATTATTTAACCCTAAAATCCTAAATACTCAGTAAGTTAATTTCTTCTTCTGACGTGGCCTCATTTTGCTACACTGGATGGTGCCAACGACTAGTTGAGCTGACACAATTTCAATTTATACTCAATGTGGTCCCTCCCTCTATATTATTTAACCCTAAATTTCTTCTTCTTCTTCGTGGAGCTGGAAGTGAATATGCATGATGGGTGGTGGGGGTACTGGAGCTGGAAGCTCTATTAGTTCACCATCCAATGGCCATCGGACGAGAACACAAAGCAGGAGCAAAAGATCTGGGGTGCCGGAATGGTGCGGTTGCTGCTGCCGGCCAGTTCTCAGGTGGTCTAGGACAGATTCAAACCCAAATAAACCAAATTTTGGTTGTCCCAATTATAATGTGAGTTATCAGTATTACTTGTGTTGTTATGATTACTCCTACCTCACTGTTCTTCTCTTGTTGTTTTTTCCCTGAAGCTTGAGCATGTTATATGTTTGCTTGATTACAGACAAGTGGGAAGAGATGGTGTGGGTTTTTTGTGTGGGCAGATACTAGGCAAGATGAACCAATTGAGAAACCAGAATCTTATGGAGACAATCATGAAGTGAAGATGAACTTTGATTGGAGGCTTGGGAGGTTAGAAGAAGATGTTCGGAATAAAAAATTGGTTAACCAGTTGTTGGAATTAGCTATGTCTGTATTGGTAGTGTTAATGGCTATCCTGTATTGTAAAGCATGAGTTAAAAGAGTTGGTGGTGTGTACCCTGTATTCATTGAATAAATAATATGTAAAAAAATGATAACATGATTATGGTATTAGAAACTGATGAATGGAGTTTGTTGATGGAATGTAAACTTGGGTAACTTAATTAATAAAAGAAAGCAGCATAAGTGATTGAAAACCAGCAACCACTGTATTAAGATAATGGTTCAAACTTAAAAGATAAGTGTATTAAGATAATAGTTCAACTTAATACAGTCAATCACAAAACACAAAGGGTAGCCAACTAACATGAGCATGTTAAACATAGTTGCATCAAAAGTGAAGGCTTTATAGCAAAACATAAAGGATTGTTTTAATTTTTCCTTGTGTAGTCTTTGTCTAGTGAAAAGTTTTAAACTCAAAACAGAAAGTCTATACATATTAAGCTAAAGTCTTCAATTCTTCTTTCTTGGAGCCTTAAATCCTGGAGTTGGGATGAACTTCATGTAATTGGTAAGTCTTGTTGTAGTTCCTGAACTAGCACCCTGCATGGGATTCACTGGGCCAGAGGTTGCTAGTAGAGAAGATCTTCTCCTTGGTAATAATTTTGAAGGCCTTTTCATTCCATGATCCTAGATGAAAAAAAATTTGCATTACACATAAATGATGATTCACTTGAATCACAAAAAATTTAAGAAATGTAAATATTAAGCAGCCTTTTGAGAATCTTCTACATCAGAAGCAGTTGACTGAGATATATCTATCTCTACAGGTTGTGCATTAGAAATGGTTGGTGTAATCTCAGTAGACTACACAAGAGGATTGTTTTCTCCATCACGTTGGTCACCATCATCTTGAGGCTGCTGAAGTTGCTGCTCAGATGCAGGAGCACCTCCTTTATTTTTCTTCTTCTTATCAGCCTCAGCAACTACAACAGCAGCCGCAGCAGCATCACAAGCTCTCTTCTTCTTACAACATCTCTTTGTATGTCCTTTATTACCACAGAAACTGCAAGTAAAGGGACCCAACTGCCTCTTTAGATGAACATTATCTCCATTGGGATCAGTTTTAGACTTTTTAGATCCTCCACCACCCTTCTCATCAGCATTCATCCTTCTCTTCATCTGTAGTTTTCCAGGTTTCCTCTTTATTTTTGGTACATGTGGCCTGTTACATTCTTCTGCATGCTCCCATAATGATTGTCCAGGAATTGGATTAATATGATGATTATATATTTCCCTGTATGACTCCATCCTTAGCAAGCGATGACAAAAGTCTTCTGGTGGCTTGTTAACCCGAGATAGTGCATCACATGCATGCACACAAGGAATACCTACATATGAACAACAGTCACAGCAACCATTGGTTTTAGTAATATACCATTAATCAGATTATTAATATAGCACAAAAACTTTTATTATAACAATGCAAATAACGTGTAAGCATCCAAAATTGGCAAGTACATAATCTTTTTCCTAAGTCTACCACATGATTAGTTGGGTGTCCATGCAGCTCAAACTTTTCGTATCCGTTGTCCCCTGTCCAAATAGGCTTCCAATTCTTAGATTCTTTTCTAACTTTCTCTAATCAACTCTTTATAACCGATGTGAGCACTCCAGTGTGATTGTTTAGTTTCACCTTGTTCTTGGCTATGGTTCGTATAACGAACATTCGAACCTCCTCCAACAATGTTATAATGGGCTTGGTTCTCACAGCCTTGATCTTTGCATTGAACACCTCGCATGCATTGTTACAAATGCTACCCAACTTCGGCTTATGGCTGAATGCGCTTCTAGTCCATGCATCTCTTTGCCATTTATCTAAATATGCCCATGCATCTTCATTCGGTCTTTTTATCTTGTCCATTCCATCCCTGAACTCTTGATGAGTCGTTGCCCTTGCACATTCCTACAAAATCCCCCTTAGTTGTAAATCCTTCCAACTCTTGTTGAAATTTATCCACAAATGCCAGACGCAAAAACGATGGTGCACATTGGGCATCACCTCTTGCACTACTGATATTAGTCCCTGCCAATTAGGAACATTACATAACAGTTTAGTCATAGTGTATTAGTCCCTGCCAATTATGGTCGATCACCATAACAGTCCCTAACATAAACTCACCTTCCCCATAAAAGTCCTTCACATTTAACATGAGTACACATAATAGTCCCTGACATTTAAGTCGATAGCCCATAGTAAACCCTATATAAAACCTATGAACAATGGTAAAACAACACATATAGTAACTGTCACATGTTAACTTCAATAATAGGCGCACTAACCATGCCAATCAATTACTCCTCAGATAACATTTCAATCAAATAACTTGCAAACTAAATGAAACCTATGTGAACTAATATAGCATACACACTATCAAGTTATAAAATCAACATTTCAGTCAAATAACTTGCAAACTAAATGAAACCTATGTGCACTAATATAGCATACATACTATCAAGTAATAAAATAAGCAAATAAGTTGTATTATTCATTCACAATATAATTGTCATAACAGCAATAACAGTTAACTAATAATAGGATTAACATTTGTCGAATATGCATGGTTACCTTTTGCATATCGGATATAAAGCACCAGCCATTTTCTTTGTAGTGTTCTAAGTCTAGATGCAGTAATTCAAGAAACCACTTCCATCTCTCCCTATTCTCTATCTCCACAATTGCCCATGCAATGACGTAGATATGATGGTTCGCATCCTGTCCAACTGTTGACAAAATTTATCTACCAAATTGAGTCTTAAGGAATGCTCCATCTAATCCAATCGAAGGATGGCAGCCAGCTTTAAACTCATTTTTACAACCACTTAAGCACACATACATTCTCTCAAAATAAATTCTTCGTTTGGTTGAGGTTTGGTATATATTTGCACTGTTGAACCGGGATTGGTTTTCAGCAAAGTCAAGCCATAGTCCCTCACCATCTTATATTGTTCATTTTTATCACCACACACTACGCTTCTAGCATCCATCAAAGCCCTTGAGATTGAATTTTTGTTTAGTGTCAAGTCAAAACGTGTTCTGAAATAGGTCGTAGCTTTGCAGTGTCTGAAGTTAGGATCTTATCTGACCTTCTTCACAAGCTCGTTGCAGACCCAATTCCTATTAGCAGCCTTATTTTTGTCTTCCCTGGGACATGTGTGGTCGTCATTAAAGGTTTTGATCTGCCAACAATTGTTCTCATAGTCCCTTGATGCATAAACCACCCAAGGACACTCCTTAACCTTACAAACTGCCCTGCACCTTATGTTATCGTTCTTCGCAAGGCGTATGCGCCTACCCTCTTGAATTGTATACTCCCTAACAGCTTTTCTAAAGTCCCACTTTGTGCCAAATTTCATACCCACCTCAAGATGCAACTCACCAAATCTTGCACCCTCCCTAAACACTGGACATGCGTCATCAGAATCGTTGTCTTCTTCTAGTTCATCTTCTGAATTTGGAGGAGTCTTCATCTCCTCCGAGTGTCATGAATTGGCACCATCTGAGTCAGCTCCAGGATCTAGACCATATTCTACACCTTCAGTAAAACTACCAATAAAACCAAGATCCACTTCTTCATCACTAACTTCTTGCACAAATGCATCATTCTCGACCAGAATCTTCTCCTTTCCTTTAGCTAGAGGACCAACATTTGTCAATATCTTCTCCTTCTGGTTCTTATTCACCCTACTCCTACTCCCACTGTTGACATTCTTCACCCCAGTATCTGAATCAGAAGAGATGTTTTCATCAAGATTTAGCTTAAAAATGCTATCTTCTGTACTCTCATAAGAGTCAGAAGACACTCCAAATGGAATCTCATTGTTAAAAAATTTGCTTTGGAATCCTCTGGTAGCAGACCTTGTACAAGGTCTCCTAGAAATACTACTTTTGTTGGGCCGTTTAGACTTGTTGGTTTTATTTGTTTTGGTGTTTTGGGTGGTCTTGATAGGCTTGGTGGGCTGGATGCTACTAGTGGGTTTGTTTGGCTTGGCTTCACTGACTTTGTTAGTGGGTTTTTTTGTCTGATTTTGAGTTTTTGAAACTGTTGATGGTGGTTGTGTACCTTTGGTGTTTGAGGGTAATGGTTATGTTAATCTTGGAGAATTCTTTTTCTGTTGTGTATTGCCCTCCAAAACTTTTGGCAGTGATGCTCCATGCTCCAAATATACATCAATAACTCCGTTATTTTTCTTAGCACAATTCACCATCTCTCTTATCTCCTTGTCATTATTCAAGCTTCTTAACCCGTTCTCCAAGCTTTTCTAGGAACATGCCACCAGCATTACTTTATCTCATCATAACCAAGCTTTTTATGGTAGTTTCTCAAGTAGAAGACATCTAACGTATCGACATCTAGATCACCTAAACAAGCCTTATTATCCGGATAATATACCATTGTTCCTTCTTGATTTCTTTGAAATCACCTCCGCTATGAAACATAATATCCAACATATCTTTCATCTGAAAAAAATTCAAAAGCCATTACTTGATAATCACCATAAACACAAATAGATTTTTCTGTCCTATTTACACTAACTATTCAATAAAAAAAGATTAAAAGAATAATACATTAACAAATTTTTCTATCCAATTTACATAACTATTTGTATGATATAGTCACTTTATTTAGTATAGGACAAATAGAATCAAATATTAGAGTTCTGTAAAGATTCATGCATTGGAATCAAGTAATATCTTCCACGAAACAAAACTCATAAAGAATGGATTGAGCATTTTGGTTTCAAGTGGCAAAATTTCAAAGACACAAAGAATAAATTTGATCCCAAAAGAATATTGGCTCCTAGACAGGGAATTTTTAATTGAACAATAAGATATGTATGTTTTAAGTTCCATAACATAACATCTTCTACAAAATTAATAAAAAGTATACTTTTGTGATAATATGTTGCTGTTTATTTCCAATCTTCTAATAAAATTAGAGTGGCTTAAGTAAATAGATCTTCTAAATATTCTCATTATTATACATAAGAAATAAATTAGAGAAATTATAGATTATACAGTACAATTGCAGCAGAAGTATTTATAGTATTGCCTACATTACAAGTCATTCCAGTACTCACTCATATAACAGACATCAACAGATAAGAATTTTATCAAACAAAACACTCATGACCATGAAACAGAGCATGATTTTCAACTTTTTTTCAATAAGTAAACCTTCCACTAGTTAACACTCATTGTTACCCTAAACCCAAATCAATCAAATGTAAACTTGCTAAATCTTTGTTAACAACGAATGCTGTCCGCCCAAAGAAGAAACAATAACACAACACCATAATCAAACAGAGCATCTCATGAAACCCCAATTTAATCAAACCCCAACTTAATCAAACTCCAACATTATTGATCTTGGACTAGATGCTAACGTATTTCCACCAGAGGATGACGATCTTCAAGAAAAAGATAGGGTCGATGGCGATGAAGAAGAGGAAGACGAGTTTGATGATAATCAGAAAACTACATTAGAAAAGGAGGATGGTGAACTAGAGGAAGAAGATGATGAATCTGATTAGGGTTAATGTAAACATAGTTCTGTAATGCAAAGTTTTTTAAAGAAATACATATTATAAAACTATGTTTACATTAATCCTAATACATATTACAGAACTATGTAAACATTGTTCATATGTAGGTATTCCTTATGTGCATGCATGTGCTGCACTATCTTGGGTTAACAAGCCACCAGAAGACTTTTGTCATCGCTTTCTAAGGATAAGTCATACAGGGAAATATATAATCATCATATTACTCCAATTCCTGGACAATCATTATGGGAGCATGCAAAATAATGTAACAGGCCACATGCACCAAAAATAAAGAAGAAACCTAAAAAACTACAGATGAAGAGAAGGATGGATGCTGATGAGAAGGGTGGTGGAGGATTTAAAAAGTCTAAAGCTGATCCCAATGGAGATAATGTTCATCTAAAGAGGCAGTTGGGCCCCTTTACTTACATTTTCTATGGTGATAAAGGACATACAAAGAGAGATTATAAGAAGAAGAGAGCTTGTGATGCTGCTGCGACTGCTGTAGTTGTTGCTGAGGCTGATAAGAAGAAGAAAAATGAAGGAGGTACTCCTGCATCTGAGCAGCAACTTCAGCAGCCTCAAGATGATGGTGACCAACGTGATGGAGAAAACAATCCTCTTGTGCAGTCTATTGAGATTACACCAACCATTTCTAATGCACAACCTGTAGAGATAGATATATCTCACCCAACTGCTTCTGATGTAGAAGATTCTCAAAAGGTAGCTTAATATTTACATTTCTTAAATTTTTTGTGATTCAAGTGAATCATCATTTATGTGTAATGCAAATTTTTTTCATCTAGGATCATGGAATGAAAAGACCTTCAAAATTATCACCAAGGAGAAGATCTTCTCCACTAGCAACCTCTGGCCCAATGAATTCCATGCAGGGTTCTAGTTCAGGAACTACAACAAGACTTACCAATTACATGAAGTTTATCCCAACTGCAGGATTTAAGGCTCCAAGAAAGAAGAATTGAAGACTTTAGCTTAATATGTATAGACTTTCTGTTTTGAGTTTAAAACTTTTCACTAGACAAAGACTACACAAGGAAAAAAAATTCTTTATGTTTTGCTATAAAGCCCTCTCTTTTGATGCAACTATGTTTAACATGCTCATGTTAGTTGGCTACCCTTTGTGTTTTGTGACTAACTGTGTTAAGTTGAATTATTATCTTAATACACTTATCTTTTAAGTTTGAATACAGTGCTTGCTGGTTTTCAATCACTTATGCTGCTTTCTTTAGCATATTACTATTTTCATTAATTGAGTTACCCAAGTTTACATTCCATCAACAAACACCATTCATCAGTTTCTAATACCATAATCATGTTATCATTTTTTTACATATTGTTTATTCAATGAATACAGGGTACACACCACCAACTCTTTTAACTCATGCTTTACAATACAAGATAGCCATTACCACTACCAATATAGACATAGCTAATTCCAACAATTGGTTAACTAATTTTTTATTCCGAACATCTTCTTCTAACCTCCCAAGCCTCCAATCAAAGTTCATCTTCACTTCATGATTGTCTCCATAAGATTCTGGTTTCTCCATTGGTTCATCTTTCTTAGTATCTGCCCAGACAAAAAGTCCACACCATCTCTTCCCACTTGTCTGTAATCAAGCAAACATATAACATGCTCAAGCTTCAAGAAAAAATAACAAGAGAAGAACAGTGAGATAGGAGCAATCATAACAACACAAGTAATACTGATAACTCACATTATAATTGAGACAACCAAAATTTGGTTTATCTGGGTTTGAATCTGTCCTAGACCACCTGAGAACTAGCCGGCAGCAGCAACCGCACCATTCCGGCACCCCAGATCTTTTGATCCTACTTTGCGTTCTCATCCGATGGCCATTAGACGGTGAACTAATAGAGCTTCCAGCACTACAACAAATTCAGGATGAGGCAACTCTTTAAAAACGTTACCTATAATAAGGAAATGTGTTGCCTTTGATCAAAGACAACACTTTCTGACAAAATGAAACACTTTTTGGGGTTTGGCTATACGGCCGTTACCTTTGGTCTAAGGTAACGTTTTTGTGTATCAAAGGGAACCTTTTTTATGGCAACCTTCAAAAAACATTGCCTTTTCTACAAAAAAAGCAACTCCAAATAAGGGTTGCCTTAGAGAACCCAAACACAACACTTTAGATAAGACTTTATGGCAACACATTTTACGAGTTGTATTTGCTAATACCTAAAGCAACACTTATCCATAATTTTTTAAGTTGCCTTTTTATATACCTAAAGCAACACTTGTATATGTTTTTTTTTTAGTTATTTTTTTGTATACCTAAGGCAACACTTGTTCAAATTTTTTAAAATTGCCATTTTTATAGACCTAAAACAACTCTTATCTAAGTTTATTTGCAGTATTTTTTTCTAATACCTAAATTAACACCTTATTGAGTTTTTCTTAAGTTCTCTTTTTTTTTTTATATCTAAAGCAATATATTTTTTATCTTTGTTATATTTATATGACATTTGAAAGATATATAGCACACACTAACAATATTTAAATTCAATTTAATCAATATAAGAAGAATAAGCTAATAATATATATTACAGGTATATAAAAAGGTGTTCCAAGTGCCCATTAGCATAGTGGCTAAGTTACCAAGTCAAATAAATAATAAACAAAATACATGTTTTTCTCATGATGAACTTGAACAAAAAAGAAACTAATTTTTTCATTTGAAACCAAAAAGACTTTGTGCTTCACCATTGTGCAAGAATCGCCTTTTTCTCTTCAAAAAACTTCATCCAACCATAAACAAGTTGCAGTCAAATCTAAATGGACAAAAAAAATATAGTCAAAATATCAGCTTAACAATAACATATATACTCAAGTGTTACAATAATTTAGCACACATATACTTAATCATGATTTGGTATATGAGTCGATGGAGGAGAATGTCGAGGAATCAAATTTGGATCTTGTGCACTATTTGCAGACAATTGCTTAGATCGTAAGGAAGAAAGCGCTTCATCAACATTCATACATATTGAGTATATAAATTCATCAAATGGCACAACAATATTATTATTAAAATTAAGGAAGAATTATATTGCTTATCCAAAATAATTGGGTGAGAAATTCACTTGCCTGAGGATTCATCACTGCCAGTTGTCTCAATTAGCAGATAAAAATTATGCAGTGACGTAGAAATCAAATCAAATCAGCAGGGATAGAATCCAACAAACAGGGGCAGTCACTATGTCCTAATAATTCTCTCAGAAGTAGGACAGCTAAAATGCATTTATTAATAGCAAACTAGCAATCAATATAGACACAAATCTGTAAAGATTACCAAATTCAGAGCCTATAGAAGTAGTACTAGCAGCATTATATTTCATTTTTAAGATAACTGAAACATTCAAAATGAAAGTTCTAGTACGAGCAACTAAAAAAAGGTAGAACTCTTTATACTTAAGTCTAGATGTAAATATAAGATACTTCCAAACCTTGCTACTAAAAAATGTTACTTATTTATGTTTTGTCGACTCTGCAGTAGAACATGGATCATAAATGCTAATCCGCCTTATATTGTATATAAGATATAAGAAGACATGTCCACATAAGAGAATTCGAACCACAAAATTTACAGTCTTACTTAACAAATATTGAAATAATACGGCAATACTAAGATGGGAAGAAATCTTACTTTCCAGCTTCCCAGAATATTCGCTGAAGGTTATCTTTTGAATGATCCTCTGGCAAATTCTGTACCAAAATAATATATAACTAGAATCCAATAATAAGACAAAGATAATAAAACAGATAAAGCTATAATATACTTAGCAGAAACTACAAACACTTAATACACTAAAACTTCAAACGTTATTATAAAATCACCTTCATCAGATTCAAAGTAATTAAATTAACCACATCAAAGACAGAAAGATACTAAAACTTTTATTCCAAAGTACCCAAATAAAATATGACACAATAAAAGAAGTGTTGTTTGAGAAAATCTTTGGGACATTCTTACAATAATCAAGTATGTTTGTTAAAAAGAATAAAATCATATAATAATCGAAAATTGAAAAATTTAAACTTATAAATAGATTATCATACATATAGGTAACTTTTATTCTAAAAAATATAAAACTTAAGATTTGATTATTGCTATTAGACATATATTAGTTTATTCGGTTAAATGTTGATAATCTAACATATCACATCTTATCAAGTTAGTATTTGAATTTATCCAATAGATATTTATAAAAGCAAACTAATGATAGAAACAAACAAAAAAATATAAATTTATAAGGTCCCAATTAAATTTTAGGTGCATATAGTAGTTAGTATAGTAACTGTGATAAGTTGTGAAATATGGAAGTTTATTAAATTTTACCGATAATTTGATAGTTTATTAGGCCAATATTTCATGTATTCTCCTAAAGGAAGGAGGATAAGGATGTGTTAATGTGTCCTTCCAATAATGAATGAAATAAAATTAGATTAATTAATTTAATTATTAATAATATAATGTACCCAGCAATTGGGCCATTGGAGTTCCATGGTCTCCATTCATCAATAATCTTATATGCAAGTGAGCGAGTCCATGCTTCACTTTCGATAAATGGAACACACATATCATGGTCTTCACTGCCATAAATCAATTATATATAAATTACCTTTATAAACAAAATTAAGTGTTTATAATTTAAAATTAAGTGTTTATAATAAGTAGTCCCAGATAGTTCTTTTCAAGAGAGATAGAGGGTTCAAAATAGATGAAGGGCTCAAGGTTGCTGGGAATATTTTTAGGTGTCCAAAACTAACTAATCCACCTTGTTACAATCAACTAACTACTCTAAATAACTAGGTTTCCAAACAGAAAATATGAAAAATCTGATTTCACTAAGAAATTGTTATTTTGCAGCAATGTGCTATGCTATTAAGGAACAAATATTGTGCTATGCATATTTTACCATAAGCATTCTTCTGCATCTCTTCACTATAGAACATACCTTCAATGCATTTATATGAGAGCAATCAAGAAATAAGATAATCAAACAAGGACCTTAGGTAGAGTACTAACGTTTTACATCCAGTAAAATTAACTAGTAACTACTATGATTGCATTAAAAATAAATAAATTAGAAGGTTGTCCCTCTGTGACCAGTAACTTCTGGCCATCACAAAAACAATTACCTAGTACTTTCTCAAGCTTATGTTAGTTAAGAGACATTATGAAATCCTCTTAGAAGATCTCAGATACATTGAGTTTGGCCATGTTTTCTTCCTAGTTACAAGTCCACACCATCAACCACCACCAATCTTAATGAAGAACAGAGGTACTATTACCACAACACAAGAGGTTGAAATGATGTGACATCTTAATTAGAAAGCACAATTGACTTTAAAAATAAAAGCACAATCATTAGTTTGGAAGGAGCCATACACTAAAATAATGAATTTTAGTTTTTTCAGAGAACATCAAATTAGAGAACAGCAACTCAAGTTTTGTCAGAAAACAGCAAATCACAGAACAACAAATCAAAGAACAGCAAAATAATTTACTAACTAAAAATTAAAATCTAACTAAACTTTAATGATTAATTCAGAGAACATCAAAATCAGTTTTCTCAAATACTTGGAAACAGAGGAACAGAGTAAGAACGAGAAGGGAGAAGGGGCTTCTCGCGATTGAGCACCACGCCCGTCGAGGAGAGCACCGCGCCGCCGCCGTACGTGGAGGAATGCACCGCGATTGAGCGCTGATGTCGCCATTAGGAAGGGGAGAAAGGGTTTGTGAGTTGTCGCAGTGGCTATGTTAGGGCTTGTGGAGAGCACCGCGCCGTCGTCCGTCGAGGATAGCACCGCACCCACTGTTAGCAGAACCGGTCAAACCCACAAAGAACCGGTAGAAACCGGTCAAATTCGGTAGCAACTGGTCCGACCGAACCGGAACAGTTTAAAATTTCCTCAAAATGAAGCAATTGGGGTTCGAACCCCATCCATCTAGGAAATAGAAGGTACCTATGTCCACCAGGCTACCTTGTCTATTACTAATATACATACAAATTAAAATATATATTAACATCTTTCGGTAAATAATTTACTTTTATTTAATTTATTTTAATTTTAATTATAAAATATTAGTAAAAATATTAGTAAAAATATGTATTTTAAATTTTTAATTCTAATTTTTGTACTATATTTTGTTTTTTATTTACATAGGACCGGGTTAACCGGTTCAACCAGTGACCCACCGGTTGAACCAGTGATCCAGTGACCCAGTAGCTTAACCGGTTCGATCACCGGTTCGGTTCTGACAACTATGATCGCGCCTTCACCGTACGTGGAGGAGTGTACCGCGATTGAACGCTGTTGTCGCCGTTAGGAAGGGAAGAAAGGGTGTGCGCATTGTTGTAGTGGCTATGTTAGGGATTGTGGAGAGAACCGCACCGTCGCCCGTCGAGGAGAGCACCGCGCCGTCATCGTACATGGAAGAGTGCACCGCGATTGAACGCTGCTGACCTACTATCGCGGTTAGATAGGGGAGAAAGGGTACGGTGTGTGCGTTGTTGCAGGGGAGAAAGGGGAGGCTCTTGTGTGCGTGAAGTGGAACTACTGAAGCACATTTGGTTTTTTTGGAGTTGAAACTCATTTTGGTCCCTGAAATTTTCGACTGGCCTCAATTTCGACTCCTAAATTTATAGTTACCCAATTAACACCCCTTAAATATTAGATTGTGACCCACGTATGTCCCTGTAGCTATCTCCATTAACGGAGATCTGATATGGCACGCTAAGTTGATAGAATGTGTATTCACGTGGCACCCAACTTGTTAGAATGGATGTGTGATGAGTGAATGACATGGCAAAAGTTGAATGAACTCAATTTACAGCCCTTTTTTCCGAATATGTTCGAGACTTTATCAGAGAAATTGAGTTCATTCAACTTTTGCCACGTCATTCACTCATCACACATCCATTCTAGCAAGGTGGGTGTCACGTGGATACACATTCTGTCAACTTAACGTGCCATATCAGATCTCCGTTAATGGATATAGCTACAGGGGCAAACATGGGTCAAAATCTAATATTTGAGGGTGTTAATTGGGTAACTATAAATTTGGGGGTCGAAATTGAGGCCGGTCGAAAATTTCAAGGGCCAAAATGGATTTCAACTCGGTTTTTTTGTGTTTAAGTTTTTTTTTTATTTGAAAAACAA
>NC_029793.2:13896807-13915682 GCF_000816755.2 Arachis ipaensis | reverse complement strand
TTCTCTCTAAAATTTTTAATTATAAATAATTTTAGGCAACCTTTTATAAATGTTATCTGTTTAATTTTGTTGGCAACTCTTATAAAATATTGTATTTTTATCTAAAAATGTTGTCTTAAAGTTTTTATTTTGTAAAATTTTATAATTGTTGCTTTAGATATCAAAGACAATTCTTTTTTTGGGTGGCTAAAAATTTTGTTATCTTTACCTTATTCAAATGCAATTCCCTAAAAATATTGTCTTTGCCTATTTAAAGCAATTTTTACTAAATGTTGCTTCGATTAAGGGTTACCTTAGGCCAAAAATATTGTAGTGCAGCTCCAGTACTCCCATCACCCATCATGCATATTTACTTCCAACTCCACGAACAACAACAAGAAGAAGAATGAGAAGAGAACGATGAAGAAGAAGAAGAAATTAACTTACTGAGCATTTGGGAATTTAGGGTTAAATAATATAGAGGGAGGG
This sequence comes from Arachis ipaensis, assembly GCF_000816755.2. Taxonomy (NCBI): domain Eukaryota; kingdom Viridiplantae; phylum Streptophyta; class Magnoliopsida; order Fabales; family Fabaceae; genus Arachis; species Arachis ipaensis. The sequence continues at coordinate 13,915,214 of NC_029793.2, read as the reverse complement.
ACCACATTGAGTATAAATTGAAATTGTGTCAGCTCAACTAGTCGTTGGCACCATCCAGTGTAGCAAAATGAGGCCACGTCAGAAGAAGAAATTAACTTACTGAGTATTTAGGATTTTAGGGTTAAATAATATAGAGAAAGGGACCACATTGAATATAAATTGAAATAATTGTGCCAGCTCAACTAGTCGTTGGTACCATCCAGCGTAGCAAAATGAGGCCACATCAGCGTCTTGATAATGACTCATCACCGAAAATATGTTCAGGGACTATTATGGTGTCCGGAGCTGTATCTGGAGGATTACAATGGTGCAATTGGGATCTCAGAGATTACATTGGATAACGACCTGAATCTCAGAGACCATTACAAAAATTTACTTCTATATATTTTCTAGCTATAGTTATAGTATATTTCTAATAACCATGATAATATAACAATTAAATAACCAACTAAGATTAAAAGCTAATGAGTATTATAAATAATTCTATAACAATTAACATTTATCTTAAACTAAACATAATTACTGTAGGCAAGATCGTGTAAGGAATAAAATTAAAAAAAAAAAAAACAAATTGGACATCATTTCAAATAAAGAATATATGTGCTTTATTTCTTATTTATATTTAGAAGAGTAATTAAGCTTTAATTTAGTACTTAACTAATTAAGTAGTATTATTACAAAGTTCATTATATTAGCAGTGGGACAAGTGTCCGCAGACCTCTCTTATATACATAAATATTGAGTGCATTCTTCTATGATGTACATTTCTTCCATAATACATTCAAATTATAAGGTACTTATTTGGTTGTAAATTAGTTCTCGATTTATAAAGAAAATTGAGAACCCAAACCTAGAAAATAAACCTAGTATTGGCGTCAAGATTATATTGATCGATCCTTGTAATTATTGTAGTTGTAATCATTCAAGATAAAGTGTTTTTTGTGCATCATAGTACGCCAGAGGATCTTGTCAAAAATCTGACAGATTTAGCATCAAGAACCTTAAAATATTGTTCCTCACTATAATTTGGCTTTGGCACACGTCCTCCTTTTGTTACCGTGAAAGAAGCTCCATTTTCAAAAGCATCCCCTATAGAATGGAATTCCCACATGTTCCCATTTTCGCTGTTGCCTTTTCTCCATGTCACCTACACAACACATAATAATAATAATTAATTAAAATAATATATATATATAGTATACATAATATCATTACTAAAAACAATAATCAAAATAAATTCATGTTAATTAATTAATTTCATTACTGATTATTTAATTTATTTACCTCCTTGTTCCCAGATTCGGGGGCTATGAAGAGGTTAGATTGGCTTTTGAGGCTAGGTCCCATGCTTCCACCAATAGCATATTGCATCCATCCCTGGTATAGATTGTTTGCTACATGTGCATATCCATGACGGATCCTATATTTTACAAATTTATTAATATTGTCAAATATATTATGAGTTTAATTTTGATGTATTAATAGGTAAATTGTTTTAGATAATCGTTTAATTAAATTTATGTATTTAAATAATTTTTTATATTGTAGTAATATGCAATTGTTAATTGTGTAAAATACTTTTACGTCCAAAATATATGAAAATTAAATTATATATTATATATTTTGCGACAATGTTACTAGAAGCCAATGTTTTTAGTATAAAAAAAAGTTGGATAATATTAATTTAAACAAGAAACAAAATAAAAAATAGAAATTTTTGATGGTTAATAGTTTTTAGCAATTTTAATCAACACAAAAATTATGTATTTTTTGTGTATAATTTTTTGTAAATGTGAGTCTAAATTATTATTGTTAAATATTGACTTAAAATAATAATATTTACTGAGCATATTACATTCTTCAATAAAAAAATTATTAGTTGCCTAAATTTTGCAATAATTTATTATGTACTTACCTTGGCATACGCTGGTTACAATTTGGTCCAAAATGATTGTACACAACAGTAACTTTCATGTTCTGGTCTCTAATATATCCATCATCATGCCCAAGAAGCATAACCTTATCTTGGTTCCGGAACCAGTTATTGGAGACAGTGACATCAGTGGAACCCCGTGTAACATCAAGAAGACCATCTTCGCAATCTTGAAGTGTATTATGATCAATCCAAATCTTTGAAGCAGTGACTAATCTAATGGCATCCCCATCAACTTGACCTAATGAAATCACCTTCCCATTTGCACCCATCACCAATCCCGGAGCTTGTGCTTTACAATCATGGATCCGAACGTTGTGGATTATTACGTTCGTCGCCTTCAAACAAATAACAAACAATTTGTTATGTGAGTAGTTAGCAATTCAGTATTCATGCATGCATATCAATTTAACTAATATAAATATGTGAATTAACTCATTTTGGTTACCTTAAAGATCATAAAGCATGCGTTATGAGCAATGTGGACGTTGGCGCCGCGGCCATCAATGGCGGTAAAGCTACTAATGAGAAGGGGTTTTGCCAATGTAATTTTCATGTCTCTTTTAAATGTGATCCAAACTTTTTGTTGAATCACAGAAGCTCCATATCGCAAGGTACCAGGCTTAGGGTTTATGGGGTCATCAGTAGGGTCTATAACTTCATAATGGATGAGGTCACTGCCAATGTTGTTCATCATCTTGCCAGCATAGCCAATGGAGCAGTTCGCGAGTTGCGCGCGGTGGCTCCTCCATTGGGGATCCCGTCTCCAGCACCGATCAATCACATTCATTTTCATGCCAATTATTTTGGATTGCTTGGCACCATAAGTAGGGCTTGGAGAGAAAAGGGTGGCAAGAAAAATGGGCAAAACAAAGTGCCAAAGGATACTAGCCATGGTGTATGTATGTTCTTGGGAATAATGTGCTATCTAGGGTTTTGGAGTAGTACGTAGTAGAATTGAGAATTGATTATATATATAGGCTACGGTGGATGGGAAATTGCTTCAAGTTTGTTGAAGTTGTTGTGTGAAGCTATGGCCAAAGGAGTATCGGATGCGCGAGAAAGCTATCAATAATAGAAATTGGGGAAGGTAAATTTAGCATATAGTGTGAGTTAGGCTTAACCTTAAGTTAGATATAATGCGGTTAGCTAAATTTGAGCAATGACCATAGAAGGAAAATTAAGGGAGCATCATTTAATATTGGGGAAATGATATGGTATATTTTTTATTTTTTTTATTATTTTTTTGGTTTTCCATGGTATTTTTCAATTTGATAGGTCAAAGACTAATCCGTTGCAAATCAGAGCTCCATTTAAGAGTTTGCAGCTGGCTAATGGGTTGTTGCATGCACAAGGCATGATTCGAACCCCCAACCCCCAACACTTGCTTAAGCAGACTAATGAGCTTACCATTAGACCAACCTGTAAAATCCAAGAGATTAGTAAATAATTAGCAAATAAATTAATTATTGCTCAAAAAAATTAGAAAATAAAATTTTGTAGTTTGACATGATAGAAAAAATTAAAATAAGAATTTTGATATTAATTTCAAAGAATTTGACCCAAGATTGAGTCGAATGGACCAAACCGATCGAACCGAGCCCAAAATGGACCCAAGGCCCAATCCAACCCAACAAGCCTTAATGAATACAGTTTCTCTTCCTTTTCTCTCTTCATTCACGTTGCCATTGTTGGAGAAGGGAAGAAGAAAGACAAAACCCTAACCTCCACTTCAAACCTCCACAACTTCTCGCTCCGAACTTCGATCGCGGCACCGTTTGTGGCCACGCGACCATCGCGTCCAGCTCTACGAATCTATCCGAATAATTTCATAGGTAAACATCATTCTTAATTCAGTTTTTCTACCCCTTTGATTTTCGAAAACCTTGGGCATACATGTTGAGAATTTGTTGGCTTTGATGCTATAGGTTCAATTTCGCTTGAGAAACTTGTTGGGCTTAGTTCGTTTGGTCCGTAGATACGATAAAGATCCTTAACCCTAGCTATTTCTTGTTTTGATTAAGTTGGGTTTTGAGTTTTTGGGTATATGTATGTATATATGTGTTAGGTGTGTATGTATACATGATTTGGAGTCGTTGGAGCCATTGGAAGCTTGATTGGGATCTTGGTTGGTGTTTGGAGCTAAATTTTGGTATTGAGGGCTTGCCTTTCGCCTAAGTGGGTACCTTGGGTAATACGTGAAAATCGGCCAAGGTATGGTTTAGGTTTTTCGTATTTAATATATAATGTTCTGTGAAACCTTAGGCTAGAGGACTATAGGATAGGTTGGAACGGTTAAGCATGTTGAATGTTAGTGTTTGTGATAATAATGGTTGATGACATGAATTGAGTATGTGTTAATGATTATGGGTATGCTGGAATTAGAATGCTAAAGTGGTGTTTGGATGATGATTGGTTTGTTGATAAGGTTGTTTGTGCATAATTGATAGATTGCTCATGGTTTTATTATCTAAAGTAAGAATTTAGGTGTGAAATTGTGTAATGTTGATGTGTGATGGATGATAAAAGGGTGTAGAATTATGTTGTTGTGATATTGCATATTTTAGGGCTAATTTTAAGTATGGAATGGTTGATATTTGAATGGTGAATCAATGAAATAGAGGTTGGAAGTTTTTTGCAAAAATTGACTTTTTGGCTGAATTTTGGCAGGCCATAACTTGGTTCCAGACCCCCAAATTATTTCAAATTTATCTCATATAAAAATTAGGTTTGTGAAATTTACACCATTCAAAGAACGGATAAAAAATATTTTAAAACGAAAAAGTTATGCGTGTCAGAAGTTTGGAGTACAAAACTGAAAATTCTGCAACATTCAGTATTTTTGCTGTTCTGCATAACTCGTGTACGCGACCAACCTTTTCGGGTTGGGTATCTCACGTACGTGAGCTTGCGTATGCGAGCATAGAAAGTTGTACTCTCACGCGTACACATGGACCCTGTTTCAGCAAATCTGGGTTTTTGAGTTTTAAACCTAATTTCAAACTTCTAAACCTCTATTTTCGTACGTTCAGTCACAAATCATAAAAGTAAGCCTAGTAATTAGATGAAGCTAGGAAATGGAGGTATCTTGGGGGCGAAGTAAGTTGAGAAAGTGATGAATTATATACGAAAACGTGTATACTTGAAGTGTATAAGGTACCATGACTTTAATGATATGATTATGCGATGATTATGAATAATGTAAAGAGGTTATAGCATTGAACTTGCGAATGAATGAGCATGATGATGATATTGTTTTGTGGGATGTGAGAAAGGTGGTAGGGCACTAATCCCCCGATGTATTTCCTCACATTTTTTTTCTCTCTGTCTGCAAGGTGATAGGGCATTAATCCCCCGACTGGTATGGCATGGCCTCAGTAGGGGAAGGTATTAGGGTACTAATCCCCCGATTTATTTTCCCCTAATGTATGCCTCCAGGAGAAGGTGGTAGGGCATTAATCTCCCGATCTTGTGCCTCCTGGATATGCGTAGTTGAGAGACGGTATCCGGGTTAGCTACCGGGTGTGTCGGGTTCTGGCAGTTAACCGACGCGTGAGCTCACAGCCTGTAGGAAAGGCATACATCATGTGCATATTGTTTGTTTTGTTTTCTATGCATTATTTGGGAATGCCTAATTGATTATATTATGTTAATTGTTATATTTGCTACTTGCACTACTTGTCTCCTACCTGTGCTTGCAATTGTCTGTTTGTCTATTTTTGCAAACTCACCGGTGATGGAGGAACGGAGGAAAGGTGGAAAGACTTAGTGTTAAGGTTAAGTTTAAACTAAGCTTAGATATCCTTAGAAGACCACCTTTTTATGGTTTCTGTTTAGTAATTTAAGCTTTGTAATCTGAGTGTCGGCATTCTAGGATTGCCTCTGGCATTCTCAAGACCTTATATCTTATGTGCGTGGCACCTTTACCATGCTGAGAACCTCCGGTTCTCACCCCATACTATGTTGTTGTTTTTCAGATGCAGGTCAAGCGGCACCTCACTAGGCGTCTGGAGTTCTGCTGCGAAGTTGTTCATTTTGAGGCCCTACTTTTGTTATTTTGATATATATATATATATATATATATATATATATATATTAGACTCTCCTTATATGTATATGAACACTTTATCTTTGGTACTTCTTAGAGGTTTTATGGAGAGTTAGGGCTTTAAACATGTTCTTTTGGGCTTTTATTATGTATATATTGTATGTAAATATTTTTCGGCTACCCTTAACTTCGTAGGTTGAGTTAGGAGATTGTTATATCGTTTCCTTGTCTCTCTACTTCTACTTTCTATTTAGTTATGCCTTTAAACCTTAGATTTCTTCGCACGCAAGTAATCCTGTTTTCTGAGTGTTGCGCTTTTTATTTTACGATTTTTGCTTTATCCGTTTTTCAAGGCTCCTCGTATACTATATCCTTTTCAATATTATTATATATACTTTTATTTTAGAGGTCGTAATACCACACCACCTTTACTTTACGGCTTAAGCGTAAAGCTCTGTGTGGTAGGGTGTTACACAACCCAACTTGATTAATATGATATGGTATATAGACTTGAAATCTCTCCCAGGAAATTTCCATTTAGTTAGTATCATTGGACTTAGACCTAATACAGGCTTATTCCATTCCATCAACAGCTAACTCGATGGGACTTGGGAAAGAAATAAGGAATTTGTTTTACTTGTATGTTTATCGTTCGCTAGTTGAGATACCTACCCAGGCATCTCAATCCAGCTCAAAAAGTGCTTGCTGCACTTCTTTCTCATGAAGCTGCTTTGCAAGAAAGGTTTGAGTTCCCTCCGGAGGTTCATTAATTGATCATAACTATTCTGTAGTTGTTTTATTTGATCCTTTTGCTTGACCAATTTATCGGAATCAGAGGAGGTTTGAAGACGCTCGACCCAAACAAGCAACGGCTTCTAAACTACAGATATAGAGTTATAGAATTTTTCTCTAAGATACACTTAGTCACTTACACACACTACACTCTTTAGACTAAATCTAATTTTAAACTCGCTAAAGTCTCTAATTGATATTAATGAATAATGATGGGCAAGCACAGATGTATTCATTAGCTAGTGGGGTTCAGTGAGATTTTAAAAATTACTGAGTAGTTCTTAATTTAAAAGGTTAGTATTGCCCCCACTATAACATTGATTTTGATCCCAATCCTCCAATTGTTAATCCTTTTCCCTTTTTTCTATTTTCTTTCTCTGCTCTAGACTCTAGAGTTAATGTCACTACTTACAGGTATCACCATAGTGATGTTTTATGAGTGGCTGAATTGGAAGAGGAAATGAATGTGCCAAATAAGGTGATCTTAGTATTACTACTTATTTTACCAAGTTAAGAACTATTTAGGAAAAGTTAGACAATTTAGAATCGATTCCCCATGTACTTGTGGTATAGAATGTGTTCGTAGTCTAAGTGTTATGAGAACCTACAGAAGAAATAAGAAGGTTGTAAGATTGCTTAGAGGCCTTAATGATGAATATGACACCATTAGATCACAAATAATGTTGCTCAAGACAATGTCGGATGTCAGTGTAACCTTCTCAATGCTCACACAGTAAAAGCGCCAGTTGCATTATCCAAAAATCGGCGAGGCTCGAGCTGATGAGTTCGTCTGATCTAATTGAAGGAGAGAAACATGTGTATCAATTCAACATTGGAAGTAATAGTAAGAAAAGATGACATTTTGGCGGAGACAGAGATGGTAATAGTAGAGATGCTCCCAAGATATATTCTTATTGCCACAAATCGGATCATTTAATTGATACATGCTACAAAAATCATGGATTGCCTCAACACATGAAGCAAGGGCAGAGAGCCATAAATTGTGCGAATTCGGCTGCTGGTAGGCAAATTAAAGAGATCAGCAATGAATTGTCACATTCAAACCAAAAGGAAGATGGTAATATAGCTCACGCATTTTGTTATCTCAAGAATAAAAAGGCACATTAATTGCACTTCTTCAACACAGCAACACTGTACAACATCCTCTAGCTAACCAAATCAGCATCAATTCCTAAATAAAAACAAGTATAACACACTACACTCTCATAATGAGCTCACATATTTCTCACATACTTCTTACAAAATCTTTTTGCTCCAATTCTTGGGTCATGACAGTGGAGCAACTGACCATGTATGTATCATCATCCATGAAAAGACTTGTCAAGCTCCCTAATGGTAGCCAAACTTTAACCAAAATTGCTGGAATTGTGATTTTTTTTTAAATAGTTTATATCTCACAGAAGTACTATACATTCCAACTTTTACTTTCAATTTTTTGTCTGATTCAAGAACTACTAAAATCTTAAACTGTCATTTTTCAATTACTGACACAAAATGTGAGATTCAGGACAGGAGTACCTGAAAAATAATTGGGTGTGCTAATGAGAAGGATGGTCTTTACACATTGACAATCCCAATAGTAAGCTCACATATATACACCAAATACCACTACATTAGCATTAGCATCCACATCTAAAAATAAAAGCACAAGTGACACTAAATCACTATCAGTGCCTACATCACAAATTCATGGAGCAGCAGCTACAAGCTCTCTGAATTACCAACTTTTTTTTTTGCTACGAAATGGTCCCCAAAGTTTCAGTTTGTTTTAAAATCGTCCCTCGGACAAAAATACCCTTCTCCCTTCACCCCAAAATCAACCACCACCACCACCACCACCACCCCACCACTACCAGAACAGAAGTCTACGCCCAACCAAAACCACCACTACCATCAGTATCATCATGGTCATCATCATCTTCATCATAACTTTTCCCAAAATAATCAAGAACCCACCACCACCACCACCATTATCATCATGGCCTCATCATCATCATCATCAGAAAAAATAATCAACAAATTTGTACCATCACAATAATCAACAAATTCAGCAACAACAATATTCCAAATTCAAATTTCAGCAACAACAATATTCCACAACAAATTTCACAAAAAATCTAATTCACAGAAGAAGGTGGTGGTGCGGTGGTGCAATGCGGCAGGACGGCAGAGCGGCAAGGCGGCAGGACAGCGAAGAAGAAGCTGGTGGTGGAGTGCGGTGCGGCAGGCGGCAGGGTGGCAGCGCGTCTGAGCGGCAACCCGTTTCTCTCTATATCCCTTTCTTTCTTTTTTTTATTTATTTTATATTTATTTTATTTTATAATTTTTTACTGAGGGGTAATTTAGTAATAAAAAAATAAATTAGTAAAAAGAACGATTTTAAAACAAACTGAAACTTTGGGGACCATTTTGTAGCAAAAAAAAAGTTAGGGACGATTCCAATTTTCAACCTCTACGTTGGGGACCAAAATCATACTTAACCCTAAAAGAAATTACCTTTTGATAAGAGTTCTAACAAATCATTTGAAACTTTTGACATTGTACACCTAGAAATTTTGAGGCATTTGGCCACAACATCTCATACTCGACATAGATATTTTTTTACTGTTAATGATGACAAAACCAGATTTATTTGGCTATTTTTTATGAAAATCATATCTAAAGTTCAAAGTTTAATAAAGAATTTTGTTACTTACATAGAAAATCAGTTTAGAAAGACCATAAAATGTTTCAAGTATGATAATAGACTTGAATTCATCAATCTCTCTCATTTTTTCACCCCAAAAGAAATTGAATATTAAACTTCTTAAGTAGAAACAACTCAGCAAAATAGTGATGTTGAAAGAAAATACTAAAATCTGCTAGAGATGGGACGAGCTATATTTTTTCACTCATCAATTTCATAGTGTTTTTATACATGTGCCATTACACACGCTATTCATCTTATTAACAATATTCCAAGTTTAATTTTGAGAAATAAATCCCCATATGAATTATTTTTTGCTTTCAAACCAGATTTGTTGCATTTAAAAATTTATTTTTGGGTGCTTAGCATGTACTTTCACATTAGTTTCTCATCGCAAAAAGCTTGACAAAAGGGCCAGGAAGTGTGTTTTTGTGGGGTTCAAAGGCAATGTCAAAGGATATGTGCTTTATGACACTAACACGAGAGTTTTTTTTAATCTCTAGACATGTGCAATTTTATGAAGATGTTTCTTCCTATCACAATAAAATGCATCTGATTCTTAAACACAGGTAAATGCACCTAAGAATTTGAATGCCCTTTTTTTTAATCTCAATCCATTTTCCATTCATGAGCATGACTTGTTATTACATCCATACATCATTCATCAAACACCACAACACATTCATGACACGGTTGACGAGAATCTGCCAAGTCTGCAAAAATTATTCTCACCAACCAAAACAAGAACTACACTATCATACCCATGATGATGCATCAAAATCTCATGCACAACATGCATTCCCACAGCAAATTTTATTAGAATCATACTCATGATGATGCACCAAACTCTCATGCACAACATGCATTCCCACAGCAAATTTTATTAGATAACACCCAAAAATCACAGAGGTTAAGAAAACCTCCAACTTAGCTCAAAGACTACTAATGTGTCTTGTCTCCTTCACATCAACTCACTCCATCATTAGCAGATATTCGATTTCAAAGTATGTCACATACAACAATCTCTCAACAAATTTCAAGCCCTCTCTTTAGCATTGGTTGCCATCTCAGAACTAAAAACATATGATGATGTTGTCTAGTAAGCTTGTTGGAAGGATGCCATTACTGCTAAGGTCAATACTCTTGATTCTTGAAAATAACAAAACTTGGACTATTACCAATATACCAACATTGCATAGTAACTTGCTTGAAAAGATTTACATGAAAGTGCCTCAAGGATTGCAAGCTTTTGATTTGCAAGCTCAACACGTCTCTTTATAAACTCAAGCAAGCGAGTCGACAACAAAACACCAAACTTGTCTTTGTCCTATCTAAATCAGATTATTCCTTTGTCTTGGCAGGAAATGATGCAAATGAAATCATCCGCATTAAGAAGATATTAAATGATAGATTTAGCATCAAGGATTTGGACAAATTTAAACATTTCTTGGGTATGGAGGTGGCTTACAGAGTTACAGCACGAAAGAGTTAGCCTTATACCAAAAAGAATATACTACTAACATGATTGAGAAATTTGGTCTAATTGATGCAAAGCCGGCCAATGGATTATTTAATCCATTTGTCTAAGACCTCAGAAGACCCGATTTCTAATTCTACCAATTATAGGAAATTGATTGGAAAACTATAATATCTCACAAGGACTATATCGTTTGCAGTGAAAAATTCAAGCCAATATTTAGAGTCCTCAATCACTAACCATCTCAAAGTAGCCTTAAGAATCTTAAAATATTTAAAGAAAGCTCCTAGCATCAGCCTCTTTTTTCCTCTGCACAACGACTACACTCTCACCAAGTTTGCTAATGTTGACTGGACAACCTGTTCAGACACACAAAGATCAGTTTCAGGGTATTGTTTCTTTTTAGGGACAACTCTCATTTCATGAAAGAGTAGCAAGTAACAGACAGTGTTGCATTCATCATTCGAGGCCAAATATGGTGCCTTATTGTGAAGGAATTTGGCTCATTCGACTGTTGAAGGTTCTTGGTCTTGAACACTTGAAGCCTTTCATCTTGTATAGTGATAGTCAATTTGCATTTCATGTGGCAATCAATCCGGTTTTGCACAAATGCACCAAACATATACAGGTTGACTGCCACATTGTATGAGATAAGGCCAATGAAGGGATTCTCAAATTGTTACCTATTCTGCTAACTGAACAACACATTTGCTTACCAAGACACTGGCTCCAGGACCCTTCTTTTTCTGCTATTCCAAATTAGGGTTGCTAGACATCCACACCTCTAGTTTGAGGGAGAATGTTAGTTGATATAGAATTTATTTTAGTCTTTAATCCTAGTTAGTTAGTTGTTATATCATGGTTAGAAATCTGTTAAAACTATAGTTAAAAAATAGTTTAGAACTAATCATAGTTAATTAGTTTTACAAATAGTCTCTATATAGTCATACTCATTTTTGTGATCATTCATTCTAATTTAGCAAGCAAGTTTTTTTATGTCATTTTTCTTTGTCTGCCTCTTTTTTCTCACTGTTCATCATATTCTCCAACCTTCCATAATTCACAAACTTTTTACAATAAATATAGAGATTAAAATTTTAAAAAATATTAAAATACTCTTATTAATTAAAGAAAATAAAAATATAAGCATAATAAGACATTTAAACCATTGATGAAAAAACTAAAATCATTGATGTAAAGATTGAAATTTTTGAGGTATAATAAGACATAAATTCACGCACAATCAATCATGTACACACAACAATCACAATAAATTCAAACTCAGTTCGTAAAGTTAAGATTCTAGATTACTAAATAAAATTGCAAAATCGGATTTAACTAATCAAATAAACTTGAAAGAAACTAAATTTTTTTCAGCAACATCAAAGAAAAAAAAGAGAAAAGAGATAAAATCTATAGAGATACACGAAAAAAGGAAGAGAATCATCAGTATAAAAGGACAAGAATCAAAACATAAATTACAGATATAATCACCAAAATTTTAGTTTCAGTTTATAACTACTAATAAACACAGTATTAAATCTCAATATCCTAATTCAAATTCCATTTTCTCAAAATAAATGCTACCTAAGTGTCTTAGAATAAGGGAATAAATTTTCTGTCTGAAACGTTCAAGTATTTTTCGGCAATATAGTATCTCATTTTCACACGACAACTTAATCATTTATTATTTATTATTGAACGTAGGAGATGAAACATGCATCTCGGCTCAACAAGCTTAGTATAGTATATATAGTAGCTTATGCCATTGCCCATTATTTTAGCAAAGATACATGAGGGCACATCATAATAATATTATTATATAGCTCCAATTATCCAGCTTCAAATTCACCATTACTTTGATGTGAATTATTCATCACTTTTTCAACAGCCTTAGGAAATAAGGTGAGCTTCAATCTGTTTGCTCATATCAACTAGCAACTGCATCAAAGTGTGAGGATCAGAAGTGTTGTCATTGATCTTTTCATATTCCATGGTCCAGTGCACCATGCTTCCTCCATCTTTCTTGGGAACAGCATGAAGCAAGAACTTGAAGCTCTTGTAGTGGTTCAGCAAGTCTCCTTCCAACACTCTAAAGCTCATTTTATTGTCTTCTTTGTCAATGTCTTCAATAATCTCCTTAGAAACACAAGCCTTGCCATCTAATCTTGTCAAAACCAAAAACCGTTTAGATTTTACGGATCAAAGAAAATAAAATTGTCATCACAAAATTGTGAAAGTTGCGTTATAATTGTATCAAATCAAAATTTAATGCATTATTAAAAAATTACCTTAATAATAGGTAATTTACATATTTATTTTTGTTTTACTAAAATCTATATATAGTGTTTTCCTGTGGTACATGAATCTAAATTTGAGAGTCAATTCATAATTTTATATTTAGTGTTTTTTTTACTACTTCATAGAATAAGAATGTATTCTTCATTTTTTATTGAAGTTGATCCTTTTAAGGTACAATTTATAATTTTTTATAATATTTTTCATATACTCATTCTATTATATTATTCTTTTGATAATTTTTTATTTGTTGTTACTCTAAGTTATTCTTATCGTCTAATGTTCCAGTTCGATTGTCTTTTGCCACAATCATTTACAATGCATCACATCCATGAAATACCTCTGATTCGGGTTCCAACTATATGGATGTAAGCATTCAAAGAAGAGGCAATAGTCTCTACTTTACCGAAGGATGGTTGGATCTACTCACCTATTATGACCAACCCAATGGAATGTGGTTAAAGTTAGATTTCTTAGGAGGAGCTTGATTTTTGATTGAGGAATTGCATCCATGGAACTTTATAGGGCAAGTTCAAGTTCCATCTCCTCCATGCTTTTTACGTCTGCCCGAAAATCTTCGAAGTGGAGCACATAATGAAATTGAATTTCCTCAGTTTCAGTTTAGTTTTGCTAAATTCGTGACAAATTCAGATATGCAATTTCAATGATTGGTAATATATTTAAATTTTCTTAGTTTAAACTGTTCATTATTAGAATAATTTTTTAACATATTTTGATTTTTTTTAGAAATTACCAGCTTTCTTTTGCATGCATGCAATGCCATTGAGGGGGAATAAGAGTTAGTTTGGTTTCTCGGTGTAGCAATTCTTAATTCTATACCTTGCCGCATTGCATGGATAGCGGATGATGAAGCTTATCTAACAAGAGGATGGTCTGATTTTGCATGAATTCTAAATATTAAAACTTACGATGTTATTTCAGTTGGTTGTCGTTACAAGAATGATTCTATACCATACCTGACTAAGGACTAGAATAGGTTCAATATTGTTTAGGTAATTTGGTTTTACTATTAGTATTTGATTAAATTATAATTATAGAGGAAAGTATTTTCATTATAATTATATCAAATCAATATTTAATTATGATAAAATATGTTAATTATAATTATATCATAGAATTATAATAATTACGATATTTATGTTATATATTTTAATCATTTATGTACGTAAATAATTAGAAATCAATCAAATCAAATTATCACAGGAAATAATATGTTGTATATTATTACGAGAAATAATCCGTAGATAAAATTAAAATTACACCCGTGTCATATAATTATAATTGATGTAATAACGATGTTATAAATCCTTTAGATACATTGGATCTTGGAAATTCCATATACCAATGTCTACACTGTCAGGCCTTGATGTGGCTAGATGAATGCTTGGAAAAGTCAAGACGTAGCTCCAATCTTATATTTTCTTTATGTTGTATGGAAGGAAATGTTGAATTGCCTTTCTTGAAGCATCCACCTCAAACGTTGCAAGAGTTACATAGTGAAACGGACGAAAAAAGCATATACTTTCTTAAAAACATAAGGGCTTTCAACGGAATGTTTGCATTCACTTCTATGGCAGGAAGAGTTGACCATTCGATAAACAAAAGTGGTACACCTCCTATCTTTCGCATTGGAGGTCAAAATTATCACCGTATTGGCAGTTTACTACCACCGGAAAGTGAGAAACCAAAATTTGCCCAACTATACATTTATGATACTGAGAATGAGATTACAAACCGCATGGAATCATTTAGGTAATTATTCGACTCACGCGTGTAATTCTTAAATTTCCTAACTTTATCTAAAACGCTGATTATAGTAATATATTATGAGGAGTTAAATTCTCATGCGATCTTCTCGAAGCTTGACAAATGAATTGAAGTTCTCATATATTGTTTATTCATTAACAGGTCAAACATCAGTGCAGAATTGATGGAAACTGAAATTGTTTCATCCTTGAAAGTCATGATGGATGAAAATAATGTCCTAGCAAAGGCATTTCGTTCAGCACGGGATAGATACCAAATTGATGGCTCTGCTGATGTTAAGTTACGGTTAATAACCAGAAGAAATACTGATGCAAGGACATATAATTTGCCAACGGCATCTGAAGTTGCTGCACTGATAGTTGGAGATATTGATGAGAGCGGAGTTAATAGGGATATAATAATTGAGACAAAATCAAGAATCTTGCAGAGGATAGAAGTAGCACATCCAATGTACCTTGCTCTTCAACATCCTTTATTGTTTCCATACGGTGAGGATGGTTACAGATTACATATAGCTACTTCTTCTCGACCAAATGTCAGGAGAACTGAGAAAAGATCAACAATAAGCATGAGAGACTTCTTTGCATACAGACTTCAGAGAAGGACTAACGAGTCTCAGGTCCTTTTGCGGTCAAGAAGATTACTGCAACAATTCATAGTAGATGCCTACACTATGGTTGAGTCAGAACGGCTTTTATACTTACGATTAAAACAACCAAACTTGAGGCTAGGCAAGTTCAAGCAATTGCATGAGTGTATGGTTCGTGGTGAAACTAATGCCATTAACACTGGACAAAGAATTATTCTCTCAAAGAGCTTTACCGGTGGTCCAAGGTACATGTGCAACAATTGCAAAGATGCTTTTGTAATATGTAAATATGCTGGATATCCAAGTTACTTTATCACTATGACATGTAATCCAGAATGGAATGAGATAAAAAGAGAGGTAACACCCCAAGGACTCCATGCAGAGGATAGACCAGACATCTTATGCAGAATATTCAAGTTGAAGGTTGATAAATTAATTAAGAAATTGAAGAGAGGAACATTCTTTCGAAAGATTATTGGATGTAAGTATAACTAATCTTCCTACGAGTTTTTATTTACTCTATCTATATTATCTATAGTTAATATTTTTAAATTTGCAGATTGTCTAACCATAGAGTTTTAGAAGAGAGGTCTACCTCATGCCCTCTTCTTTTATTCATGCATCCGGAATCAAAACCACGAACTGTTGATGACATAGACAAGGTTATTAAGACGGAGATTCCAGATAAGAGGGAAAATCCAAAATTTTATGCTGCTGTTGAGAAATATATGGTTCATGATCCATGCGGTCATTTAAATAGAAAGAGCCAATGCATGATCAATGGTAAATGCTCAAAGTTTTTTCCCAAGGCATTTCGAGATAGGACAATTATTGACGAAGAAGGCTTTCCAAGATATCAAAGAAGAGATGATGGGGGAACTGTATCAAAGAAAAATATAGAGGTTGACAATTCCTTCATAGTTCCATACAATCCCGGTCTTCTTCTAAAATTTGGATGTCACATCAATGTTGAGTATACTTGCCAAACTTCAGCAATCAAAATACCTGTTTAAGTATCTTCACAAGGGTAATGACAGGGTGACAGCTGCATTTTATCAAAGCAATGAATCTCAGGTAGATGAAATACGTAATTATTATGATTGTAGATATATATCTGATGAGTTTGGAAAACTCTTATTTAATTTTGATGATGAACAAACATTATTAAAATATTTAAATACAAAATTATTAATTTGATCTTAATTCATATTTGCTTAATTAATAATTTTGTTGTGCAGATTTTATGATGGGCCGAGAATTAATGAAATGCAACAAGCCCAAAATTAAAATTTGCAACCAGCTGTGATTAATGTTTCTTGCATTTTGGCTGAATGGTTACAATAGAAGTTGGGCAAAAATAAAGTTTATTACTTCAAAAGCCCAAAGAATGCTTTCCTACTTGATCATTGCTTGATTCCAATTCTATCAGGAAAGCAAATGTTAACCAAATGGGCCAGTTTCAAATTCAATGCTACAAGCCCAAATTCTATTTATGATGCATGGTTCCAAACTTGGTCCGAAACCAAAGAAAAATGAAAGCAAAATGCTTCCAACGGAACCAAGCCTTTAACCATGTGATGGATTCCAAAATCTATTACATTGTTAATTAATGCATGGGGAACATGAGAGAGAAAAGTTCAGCTGAATTGATTGATGGGTGTAATGACTACACGCCACTCTAAGCTAGGGAAGTAAAAGCAACTTTCACCAACTAATTGGTTTATTACATCTGAATTGCTTTTGTTTCAAGTTGTTTATTTTCTCTCATCTCTCTCTTCTTTTCGGTCAATATCCAGAAAATAAAGGAAGCTACATGGAGCTACCGAAATGAAGTTGCATGCATCAAGACCATCAAGCTAATGATGGCAAGAAAACATACTAAAATAAAAATGAGCTGTGGCTAAGATACTTACCAAATATGGTCAGATTTGGTGAGGTTATCTTGAGCTTTGCATGCTCAAAAAGGAAGAAGAAGATCTCGGCCAGCAAGGGAGATTCTTGAAGCATGGCTTGTCTTTGATTCTGCTCAACCACCACAGGGAGTAGCTAGAGTGGCGAAGTGATGGTTGAAGGCAGAGATTGAAGCAGATGAAGTCATCATCATCATGAAGCATCAAGGGCCAGAATTCCATCTTGGAGAGCAAGCCAAGGATGGAGAGCTCGGATTGATGTAGGGTGATGATCAAGAAAGGTTTAGAGGTAATTGCATGTTGGTTATTACATGGTTATCTCTTATCTCTCTTAGTGGCCGAACCGGATTTGTTGAAGGAGGAAGAAGTTGGTTCGGTTTTGGCTTCAAGTGTGGAGGCTTTCCTCTTCTTTAAAAAGGGGGAACAACCACTGTTTGAAGCAAGGAGAAAAATTGAGAGTGCAAGGCACAGAGTTCTCAGAGCTACCTGAGCTAACAGTTTTCTCTTCTCCTTCAATGTATTCTGTTTTGTATTTTTCTGTTTAATTTTGTCATGTCTTGAGTCTCATGGAAAAAGGCAAACAGTGAGGTTTGTATGAAAAAGCCATAGAGCGGAAAAAGGCAGAGAGTGCAAAATTAAAAGAAAAAGCCATAGATGTCTTAGAGTTCCTTTGTTCATCTATGTTGTGTTTCATGATTCTGTGGGAATCCCCTTGTAAGTTGGGTTAGCACTTTACAAGTTGTAATCAGATTGATTATAGTGAAATTCCATCATGTTTGTGATGGAGACTGGATGTAGGCTGCACTGCACTTAGCAGCCGAACCAGGATATATCTTGGTGTAATCTTTCTTCTCTCCAACTCCAT
>NC_029793.2:13896045-13896748 GCF_000816755.2 Arachis ipaensis | reverse complement strand
GTTAGCAACATAAAAAAGGGGGCTAAGATTTCAACCCCCCCTTCTCTTAGCCACTGAAACCATCAATTGGTATCAGAGCTTGGTCTCAAAGAGATCAAGCTTTGCAGCTTGGAGTAAAGATCCTCATGGCAGAAAACAGTGGCGCAAATGTGGTGTCTTATAATCTAACTGAAGAACAATCAAGCAACAGACCCCCTCTTTTCAATGGGAAAAACTATACCTATTGGAAGGAGAGGATGAAGATATTCGTACAGGCAGTGGATTACAGACTTTGGAAAATTATTCTCGAAGGGCCTCAATTTCCAACTACCACAAGTGCAGAAGGAGTTGTTTCTCTCAAACCAGAAGCAAGATGGACCGAGGAAGATAGGAAGAAGGTGGAGTTAAATGCAAAGGCAATAAATCTGCTCAATTGTGCTATCAGCTTCGAGGAGTACCGACGGGTATCAAGATGCACAACGGCAAAGGAAATCTGGGACAAATTGCAAATCACCCATGAAGGAACCACCATTGTCAAGAAGACTCGGACAGATATGCTAAATAGAGAATATGAAATGTTTGCAATGAAGGAAGGAGAGTCCATTGATGAACTGTTCGAACGGTTCAATGCTATCATTGTTGGCTTAGATGCTCTGGGAATTACACATTCTGATTCTGTGCTAGTAAGAAGAGTGTTGAGATGTCTCACAAAAGAGTGGGAAAC
>NC_029793.2:13892472-13894092 GCF_000816755.2 Arachis ipaensis | reverse complement strand
TCTTTCATAACCCTAACACTGAAGATCTTCATCTTATGATAGACCACCTTTCTGAAAAAATAAGATGTTTTCTGCTGGAAAATCAAGAACTTGAACAGCAAATCACCATTCTTAAGGCCGAAAACAGTTTTCTGAAAGAAAAAGTGAGAGAGGCCGAAACTGCTTGTGATCTTGTTGAAGAAAATAAGCAGTTAAGAGCCCAAGTTAGGAGCGGTGAAAGTAACCATTGCGTTCTTGCATATGTGGACTGTTTTAAACAAAATGAAGAGTTGCTTAAAAAGGTTAAAAGACTTGAGGAAGACTTGGCCAAATTTACACAAAGTTCTGAAAGTTTAAATCACATCTTGGCTAGTCAAAAACCTCTTTATGATAAGGCTGGGTTGGGGTTTCATAAATCTGAAAATTCACATTTTGAAAATATCGCTTCATCTTCTAATGACACAAGATTTCAAGATCCCACCTACTTTAACAAAAAGGTAACTCCAAGATTTTATAGACTATGCAATCGGAATGGACACTTTCCCATTCAATGCTTTTTCGGTGAAAGAATGGTTGGTGACAAGGTTTATAAAATTGTTTTTGATTACAATGGCTTAGGACATAGAAGATGGTTTAACGTAAAAGGATCCAAAAAGATTTGGATACCTAAGGTTACTTAAGCATTGTTTTGTAGGTGTGCCTAGCATCCAAAAGGAAGGAAAATGTGTGGTATATGGACAGTGGATGCTCTAGGCATATGACCGGAAAGGCAACCTTCTTCATAAAGCTTGATGACTATGATGGAGGACTTGTCACTTTCGGTGATGATGCAAAAGGAAAAATTGTGGCTGTTGGGAAAGTTGGTAAAAACTTTTCTTTTTGTATAAATGATGTTCTCCTTGTACATGGCTTGAAACATAATTTGCTTAGTGTTAGTCAACTTTGTGATTTGGGTTTTGAAGTTATCTTTAAGAAATCTATTTGTTTAGTTGTGTGTGAAAAAACTGGAAATGTTCTTCTTGAAGCTAAAAGATGCAACAATGTGTATGGATTAACTCTTGAGGATTTAAAAGAACAAAATGTAACATGCTTCACATATTTTGAATCTTAAAAATGGCTTTGGCATAGAAAGTTGGGACATGCTAGCATGTATCAAATCTCTAAGCTAGTCAAAAGAAATTTGGTTAAAGGAATCCCAAACATCAAGTTTGATAAGGATTGGTTAGAGAAACATCAAGTTTGATAAGGATCTTACTTGTGACGCTTGTCAATTAGGCAAACAGGTAAAATTCTCTTTTAAATCAAAAGTCAAAAGAAGAGGAATCCCAAACATCAAGTTTGATAAGGATCTTACTTGTGACGCTTGTCAATTAGGCAAACAGGTAAAATTCTCTTTATTCTCTTTAGATGGAATCTCAACCAAAAGGCCATTGGAAATGTTACATATTGATCTTTTTGGTCCTACTAGAACTCAAAGTTTAGGAGGTAAACATTATGGTCTTGTGGTGGTAGATGATTACTCTAGATTTGGTTGGGTACTTTTCCTTACTCATAAGAATGATGCCTTTCATGCTTTTTCCACCCTTTGTAAGAAAATTCAAAATGAAAAAGATTTGAAAATTGCCCATTTGAGAAGTGATC
>NC_029793.2:13885600-13889398 GCF_000816755.2 Arachis ipaensis | reverse complement strand
TTCCTTGGAAGCTCACTCAACATGTGGTCAAGCAAGAAACAAGCCACAGTGGCTTTATCCACCGCTGAAGCAGAATATATTTCCGCATCTGCATGTTGCACTCAATTAATTTGGTTAAAAACACAATTGGAAGATTACAAATTAAAAATCAATAGTATACCCCTATTTTGTGATAATATGAGTGCAATAAATATTTCAAAAAATCATGTTTTGCACTCAAGAACCAAGCACATTGAGATAAAGTATCATTTTATTAGGGAACATGTACAAAAGGGTACTATTGATATTCAATTTGTAAAATCAGAAGACCAAATTGCTGATATTTTCACAAAACCCCTCTGTGAAGACAGATTCTGTACCTTGAGAAAAAGTTTGGGAATGATTGATTTAAGTTTTATTGAAAATTTGTGAATATTTGATTCTGATTAGTTTTTGCTCGTAGGTTTGGACGAGAAACAATAAATGGCAGAATGGAAGAGCTGTGGTCAAGGGGGAGGCAACGCAGAATTCGAATTTTATGGGCCCCACCAAAAATTCTTTGACCACACCATGACAGTTTTGTTAGTTTTATTTCTTTTGAAAAGATTAAATCAACAAAATCCCTTGGTTGTCTCATCAAATCTTGTTGAAAGAAGCATGTTGTCAAATCAAATCTTTCCCTCCAACTAATCCCTTGATTTAGGGAAACCTCTTTTCAGTTTTTGAAACCCCCCATGGATAATAACCGCTCTCTTAATGGGTAATAACCTCTCTCATTCTCTCTCCAATTAAGCATTTAATGCTTCTCCAACCTCCCATCACTCACCTCACTATTCGGCCACCCTTTCATCTCCAACTTCCATCTCCATTGATCTCTTTCATTATGAAAAAGAAAACAGCCCCAAGAAAGAGTGAGAGAATTCGCCAATCTCAAAAACCTTTCTACACCCCAATCACACACTCACATTCACATCCATTCCACCTCCTCCTCTTCTCTTTCACCCCCCTCCAAGAGAACCGAGACTATGAGGTGCAAAGTTATTGCTCAAAAATCTTCTGGAAGAAGGAAGAGCGAGAAGGCGAAGGAGCCCAGCATTGAAGAGGAAGTAGAGGAGTCTCATACCTCACCTTCTCCATCATCGCCGAAAAGAACCTCTCCACATGCATCCGGAAAGAGTTCCAAGCTATATTATGATTCGTCACATGTGGGAGTCTGTGAAAAGTACAAAAAAGGCCAATCTACCTTATGGAATATTCCTTACATGAATTTTTGAGTACTTTAAGGTAGATTTAACCAATGAGGATGTAGAGAACCGTGTTTCCATGATTAGAGCAGGCGGAGCTGCAAAAAGAGGAAAGAAATCTGATGATGACTTTGAAGGCCGCCCAGAATCCTCAAAGACGACTAGTTCCATCAGAGAGATTCTCACAGAATTCACCAATATGTCCGATCTCATGGTTCAATTTCACAAGTCTGCCCGCAAGCTTGCTTATGAGAATGAATTGGCATGGAAGAAATGTCAAGAAAGGGTCAGTCTAATGTTGGAAAGCCTTGAAAAAGAAGCTGGCAGTGATGGCGCCGAGGAGGAGCCTTACTTTAATCTCTTTGATGATTAACTCTCTGGTTACTGTTTGATATTGGCACAATTTGGCTCAATTAGCTCTTTTGTTTTTTTGTTAAGGTTGCAATTGACAATAGCTACCTAGGTGAAACTTTGATGACACTGTTTGGTTATGTTTTGAACTGTTATATTGCATGTTCTGTTTTCAGTAACAATATTTTGTGCAGGTGCCCCATGATGACAAAAGGGGGAGGAAATTTAGGTTCCAAAATTGAAATTGGAACGAAACAGGGGCTGGATGAAAACAGGGGAACAGGGGATGAAATTTTCAAAATTGAAAATTCATGATCACCCTTGTTCAAAGAATGCATGTTGTCATTGCATTCACCATGGTTGTTGCTTAGTTTATCATGATGCATTCACTAATGTTGCTGCTTAGTTTATCAGGATTAATTAATGATCACTTGGCATTTGGTTTATAATGATGGTTGAATTATTTTAATGCCTGATTACTGATTCATCATTGATAAACTTTTTTGATTAAAAACTTATTTTTGGCAGTTCCTTTAAACCATGTAATAAAACTGCCCTGTTTGTTTGCTCAAATACTTTTCCATCATGCTGTTTTGCTCTGATATTTTTAACAGGAAAGGATTTGAAAAATATTTTGATATGAAATTGTTTGAGCAGTAAATCAGTTATGATATCAACTGAGTTTTGATTATCAATTAAAACTGCTCATAAATCAAGCATTTAGCATCATAAAATATGCTAAATAACATTGTTACCTATAGCTTGATTTAAATGTTACAGGTTAGTGCTTCCCTTGGTAAAATAAGCATGCATCAAGGGGGAGCAATGTGACATTTAGAAAAGGGGAGAAATTCAAATTCAAAAGGAGTATCCTTTACTCAATCTCTAAATTTCTTTCCATTTCAATTTTAATAATGTTTGCCATCAAGGGGAAGATTGATGAGTTTGGAAAACTCTTATTTAATTTTGATGATGAACAAACATTATTAAAATATTTAAATACAAAATTATTAATTTGATCTTAATTCATATTTGCTTAATTAATAATTTTGTTGTGCAGATTTTATGACTTAGCAGCTGAACCAGGATATATCTGGGTGTAATCTTCAACTCTTCTCTCCTACATTTCTATTTCTACTGCACAGGAGCAAAAACTAATATTATCTCGTGCCAAGTGACGAGACAAACAGAAAAGTCTCGTAGCTAGGGACGAGACAAAACAAAGTTGCTCGTGTCCAGTGACGAGCAAAAACAGAAAAGTCTCCTCTGAGTTCAGCAAGTGTTAGCAACAAAAAAGGGGGCTAAGATTCAACCCCCCTTCTCTTAGCCACTGAAACCATCAATATCAGCATGTGAAGCTGCATGGAGATTGTTTGGTTATCCTATTCAAATGAAGGAACCATCAGTAATAAGAATGCCATTCCATCTTCCTGATGATATGCCAATTGTCTACAAAGATACCGATATAATTCAGTCAGTTGTTGAGACTTCTTTTTTCAAGGAATCTATGTTGATTGGATGGTTCAAAGCAAATGAAGCCCATAATGATGCAAAAAATCTGACTTATTCTGAGTTTCCAACAAAATTTGTTTGGAATGGAGAGCATCATATGTGGACTCATAGAAAGCAAGGCTATGCCATAGGAAGGATATCTCATATACCACCAATGAATAAGGAAGATTACTATCTAAGGCTACTTTTGAACATTCAAAAGGGATGCACGAGTTTCAGTGATCTAAGAACAGTTGATGGTGTCGTTTATGACTCCTTCAAAGATGCATGCTATGCTCTAGGACTGTTGCAGGATGACAGAAAATTCATTGATGTAATCTCTGAAGCAGGAACATGGCACTCTGTAATTTTTTTAAGGAGACTTTTTGTTGTTTTATTAACATCAAATGTGAGTAGGCCAAATTTTGTTTGGCAAAAGACTTGAAACTTTCTCTCCGATGACGTACTATATGAACAAAGAAGATTACTGCAAATGGAAGGTAACTATAGTCTATTATAATTTTTTTACCCTGTTAGAATTCAATTTATCATATAATTATAACAAAAATATTGGATAAGAAATTTTTAGAGTTATTTTCTTTAACATAATGCCTTTTTTGGGAGTAAAATTATCATACATATGGCAAATTATTTATTGGTGTTCACTTTAACTTTTTTTCTCTTTCTCTGATAATATTTAGGAAATATAACAAAATATTACTTAAAAATTGAT
>NC_029793.2:13859522-13884931 GCF_000816755.2 Arachis ipaensis | reverse complement strand
TCCTCTTAATACAAATTTTGATTCATTGCTGTAAACCATATCTACTTAATCTAAGAAACCGTAACTAAATCCACATACTTCCAATACTTGTATTTGCATCGATTGTTTGTGTGCCTTTTTTTTTTTTATGTTATAATGATTTTGATATTCATGTTAATCACAATAATATTTTTTAAAAGGCATGTTACTAATGAAGCATTTTTTAAACCAAAAAAGGAGTGTTATTTATCATTCAACAATGCATTTCAAACATTTTTTACCAGAGATTAATTTAATAATTTTTCAAGTAATTGTGTTATTTTAAATTGAAAAAATACAGATTTGATCATGTTAGAAGTCCAAATAAAAGATATTGCACTTGCAAAAATTGAGGATTTCCTCCAGTCAAATGGCAGGTCATTGAAAGAATATTGTAGAATGTCATATCCTTCAGAAAATTTGGTGTCTAGCTTAGAAGACAGAATTATCATGGAAGAGTTGAACTTTGACGTTAATGCTCTTGCGAATGAACTAAGTGGGTATTTAGAAAGGCTAACTAATGAGCAGAAATTTGCATACGATCAAATAATTGGTGCTATTAGCGGTAATATGGGTGGACTTTTCTTCTTATACGGTCAAGGTGGTTGTGGAAAAACATTCTTATGGTCAACTATATCATGCTCAATTAGGTCTAAAGGAGGTATAGTTTTAAATGTTACTTCGAGTGGGATTGCTGCACTTTTGTTGCCTAATAGAAGAACTGCACATTCAAGGTTTAAAATTCCTTTGGCCATAAATGAGGGTTCTTTGTGTAGCATTAAACATGGAAGTCCTCTTGCAAGGTTAATATCCAAGGCCAAATTAATCATATGGGATGAAGCTCCAATGATAAGTAAGTATTGTTACGAAGCTTTAGATAAATGCCTCAGAGACATCTTAATGTGCTCAGATTCGTATAATGCTCATTTGCCATTTGGAGGTAAAATTGTTGTTCTCGAAGGAGATTTTAGACAAATTTTACCTATGATTCCCAAAGGCTCAAGGCAAGATATAATTCAGTCTTCTATTAATTCTTCATATTTGTGGCATAACTGTAAGGTTTTGAAGCTTACAAAAAACATGAGATTGTCACTAGGTGAAAATAACAACATACAAGAACTCAGAAATTTTGCAGAATGGCTACTCAAAATTAGTGATGGTTTGGCTGGTGATACAACAGATGGTAAATCGATCGTTCATATACCATCTGACATTTTGATTAAGAACTCTGAGACAGTTTTGGATGACCTCATTGATTTCGTGTATCCAGATATGATATCCAATTTATTCATTGAAAATTATTTAAAGGATAGAGCAATTCTTGTACCAACTTTGGATTGTGTCATTGATGTCAACAACAAGATGACTGCAGGGTTACCTGGACAAGAAAGAGTCTACTTAAGTTCAGACTCTGTGTGTGCTGAAGAGGGAAATATGAAATTTGAGTTAGATGCTTTCTCACCGGAGATTCTAAATAGAATAAATTGTTCAGGTCTACCACCACACAAGTTGGTTCTGAAGGTTGGCGCTCCTGTTATGTTGCTGCGGAATATAGACCAAACTAATGGTTTGTGCAATGGAACGAGGATGCAAATTAGAAGAATGGGAAATCATGTGATAGAATGCAAGACTTTAACTGGTAACAAAGCTGGAAGTATTGTTCTTATCCCAAGACTGAATCTAATTCCAAATAATGAAACATTGCCCGTTAGGTTTCAAGGAAGACAATTCCCAATTATCATGTCATTTGCAATGACAATAAATAAGTCCCAGGGACAAACTCTATCGAAAGTTGGAATTTATCTTCTAAGGCCAGTTTTCACCCATGGTCAATTGTATGTTGCGTTATCAAGGGTAACGAGTAAAGATGGTCTGCAAGTACTGTTGCAAGATCATGGACACTTAGAAGATAACTGCACGATGAATGTGGTATATAGAGAAGTTTTTGAGAGCCTATAATAAAAAGGTAATAACAAAATGTCTTATTAAATCTATTTATTTATTAAAATTTATTACTATCACTTAAAAAAATTTAGAAATTCTAGGAACTAATAGATGAATTCTTATTGTACATTAATAGTTTGAGAATATTAAAATTATCATAAAAATTTGTATAATTTTATTCTCTTGACAAACAATTTTATAATTACGTTAATCATATAATTTTATATACAAACATTGATACAGTGTTGTTTCATGTATATATTTTGCAGGTATAAAAGGATAGCATTGAATTGTTATTCAGTAGGTTTAAATTATTTATTGTTTATTACAAAACTTTCTGCATTAGGATTTTCTATTAATTTGTTCTTCATTTTGAGCTGATTTTGATATTTTCTTACTTCACAGTAAACCAACATATAAAACTTTGTTGGTAGATTTAAGTATTACTAAATTATTTATGGTCATATTGAATATATATGCCTGATTTATTGAAAAAAGTAGATTAAATAACTATTTTATAGTTAATACAATTAACACTATATTAAGAAAAGAAAAACAACGCATACAAGTTATTCTTTTATTAATTAAATTATTATAATTAAAATAAAATTTAATATAACAACTTAAAATTATAATTTCAATCTTATCACGTGCATTACCATGAACATAACTCCATGAAATGATGGATCTCTCAGTGCCCCATCCACCTTCATGAATTACAACACTCGCTCTGTACTTTATCAGGGCAAACCTTAGCAACATGGTGTGTCTTGTTGCAGAAAACATCATAGAATTCCTTAGCATCTGCCTTAATATGAAACTCTGTTTCTATCTTTTGGACTTGAGATGTTGCCATGTTAAGCAATTAACTCAATTTCACACTTCTCACCGTAACATGCATGCCTATTTATATACACACACATCAATTTTCCAACTTCTCATATAAACTATTTAAGAACTATATACATTGAGATATATTTCACTGTTATGAGATGCCAAATTGATTATTATAGGCACATATCCTCCAATAACTTATATATCACCTTGAGAATTGAGATGCTTCAATATGTATGCATGCACCAGCACCATTGCTTTCTAATTTCGGTACTTTATAAGATGCCATTTTTCTTCACACTATACGAAAAGCTGATGACGATTTTGAAGAGAAATTTAAAAGGTATTTGTTTATCATGTTTAAAATTTTAGTGTCTAATTGTAAAAAATGTTAAATAATTAATATTTAATTTAAAAATATAAAAAGTAATAAATTTTAAATATTTAAAATTTTTTATTAGAAATAAATTTTCAACAAAAATTCAGCACTTAGGCGATAGATATTATTATATTAAGTTATTGCTCAAAATTTGGTAGGACTTTGAGTGTGCATTTGATTGAATTTTTTTTACCCAAGTTACATTCATTTTTGTACATTATAATATGATATTATTATATTAAGTTAATCAGTTATTTTCCATCTTTAGAAAGGAGTCAAAGGACTATCTGATTAAAAGAGAAAATAATGTAAAACGATTTACCTCGATTTTATTGTTTATTAATAGAAAATGGTAAATTTAGTTTGATTATATTTCTTATAAAATTTGATTATAAATATAAACATGAGACTACTTTATACTATATTCTTATATAAGTGATTGATTGATAGCTAAATTTTTGTATTTATGTAAGTATAATTATTTAAATCCAATCATCCTTAGTAATTATTTTCGTTTTATACGCGCGCACCTAGTTAACTTTATTTTTAGAATAAATAGTTATTTTTAATTATGAAAGATTCATATACATATAAGATATATTTTGTTCGACAAAAATTATTTATTTTTAAATTTTTGTTGATAATTTCGTAAATATCCTCACCTTTCATCTTTCATCATCTCCAAACCCAATTCCTAATCCTAACAATATAATTGCCAGTCCCTCCTCCTCAGCCTCTACTCTCCACTCTTCTTCACCACCACAACTCCCTTCTACCACCACCATCCCCTCTAACCCCCTTATCCTCCATTTTCCTTCGACCATCACTAACTCCAACACCATTTTCATCGCATCTACAACTCAAGTGCTGCCTGTAAAATAGACTATAAAACAGATAGTAAAACAATAAATCTCAACATATTCAAATAATCTTCAAACAATCTTAGCAGCAATATCAGAACAATGCAGCAGAAACTAGTACTAAACATCGGGTTGATAAATCAATTAATCAGTCCAAACAATTTTCAATACAAACTGAAGAATAACATGAAAGCATGATTAATTATCTAGTGAAAAAAATTTGGTAACAAAAAATTTTCAGCCATAATTAGTCAAAATTTTCTTTAATTTACTTTATTTATATCACTTAATAATAGTTTTATTTTTTATCCCACTCTCTTATCATTTCTACTCATCATATTCCTATCAACTTCACTTATTAATTGTAACATCCTACCACATAGAGCTTTACGCTTAAGCCGTAAAACAGAAGTGGTGTGGCTTACGACCTCTAAAAGATAATATATACATATAATAACAGAAAGGATATAATAAACTAGGAGCCTTAAGGAAAACAGGTGAAACAAAATCGCGAAAATAAAAACGCAATGCTCAAGAAACGGGATTACTTGCGTACTAAGAAACCTAAAAATCGTTGGTATAAGTAAACAGAAAGTGAGATTAGAGTGTCAAGGATACAGAACAACTAGCTCTTGATGCAGCATGTGAAGTCAAGGCTGGCCAGAGAATATTTACATATATATATATATATACATGTCCAAAATCCAAATTTACATAAACAAAATCCTATTTCTCCATAAGCCTCTAAGAGGATCAAAAGAACAGGTTGTCTGGAGAGGAAACAAAGTACATATATGCATAAATATACATCAAAAGAAAACCCAGTAACCACTCTGCTTCAGAAGTCCAGATGCCTAGCGAGGTGCCTCTCGACCTGCATCTGAAAAATAACAACATAGTATGGGATGAGAACCAGAGGTTCTCAGCATGGTAAAGGTGCCACGCATATAAGATATAAGGTCCTGGGAATGCCAGAGGGCAGAGGCAATCCTAGAATACCAACACTCAGATGTAAAGCTTAAGGAACTAAAAACAGAAGCCATAAATAGGTGGTCATCTAAAGGTTCTTAACCTAACTAAACTTAACCTATATATTGAACTTTCCCCACCTTTCCTCCGTACCTCTGTCTCCCATGATTTGCACAGACAAACAAACAAAACAAGGCAAACGCAAGTAGTTCACAAGTAGTACAGATAACAGTTATAACAAATAGCAGGCTATAGTCACATAGGCAATCCCAAATAGTTCATAAACAAGTAAATCAGACAATATGCACATGATGCATGCCTGTCCTATGGCTGATGAGTCTCATCTGTCGGTTATCAAGCCAACCCGACAAGTCCGGTTTGCTAAACCCTTGGACTGTCCCTCGTCACGTATCCCCATGCGTCTATGCATAGCTTTTTCTCTTTTATTCATAAATCATACTTCATTTTTACTCAATGGGGGTTACCATTCCCGGAAATTTATATGTGCCCGGTCACCCTTACGACGTAAGGTCAACAGAATATCGAGTTTTAACCTGGAACACGTGGTGGCAAGTCATGGTTATGTATCCAGGGAAACTCGTATCTCAGATAACATAAAAATTCATAATCCATATGCTGTTCATAACCATCCATATTTATTTCATAATCATTCGTCATAGCCATGGCATCTTATCGCTCTCATGCATACACATTCTTCTCATATAATTTATCACTTTTAACCTTTTCTTCATCCCCAAGTTATCTCTATTTCCTAACTCCGTTTAATCACTAGGCTCACTACTTATGATTTAAGATTGAAAGAACGAAAATAGAGGTTTAGAAGTTTGAAAATTAGGTTTAAAACCCAAAAATCCATATTTGCTGAAATAGGGGCCACGCGTACGCGTAGGTCATGTATGCGTGGGCGTACAAAAAGACCAGCTCGCGTACGTGTGGACGTGCATCCTGGCCCATTTCGCGTACGCATAGGTCTACTCGCGTATGCGTATAAAAAGGGCAGTGATGACAGTTCGCGAATGAAGTGCATGTATACGCGAAAATTCCAAGCCATGCGTACGCGTGGGCATACGTTTCTCCAAAAAATTTAGTGAAGTTAAAAAGCTACAGAGTTCCATATTTTCGACCCAAACTTCTGACGCACATAACTTATTCGTTTTAAATCATTTTTCATCCGTTCTTCGAACGGCTTAAACTTCATAAACCCAATTTTCATTTAAAATAAGTATGAAACCATTTGGGGGTCTTCAAGCTGAGTTATGGCTCACCGAAGTTAGGCCAAAATCAATATTTTATAAAAACTTTTAAACCTCAATTTCATTAGGCCAATCTCAATCCCAGCATTACATATATAACATTCACCTCCCAACCTACTAATCATAACACCATAACCACCACGAGTTACCAAATACAACCATTCCTCAAGTTAACAACCATATACATAATCTCTCAACAATATCAACAAGAATCATCAATATAGCACCACCATTTTTTTTACCTATTCACATTACCTCCATCAACCCATCACCTAACAATATAATATCATCATAACCAACAATCATCCAGCAAATCATACTCAATCAATAATAACAATAATATTAAGCATTTCATGTCATTCAAACGTTCCAACCTACTCTATGGTCATCTAACCTAAGTTTTCACAGGACATTGTATATTCAATACAAGAAACCTAAACCATACCTTAGCTGATTTTCGTGTATTATCCAAGGCAAAATCACCAAACCAACACAGCTCCAAGGTCCAAAATTCACCAAAACACTAAAATTCCAACGTCCACAATTTCAAGCTTCAACTACTTTTACACAACCTAACACATGTACACAACACATATACACCCAAATTCACATATCCATATATAAAATTCAATACTCATACACCAATTCAATAAATTAACTTAGGGTTAATAATCCTTACCATACCTACGAACAAAATCATCCAAGTCTGATAAGCTCCGCAAGCTAAATCGAACCTAGAATACCAAAATAAACAAAATCTCAACATAGGTATTTATAACTTTCGAAATTAAAGGGGTAGAAGAACTGGAATGATAGAGTGGGTTACCAATGAAATTGTTCCAGTAGATTCGTAGAGCTCGAGGCGATGAATGCGTGACCGCAAACGGTGCGGCGATCGGAACTCGGAGCAAGAAGTTACGGTGGATTGATTTGTGGCGTTAGGTTGAAAAGCTTTCCCTCTTCTTCCCCAGTTGTGCAGCGTGAATGAAGAGGAAGAAGAGAGGGGAAGCTGGCTTCATTAATGATATGTGGGCTGAGTTGGGCCCACGGGTCTGGTTCAATTGGTTCGGCCTGTTCGACTCAATTTTGGACCAAATTTTTTAAAATTAGGGTCAAAATTCTCGTTTTAATGAACTCTATCCTAATTTAATATAATATTCACATTTCTAATTTTTTTTGTTAAAAATTAATTTATTAACTAATTATTCACTAATTTTAATAGGGTTCACATTAATGATATATCCTTTACTATTAGGCATTCTTATAATCAGGTGATGATTATATCACCTGGGATGTCTTCCAAGAGGAGTTCTATAAGAAGTACTTTCCGACTTCTGCTAGGACGGCCAAGGAGCTTGAATTGTTGCAGCTGAAGCAGGGTACTATGTCCGTATCTGAGTATACCGACAAGTTTGAGGAGTTGTTCAGATTCTCTCGTATGTGTCAAGGGACTCCGGTGGAATATGAGGAATGGAAGTGTGTTAAGTACAAGGGAGGACTCCGGAGTGATATTTTCGGTTCGGTGGGGCCAATGGAGATTAGGACTTTCTCCGAATTGGTGAACAAGTGTAGGGTTGCTGAAGAGTGTGTGAAGAGGGCAGCCGCTGAGAAAGGAAGTCACAAAGGATCATTTCCACAGAACCGAGGGTTTAGCTTGTTTATAAGCTTTGATATTTCCTGGAGGAAGTTCTAGGATTGCCTTCGGCTTTCCTCTATTATTATGTATTATATATGTGGAAGCTGTTACCGTACTGGGAAGTTGCGCTTTCGAGTTGCGGTTTTTGTTTATCCCTTTTTTCTACAAGGCTCCTAGTTATAATCAATCATTCATACTACTATACGTACTAAATTTTTGTTTTAGAGGTCGTAATACCTTGCCATCTCTGAATTATGACTTAAGCATAAGTCTCTGTATGGTAGGGTGTTACAAATAACGGTAATGATAATATCAATATATTCTTAATATATAAAAGTAGATACATAAGTTTATCCACATTACTTTTAAAATATCTTTTTCTTTCTACTAATGCCATGTCAGCAACATCGCTTACTTGGCAAAATATTAGAATCAACCACTCAATTTTTGCCAAATCAACTGTTAATTCCAAATCAGCAAAAAAAATATACAAAAATTTGTAATCAAATTTGTAAGTAGACATTGAATCCCATATCCATATATTTATTATATCTCACTGTTATAAACAATACAATAAATTTATAACTTCAATGATTAATTTATTAATTTCTATAAATAACTCATTAAATATAATAAACATTCATATTACAAATTTAATAATAATATTATTAATCATAATAAATTTTACGTTACAAATATTCAAATTCCATACTATTTGAACTACTTATATAAGTCTCTTATCACTATTCTTTCAAATGACATTAAATTTAGCACAAAAAATTTATTTCCAAACCACATAATATCTCAAACTTACTCAATGAAGCATATTTCTTTGGATAATATCACCAAACAAAAAGACACTTAGTTTATCAAAGTTCGCGTGATTCATCTATGAAAAACATTAACACCCACAAATGAAGAAGAGTCTCTTTACTTAGAAATGATTATATTAGATGAAAAGGTACAAAAGAAACATATTTATTATATTTTTAAATTGAATTTACGAAAAAAATACTTTAATTATACTTTTTATATTATTTTATAATACTTTATATATAATTGTGTTTTAATATCGTTAAAATTATACTTCTTTTAATATGCTATTCATCATTCTTTTTTAACTAATTATGAACTATGATTTACTTACATTGCAGGGAATGAAAAGTCTATACTATAAAAAATTTAAAAATAGAAGATACAAATGATTTGTATAGGCCAATTAAAGATATAATGAAAGCAAACTTTTTACTTACAATTGTTGTGAAAGAAATTAAATATCTAATTTTGAACATTTTTCAAGACTATTTTAAATTTGCATCACTTGAGACATTGTCTGACAGAGTGGGTCAAAGAAAAATACTACCAGGTAATTTCATTTTATACTATTTCAATTATTCTTATTAAAAATAACTTATTCAAAAACAAATCTACACATTTTTTTTCTTTTTATTGTAGATGTCATTGGAAAACTACATCAAGAGATTAAGAAGAAAGAAAACCATACAAATTCAAGACACATTTTCGAAAGAAAAAGATACATGCAAAGATGGAACAAACAACATAATAGAAAGTGCATACAACTCAACAATTCATAAAGAACATGCATTCATAAGAACCTCGACACAAAGAAGAAAGCAACAATTCTAACAATAACCAATAAAGAAAAAAAGAGGACGAGCGCCACATAAGAAGACTAAATCCATCAACTAAAACAAATGCAAAAATGAAATTACTAAATAAAAATGTCACTTTGTACAACTCCAACATCCAAATCTTTTGTACTACAAATTATTTTAAACAAAACACATTTCAAATTTAACTTTAGTTTACACATATTTAATTTAATTCTACAAAACATAGTCATTTTTAATATTTATTATATACTATCATTAATTTACCGTCCGCGCATTGCGTGGGTCTCATTATACTTATATTCAATAATTGTAATTGATTCTTGTCCGTTAAGGCATTTATCATAACTTAATAGAGATATAAAACATGAAAACTACCCTTATATATACCTTCCGTTAATTCAATTATGTTCATTAATAAAAACTACCCTTATATATGAAAAATGATTGGGTGTGCTAATGAGAAGGATGGTCTTTACACATTGACAATCCCAACAGTAAGCTCACATACATACACCAAACACCACTACATTAGCATCAACATTCACATCTAAAAATAAAAGCACAAGTGACATTAAATCACTATCAGTGTTTGCATCACAAATTCATGGAGCAGCAGCTACAAGCTCCTCTAAATTAGGAACCCCCCCCCCAAAAAAAAATAGAATAAAACCCAATGCTAAGTTGTGGCATCTCAGATTAGAGCATATACCTAGCTATTGATAGATTAGTTGTAATAAAGAGGAATTATCCTCTCATTGAATATTGTAAATCCCGGTTAAATTAGTAGATAATTAGTTAATAAATTATTTTTAATAAAAAAGATTAGAAATGCGAATATTATATCAAATTAGGATAGAGCTCATCGAAACGAGAATTTTGACACTAATTTCGAAAAAAACGGTCTAAGATTAGATCGAACGGGCCAAACTGGTTGAACCGGACCCAAACCGGACCGTGGGCCCAACCGGGCCAGCCATTTAAAATAAACCTCACGTTCTTCTCTTCTTCATCTTCAGCAGAACGCTGAAGGCTTGCATCCAGGGAGAAGAAGAAAAGGGTCCGAACCCTCGTTCCAAGTTCAAGGCGCCGTAACTTTCCGATCCGAGCTCCGATCGTCGTACCGTTTGCGGCTACGCGTTCATCACGTCGAGCTCTACATTTCTACCAGAACAATTTCATAGGTAAGCCCTTAAATATTCTCAGCCACTCTTTTCCCCCAATTTTCAAATTTTTAATGGGAAGGTTGAATTTCTTTGATTTATGATGTTTTAGGATCCAATTAGCTTGAGAAAAACGTTCACTCTTGCTTATGTGAAGCTTGGGTAAGGTGAGGATACGATAATTCTATTTTAATTTCATTAAATTTGAGCTTTGAGTATTAAATTGGATATATATGTGTTATAAATGTGTATTAGGTTGTGAATAAATAATTGGAGCTTGAAATTGTGAATACTGGAACTTAGAGGAAGCTGATTAGTTGAGGTTTTGAGGGCTATGTTCTTTAGGAAAATTGTCTTGGAATAATACTTGGGAATCGACTAAGGTATGGTTTAGGTTTCTTGCATTTAATATATAATGTTCTGTGAAAACTTAGGCTAGATGACCATAGGATAAATTGGAATGCAGGTGTATATTTAATGTTTAGTAATGGGTTGATGAATATGCTTGGTTTGGTTTGGTGATTTGTTTGTAAGATGATATTGGTTGCTAGTTGGATCTTTGAAAGGATATATGATTGAATTGTTGATTATATGGCTATATTTTGGTTTGGTTGAATGATGATTGTTGGCAATTTGGATTGGTGGTAATAGATTTGAAAATAATTGGAATGGAAATTTCGAATGAAAAATGAGGTATTTTGTGTTAAAAGCCTAGGATTTGTGAACTATGATTCTTAGTTGAATTTTGGTTGTTGGATTTGAATATTGTATGAGTATAATTGTTGATCTGAGATAGATTTATTGTGGTAATTGTTATGATGATGAGGAAGGATATGTTGAATTGAAAAGAATGCAGGTTTGGACTCGAAAAGGGTGGCAAAGTCCGAATTTTAGAGGAGATGCTGCCGAAATTTTATAAAAATTAGAGATTTTGTTTATATGATTATTTAAAAAGATTTAGATTCAAAGGTTATATGGTTTGATTTTGAGTTATTAAGAAAATGAGTATGTTTTAAGTTTGATTCATTTAGAAAAGAATGAATTATGTTTTGAATTGAAACTATTGATGGACGGAATGGGAGGTGTGATAATGAAGGATAAGGATTGAATATGATTTATATATGATGATGAATGAGATGCGATTGAGAATGATGTGGATGTTGATGAATTATAATTGAATTATTTATATGGCTTATGAATTTGAATGATCTGAGATACGAGATTCCCTGGATTAAGTGTCGTGGCTTGCCACCATGTGTACCAAGTTGAAACTCGATACTCTGTTGACCCTACGACGTAAGTGTGACCGGGCACTATATAAATTCCCGGGAATGTTACCCCCATTGAGCAATATTGATTATTTGAGATAAAACTATGCATAGACTCTTGGGGATGCACGTTGGGAGACAGTCTAAGGACAATTCAGACTTGTCGGGTTGGCTGGATAACCGACAGATGAACCTCATCAGCCATAGGACAGGCATGCATCATATGCATAATACTTGAATTACTTGCTTATGCTTTAATTGGGTGTGCCTATATGTACTTGCCATGTTAAATGTGTATTCCTTACCTGCAGTAATTGTAACCTTCTTGTGCTTGACTTTATCTGTTTGTTTGTCTGTGAAAATGCGTGATGAAGTTGGAAGTATGGAGGAATGGCAGTATGGGACTTAGATTTAAGGTTAAATTAAGTTAGGTTTAAATGTTCTTAGAAAATCACCTTTTATGGCTTCTGTTTAATACTTTAAGCTCTATAACCTGAGTGTCGGCGTTCTAGGATTGCCTCTGGCATTCCCAGGACCTTATATATTATGTGTGTGGCACATTTACCATACTGAGAACCTCCGGTTCTCATTCCATACTATGTTGTTATTTTTCAAATGCAGGTCGGGAGCCATCTCGTTAGGCGTCTGGACTCTTAAAGCGGAGGGGTTACTGGGTAGTTTTGTTGTACAGATATATATAAATATGTACTTAGCTTTCTCTCCACTTAACTTGTTCTTTTTATCCTCTTAGAGGTTTCTGGAGAGGCAGGATTATGTATATGTACTTTGGGTTTTGGATATGTATGTATATATATGTAAATATTCTCCGGACAGTCTTAACTTCGCGAGCTGAGTTAGGAGCTTGTTATTTTGTATCTTTGGCACTCTATTCCTACTTCTGTCATCTTTGTTTAGTAGTTATGGTTTTCTTAGCACGCAAGTTAACTCGTTCCTTGAGCGTTGCGCTTTTATTTTGTGATTTTTATTTCCTCTATTCTTCAAGGCTCCTA
Source organism: Arachis ipaensis (assembly GCF_000816755.2). Classification (NCBI taxonomy): domain Eukaryota; kingdom Viridiplantae; phylum Streptophyta; class Magnoliopsida; order Fabales; family Fabaceae; genus Arachis; species Arachis ipaensis. The sequence continues at coordinate 13,871,945 of NC_029793.2, read as the reverse complement.
GCATATTATAATTCTTCTGTTATTATATGTACTTATTTTACTTTAGAGATTGTAATACCACACCACCTCTATTTTACGACTTAAGCGTAAAGCTTTGTGTGGTAGGGTGTTACAAATATTCAGATAAAAAGGAACCTTGTAATTTTTGTCATTTTGAAAAAACAAAAGAAATTACCTTTTAATAAGAGTTCTAGCAAATCATTTGAAGCTTTTGACATTGTACATCTAGACATTTGGAGGCCTTTGGCCACAACATCTCATACTCGACATAGATTTTTTACTGTTATTGGTGACAAAACCATATTTATTTTGCCTATTTTTTATGAAAGTCAAATCTAAAGTTCAAAGTTTAATAAAGAATTTTGTTACTTACATAGAAAATCAATTTCAAAAGACCATAAAATGTTTCAATTCTGATAATGGGCTTGACTCAATCTCTCTCATTTTTTCACCTCAAAAGTAATTGATTATTAAACTTCTTAAGTTGAAACACCTCAGCAAAATAGTGATATTGAAAGAAAATACTAACATCTGCTAGAGATGGGCGAGCTATACTTTTTCACTCATCAATTTCATACTATTTTTAGACATATTCCATTACACACGCTATTCATCTTATTAACATAATTCCAAACTTAATTTTGAGAAATAAATCCCCTTATGAATTACTTTTTAATGTGTCTTGTCTCCTTCATATCAACTCACTCCATCATCAGCAGATATCTGATTTCAAAGTATGTCACATACAACAATCTCTCAACAAATTCCAAGCCTTCTCTTTAGCATTGGTTACAATCTCAGAACTAAAAACATATGATGATGTTGTCTAGTAAGCTTGTTGGAAGGATGCCATTACTGCTAAGGTCAATACTCTTGATTCTTGAAAATAACAAAACTTGGATTATTACCAATATGCCTCCAGAAAAGAATGATATTGGCTCGGAATAGGTGGTCAAGGTCAAATTCCATGCGGATGATTCTGTGGAAAGGAACAAGGCCAGATTAGTGGTAAAAGTGGTACAATCATACTATCGGCTTTGACTATTTTGACACGTTTAGCCCCGTGGTTTGCATGACCACCTTAAGAGTTTTTCTCTTAGTTGCTGTGCCTTAGAGATGATTCTTGGAACAATTAGATGTCAACATTGCATAGTAACTTGCTTGAAAAGGTTAGTTTACTATGAAGGTGCCTCAAGGATTGCAAGCTCCTACTGGTTCGATTTGCAAGCTCAACAAGTCTCTTTATGAACTCAAGCAAGTGAGTCGACAACAAAACACCAAATTTGTGTTTGTCCTATCTAAATCTGTTATGTGCAGTCTAAATCAGATTTTTCCTTTGTCTTGGCAGGAAATGATGCAAATGAAATCATCCGCGTTAAGAAGATATTAGATGATAGATTCAGCATCAAGGATTTGGACACATTTAAATATTTCTTGGGTATGAAGGTGGCTTACAGAGTTACAGCACGAAAGGGTTAGCCTTATACTAAAATGATTGAGAAATATTTAAAGAAAGCTCTTAGCACCAGCCTCTTTTTTTATCTGCACAACGACTACACTCTCACCAGGTTTGCTAATATTGACTGGGCAACCTGTTCAAGCACACGAAGATCAATTTCAGGGTATTGTTTCTTTCTAGGGACAACTCTCATTTCATAAAAGAGTAGCAAGTAACAGACAATGTTGCATTCATTATTCAAAGCCAAATATCGTGCCTTATTGTGAAGGAATTTGGCTCATTCAACTGTTGAAAGTTCTTGGTCTTGAACACTTGAAGCCTTTCATCTTGTATATAGTGATAGTCAATCTACATTTCATAGGACAATTAATCCGATTTTGCACAAACATTGCACAAACACACTAAACATATAGAGGCTGACTGCCACATTGTATGGGATAAGGCCAATTAAGGGATTCTCAAAGGAAAAGTCTAGGGGCCAGCAGCTTTATTAAAATTTGGCCAGCACTTAACCAGCAAAAACAAAGTGAGTAATCCCACACCCTTAGATGAAATCTCACACCATTAAAATCACCAATGATGACTAATTGATGGCTACAAATCACAGAACTTGCTGGCCCCTAGCATTCCTCATTCTCAAATTGTTACTTGTTACTTCTGCTAACTGAACAACATATTTGCTTACCAAGACATGGGCTCCAAGGCCCTTCTTTTCCTGCTATTCCAAATTAGGATTGCTAGACATCCATATTTCTAGTTTGACAGAGAATGTTAGTTGATATAGAATTTATTTATAATAGTCATTAGTCTTTAATCTTAGTTAGTTAGTTGTTATATCATGGTTAGAAATCTGTTGAAACTATATTTAGAAAATAGTTTATAACTAATCATAGTTAATTAGTTTTACAAATAGTCTTTATACAGTAATACTCATTTTTATAATCATTCATTCTAATTTTAACAAGCAAATCTTTTTATCTCACTTTTCTTTTTCTTCCTTTTTTTTCATTGTTCATCATATTCTCCAACCTTCCACAATTCACAACTTTTTACAATAAATATAGAGATTGAAATAAAAAAAGAGGAGTGTTAGGGCCAGCAAGTTTTGTGATTTGTAACCATCAATTAGTCATCGTTGGTGTTTTTAATGGTGTGAGATTTCATCCAATGGTGTGAGATTATTTACTTTTCTTTTATTGGTTAAGTGTTGGTCAGATTTTAATAAAAATAGCTCCCTAAACTTTCTCATAAAAAAATTATTAAAATACTCCTATTAATTAAAGAAAATAAAAATAGAGGCATAATAAAACATTTAAACCATCGATGAAAAAACTAAAATCATTGATGTAAAGATTGAAATTTTTTAGGTATAATAAGACATAAGCTCACGCACAATCAATCATGTATACACAATAATCACGATGAATTCAAACTCAACTCGTAAAGTTAAGATCCTAGATTATTAAATAAGATTGCAAAATCGGATTTAACTAATCAAATAAACTTAAAAGAAACTAAAATTTTTTTCACAACATCAAAGAAAAGAGATAAAATCTATAGAGACACCAAATAAAGGAAGAGAGTCGTTGGTATAGAAGGACAAGGATCAAGATATGAACTACCAAAATAATTACCAAAATTTTAGTTTCAATTTATAATTACTAATAAACACAGTACTAATAAATACAGTACTAAATCTCAATCTCCTAATTAATTCAAATTTCATTATTTCAAAACAAATGTTACCTAAATGTATGTCTTAGAAGAAGTGAATATATAATTTTTTTTTTCTGAAAATGTTGAAGTATTTCTCGGCAATAATATCTCATTTTCACACGACAACTTAATCATTTCTATTATTTATTATTGAACGTAGGACACGAAACATGCATCTCGGCTCAATAAGCTTAGTATATATAGTAGCTTATGCCATTGCCCATTATTTTAGCAAAGATACATAATGGCACATCATAATAATATTATTATATAGCTCCAATTACCCAGCTTCAAATTCACCATTACTTTGATGTGAATTATTCATCACTACTTTTTCAGCAGTCTTGGGAAATAAGTTGAGCTTCAACCTGTTTGCTCTCATCAACTACCAACTCCATCAAAGTGTGAGGATCAGAAGTGTTGTCATTGATCTTTTCATATTCCATGGTCCAGTGCACCATGCTTCCTCCATCTTTCTTGGGAACAGCATGAAGCAAGAAAAATGATAACAAAAAATATTAAAAATTATTGATCCAAAAATTTTTCATATGGAAATTTAAGCTTCCAGATCTTATATCAATATCTAATACTAAACAAAAATAATTTGTATGCATTTTGAATTTTGACCGTTACTTTGTGAGGGGACGGGGTTTGAGGTAAAAGATAATTAAAATATAAATCAAGAAGAATTAACTTTGTAACAAGTTAAAGTCCACTTGACATTACCATAAACATAGTTCCATGAAATGATGGATCTCTCGGTGCCCCATCCACCTTCATGAATTACAACACTCTGAACAATATCAGGCCAAGCCTTGGCAACTTGGTGTGTCTTGTTGCAGAAAACATCATAGAATTCCTTAGCATCTGCCTTAATAGAAAACTCTGTTTCTATCTTCTGGACTTGAGATGTTGTCATGTTAAGCAATTAACTCAATTTCACACTTCTCACTGTAACATGCATGCCTATTTATATACACACACATTAATTTCCCAACTTCTCATATAAACTATTTAAGAATTATGTCTATGGTAGAGAAAGAATTTTATGGTTTTAAGGACTTATTGATAACATTCTTAATTTGTGGCCAATGTTACAGCCATATAGTATTTATGTATGTTTGTAGTGTGGCTTAAAATATTTTTTAATAGCAAACGAGTCCTCTATAATTAAAGTAATTTATTAATTTGTTGGCCTATATTTTTTATTGATAGCCATGTGTATTGTTATTCGAAATATGAAAGAAAGGTTTTGTGAATGAATATCTTTTTTGTTTAATGTTTTTTTTAGTACAATTCCGATAAATATTTTCTTAATTTCTTTTATTTTGTTATATTTATTTGCAAGTAATAATGAAATACTTCAGAAGAAACGAATAAAAATATGTTAAAATTAGACATTATCTTATATTTTTTATTGATGGTTTGGATATTTTTTTACTAGTTTGAAGAAGAATTATTTATTTTTTCAAATATAACTCGAAGAAATATGTATAGGAATCATAGGACAAAATTGATCAAATTAATCATTATATAAAGCTTTCTTGTTTTTATTTTATAATCTTAAAATTTTTATACTTTTTAATCTTACTGATTTATTTTTAGTTGTCCACGATATCTCTTAACTCGACAGGTTAAGAACTAATCCGTCGTAAATCTGAGCTCCATTTAAGAATTTGCCGCTGGCCAATGGATTACTGCATATATAAGGTGAAATTCAAACCCACGATACTCACTTAAACTCATTTTTTACACCTTAAAAAATACAATTATCTTCAACATTATAGTATTTTCTTGTTATATATTACGTTTTTTTAAATTATATTATATAACCATATATTATATTTTTAATTAATATGTAAAATAATTTAAAAAACCTAATATATAATAAGAAATAGTCCAATCTAGTAGTGGCTAAGTTGTTTTCCATTCCTCAGGTCTCTTTTTTTAAACTCACATTCAAATATAATTAAAAAATTAAAGAAAAAATCTTATTATTTGACACCGTTTATTTTTACCAAAAATTATTAGAATATTTATTTAATAATTTATAAGTTGCCAAAATAAATCTTTTGCATTTTAATTTTATCGGATTACAACTTTTAAAGATTGTATACACAAATGCAACTTTAATATTATTATGGAAATCAACCGTAACTACGAATTAGGTATACACATAAATCGTTGGAGGAGTATAACGGTTTATATTCAAACACGTTAAGGAAAAAACCGCAACACCCCTCCAATAATTTTTTCACGAAATTCAATTATGTATAAACCGCGATAGGGATACAGCGGTTTGTGCTTGAGTATAAATATGCTGGAGGGAGTCGTGAATTATTCATCCGTTTGTATCATTTGGCAAAAGTTTAGAGAGAAGTTAAACTTTGTTTTAGATAGTGAGAGAGAGAGAGAGAAAATTGTGAATTGAGAGGGAAAAAGTTCTTAAGGCTATTGGACATTTGGAAGTACTTAGACACGGGATCATGGCGGACGAACGCAGCCTGTACTAATTCAACGGCGTTGCGCACGTTGCCGGAAGTATCAATGAAGAAGTAAGTTGGTTTTCTTTTATGTATTGAATTTTATATAACATAAAATGTAGTATTAGGGTGCAATAGTTGGAATACAAAATTTAAGATTTGTAGTTTAGGATTTTAAAGTTAAGACCTAAAATTTAAAGGTAGAATCAAATGTTTAAGTAGAATGGTTATCTGTAATTGAGAATTAGGGTTCAAATTTTAAATACAGTATTTAAGGCTTGTAGGGTTATTTTTTAAATATCATATTTGAAAACTAAGATTTAAAATTTTAGCTTTTAAATATTAAATTTTAAATTTTAAAATTATAAGTTTTGTAGTTTAATATTTAAAATTTAAGACTTAAATTTTAGAAATGAAACCTAACGGTTGTATTTTATTATTTTAAATTTAAGATTTAAGTCTTAAATTTAAGTTTTACAATTTTAAATTTTATAATGCAGGACTTATGAATTTAAAAGTTGAACATTTTTCACTTATTCTAAAATACATTGTTTCAAAATTTTATGTAAAAGTTCAACATTTTTGTTTTTCTATTTTAATAAAATTAGGTTGAAAAATAATGTTAACTGAACTATATCTAAAATGTTAGTTAAGATTGGATAGATAGCACACTTGTAATTTTTGTTTCTGGTTATAATTTATAGTTTAAATTTGTAATGTTGGAATTTCATTTGGTGTGGTTATTTTTCTCACATGCTACTACCAAGTAGGTGTATTTACAGTATTTGGAGGCAACAGAATATGCCTTTGCATGATAAGATCATACCCTATTTGGAGAGGGTTTGTTTGTACCACCTGACTAGGCTCAACACGCGGTGGTTTTGGATGGATAAGTCCTTGGTCAGTGTATTCATTGAGAGGTGGCGTCCTGAGACGCACACCTTTCATATGCCATTCGGAGAATGCACCATCACGCTGCAAGATGTGGCATACCAGCTGGGGTTGTCCATCGATGGTAAGGCTGTATCTGGGTGCCTCACAGATTTTGATAAGCTGATGAATGATAGCAGACAGGCTTGGGAGTGGTTTTAGAAGTTATTTGGCGAGCTTCCACTACCGGATAAGGTAAACCAGTTTATAGTCCACTTCACATGGTTCCATGAGAGATTCAGGGTGCTGCCGGCCAATGCAACTGAGGATACCGTACGCATATATGCACGTGCACACATTATGATGCTGCTATCCACTCAATTGTTTGGTGACAAGAGTGAAAATTGGGTTCATATACGGTGGTTGCCCTTTGTGGCGAGGCTTGACGAGATGGGCACTTATAGTTGGGTTCGGCTGCGTTGGCATGGCTATATCGATGCATGTGTCAGGTGGTCAACAGAAATGTGACAAACTTGGCAGCCCCCCTCCAGCTACTACAGTTTTGGATTTTTTAGGCAGTTTCCTACTCTTAGGCCGCATGGATTCGACGACTTTTCTTTTTTGTTGGCTTCTAGGTATCGATAGATGCACTTAGAATTTCATTATTAGTTTCTAGTTATTAACTATTGAGCTGCCAGATTATATATTCATATAACGTTGTCATTGTCCAGGTGGGCCACTTATTTATCGACATCCAACCACAAGGAGGAAAGAATTATTCAGTGTCGCTTTGCATTAGACCGCTTGGTGGTCAAGATGTAAGTTGTTTGTGTCTGTTTCCAAGTTTCATTACTCGTTCGCCGACATGTTTGGTATATATTGTACTAATAGAAGATTCTATAATCATTTGCAGATTGTGTGGGAGCCTTATGCTGTGCTGGACGTGCTTGCCGTTGTTAATCCAGAGATTCAGCTGAGGAGCACAGTCGGTTATAGCGGGTGGTGACTAGCCTGATATATTTCGCCGTGATTGAATGGCACCAACCACCAAGTGGACAGGGTATTTCCACAGCTCGGTGGCATTCAGCATATGCCTGAACCAGCCTTGAACATAGACTGGTTTCATGGCAAGGATGGTAGGGGTGGAGATAGGTGGTTCCCGAATTATTTTCAGGTACTTATGAGTATGTTATTTAAGTTTATTTTATGTTTAGATTCATGTACTTATGAGTATGTTATTTATGTTTAAGGTTGTGAAATTATACTGTTGTACTTACGAGTATATTATTTATGTTTAGTTTCATGTATGCTGATTTTATTATATGTATGACTTTGTCGGTTTGCTTCTTCAGATTTTCACTATTTCATGTTTGGATGGCACATCATACATTGAATGACAAATATAATAAAATTAGTTAAGATTGGATACTCAAGAAAATCACAAATATAATGAAATAATTAACTTTACTAAAAAAAATGACAATATAATGACATTAACTTTACTCAAGAAAATCACAACTACATAAAAAAACACAAAACATAAAGACAGAACAATAACAACTTGATCACAAGGACAACATGAACAAAAATAAAGACATATGATGATGCTGTCTGGTAAGCTTGTTGGAAGGATGCCACTAATGCTAAGGTCAATATTCTTGATTCTTGAAAATAACAAAACTTGAACTATTACCAAGATGCCTCCAAGAAAGAATGCCATTGGTTCGAAATGGGTGTTCAATGTCAAATTCCATGTGGATGGTTCTGTGAAAAGGCACAAGGCCAGATTAGTGGCAAAGTGGTACAATTAGACTATCAGTTTTGACTATTTTGACACGTTTAGCCCCGTGATTTGCATGACCACCTTGAGAGTTCTTCTCTTTATTGCTGTGTCTTAGAGGTGGTTCTTGAAACAATTAGATGTCAACATTGCATTTTTACGTAGTGATTTGCTTGAAAAGGTTTACATGAAGGTGCCTCAAGGATTGTAAGCTCCCGCTGGTTCGATTTGCAAGCTCAACAAGTCTCTTTATAGACTCAAGCAGGCGAGTCGACGACAAAACACCAAACTTGTTTTTGTCCTATCTAAATCTGATTATGTGCAGTCTAAATCAGATTATTCCTTTGTCTTGGCAGGGAATGATGCAAATAAAATCATCCGAATCAAGAAGATATTAGATGATAGATTTAGCATCAAGAATTTGGACAAACTTAAACATTTCTTAGGTATGGAGGTGGCTTACAGCACGAAAGGTTTAGCCTTCCAAAAGAAATATACTACTAACATGATTGAGAAATTTGGGCAAATTGATGCAAAGCCAGTGTCAACACCAATGGATTATTTAATCCATTTGTTTAAGACCTCAGAAGACCCCATTGCTGATTCTACCAATTATAGGAAATTGATTGGAAAACTGTAATATCTCACAAGCACTATATCCTTTGAAGTGAAAAATTTAAGCCAATAATTAGAGTCCCCAACCACTAACCATCTCAAAGTAGCCTTGAGAATCTTGAAATATTTAAAAAAAGCTCCTAGCACTAGCCTCTTTTTTATTTCTTCTGCACAATGACTACACTCTCACCGAGTTTGCTAATGTTAACTAGACAACCTGTTCAAATACAGAAAAATTAATTTTAGGGTATTTTTTTTTTCTAGGGACAACTTTTATTTCATGGAAGAGTAGCAAGTAATAGACAGTATTGTATTCATAATTTGAAGTTGAATATCGTGCCTTATTGTGAAGGAATTTAGTTCATTCAATTGTTGAAGGTTCTTGGTCTTGAACATTCAAAGCCTTTCATTCTGTATAGTGATAGTCAATCTGCATTTCATATGGCAATCAATCTAATTTTTCACAAAGGCACCAAACATATAGAGGCTGACTAGGGGTGTTCATAAAAAAATCAAAATGTGGTTAACCGGTTAAAAAATCATAACCACATTTTGGTTAACCAGTTTAATAAAACAATTTTAAAAACCATATCCATATTTTTTAGAATTGGTTAACCAAAACCAAATTAAAATTAAAATCTAATTAAAACTGATTTTATTCAAACTCCAAAATTAGTTTTTACATACTCTCTCTCTATCTCTCTCTCTCTTTCTCTCTCCCTTCCTCTCTCTTTCTCTCTCCCTCCCTTCTTTCTCTTCTTCTTCTTCTTCTTCTTCTTCTTCTTCTTCTTCTCTCTCTCTCCTCTTTCTCTCCCTTCTCTCTCTCTCTCTCTCTCTCTCTCTCTCTCTCTCTCCTTCCTCCCTCTCTCTCTCTCTCATTTTCTTCTTTCTCCTCCTCCTCCTCTCTCTCCCCTCTTCTCTCTCTCCCTCTCTCTCTCTCTTTCTCTCTCCCTCCCTTCTTTCTCTTCTTCTTCTTCTCTCTCTCCCTCTCTCTCTCTCTTTCTCTCTCCCTCCCTTCTTTCTCTTCTTCTTCTTCTCTCTCTCCCTCTCTCTCTCTCTTTCTCTCTCCCTCCCTTCTTTCTCTTCTTCTTCTTCTCTCTCTCCCTCTCTCTCTCTCTTTCTCTCTCCCTCCCTTCTTTCTCTTCTTCTTCTTCTCTCTCTCCCTCTCTCTCTCTCTTTCTCTCTCCCTCCCTTCTTTCTCTTCTTCTTCTTCTCTCTCTCCCTCTCTCTCTATCTCACTCTCTTCCTCTCCATCTCTCCGACTCTCCCCTTCCCTCTTTTTATTCTCCTCTCTCTCCCCTCTTCCTCCTCTCCCTTTCTTCCCTTTTCCTCCTTTCTCTCTCTCCCCCACCTCTCTTTTTCTCTCTCTTTTCTTTCTTTCTTTCTCTCTCTCCTCCTCTTCCTCTTTTCTTTCTCTCTCCTTCTCCTCTTTCTTTTTCTACTCTTTCTTTTCTCTTTCTCTCACAGTCTTATCTCATTCTCTATCCCTCTCTTCTCTCTTCTTTTCTCTTCTCTCCAAAGCAAGAGAGAGGGAGAAGAGAGATAGAGGAGGAGAGAAAGAAAAAAGAGAGAGATGAGAAGAGAGAAGAAGGGGAAGAGAGAGAGAGAGAAGAAGAGAGAGAAAGAGGGAAAGAAAGAGGATAAGGAGAGAGAGAGAGAAAGAGAGATGGGAGAGAGAAAGAGAGAGGAGGGAGAGAGAGAGACAGAAAGAGAGAGAGAGGGGATGGAAGAGGGAAGAAGAGAGGGAGAGGAGGGAAGAGAGAAAGAGGGAAGGGGAGAGAGAGAGCAAGGAGAGAGAGAAGAAGAAAAGCATAAAGAGAAAGAAAGGGGAAGGGGAGAAAGAGGAGAAGGAGAGAGAGAGAGAGAGAGAGAGAGAGAGAGAGGGAGAGAGAGAGAAAAAGAAGAAAGGAGAGAGAAAGAGAGAGAAGGAAGAGAAGAAGAGAGAGAGAGAGAGAGAGAGAGAGAGAAGATGGGGAGAGAGAGAAAAATGGGAGAGAGGGAGAGAGGGAGAAGAGGGGGAAGAAAGAGAAATGGGAAAGAGAGAGGAAAACAAAGAGAGAGGAGGGAGAGAAAGAGGGGAAGGGGAGAGAGAGAGAGATAAGGAAGAAAGGATAGGATAGGGAGAGAAAATGAGAGAGATGGAGAGAAGGAGATAAGAAAAAGTTACTCGTATCATTTAGAAAGAAAATTATTTACATTAGAAAAAAGAATGAAGCAATGGAAGGGATTTCATTATTTACAAATGTTACTCGTATCATTTAGAAAGAAAAAAATAATTTTTAGATTAAAAAATTCAATTTGAAAAAAAAGGTTAAAAATTTGGGTTTTTGTATGTACAAAAATGAATTTTTGTGTAAAAATCAATTTTTAGGTGTAAACCAATTTTTTGATATAAAAATCAATTTTTAGTGTAAAAATCGGTTATTTTTTAAAAATTGGTTTTTATTTTAATAACCGGTTAAAAACCAATTTTAAAGTTTACTAACCAGTTAATAATCGATTTTATCATGTACAACCAATTTAGTTAATTAACTAAGACTATATTTTTGATTAACCAAAAAACTGGTTTAGTTTTTGGATTAACCAAACCATGAACACTTCTAGGCCGACTGCCACATTGTATGGGATAAGGCTAATAAAGGGATTCTCAAATTGTTACCTGTTACTTCTGCTAACTGAACAACATATTTGCTTAACAAGACACTGGTTTCAGGCCCTTCTTTTTCTGCTATTCCAAACTAGGGTTGTTAGACATCTATACCTCTAATTTGAGGGAGAATGTTAGTTGATATAGAATTTTTTTATAATAATCATTAGCCTTTAATTTTAGTTAGTTAGTTGTTATATAATGGTTAGAAATAAATCTGTTGAAACTATAGTTAGAAAATAGTTTAGAACTAATCATAGTTAGTTAGTTTTACAAATAGTCTCTATACAATAATATTTATTAAAGAGTGCTAAGGGGCCAACAATTTTTGTGTTTTATAATTATCAATTGGCCATCAATAATATTTTTAATAGTGTAAGATTATATCTAATAATAGAAGATCACTTACTTTTCTTTTGATAATTAAATGCTAACCACAAAACACAAAAGTTACTGGTTCTTAAACTTTTTCTAAAAAGTATACATAGAGATATATTTCAGTGTTATGGGCTTTACTTTATGAGATGCCAAATTGATTATTATAGGCACATATTCTCCAAGGAGCTTTTTTTCAGTGAAAAATGTATAATCCAAACCTTGAAGGACCAGACAATAAATAAAGATATCCAAAAATATAGGAGTCGGTTCGTAAATATTAAATTGTAATAATTAGGACAAATTTAAATATAAATTAAGTTTATAGTCATGACTAATATTATCTTTTTTACAATGACTTTCACTTTTATACTGGTCTTTTTTTTTTTTGTCTATTATACTGTTCTTTTTTATTATTGTTGTAATTATTATTTCACTTATTATTGCTATTATTATTTTTATTAGTGTCATTATTATC
>NC_029793.2:13851971-13859075 GCF_000816755.2 Arachis ipaensis | reverse complement strand
TTCATTACAAATCAAATAATTTAATACAACAAAACAAAATCTTAAATTTTTAATAAAATAAAAACATCAAAATTTATTAATGTAAACAGTGTTGATACTATAATGGCATTAAATTTGTAAAGTTGATTTAAAAATAAAATAACATTATTTGTTATTGTCAAATAAGATAGGATAAAAAGTTTGAAGGGCATCGAACTCAGATAGATAGGTTGAAAGTATATTACAAAAATTTTGGGGGAGCCACCCATTGCCCAGACAAAGCTCACCGCCACTGATTATTATGGTTACTGCTATTATTATAATATCTCTATTATCATTATTATTGTTATAATTAGTATTAGTATTATTTTGATTATTATAATTATTAATGTTATTATCATTGTTTTTAATTGCCAATATTATGATAATAATTGTTCCGGGACTTACCTAGAACCGGATGGTTGGGCTTGAATGAGAGGCCCAAACGCTAGAGGAAGGTGGTCTCCGACTTGGTTTACGTCTGGGAGCCGCCGTCCGAGTTGTGTATGTGAAAGAATGGGGAGTGGTACCTGCAAAGACACTCCAATGTCTAAGTTAGCAAAGGGGGTAAGCAGGTTTAGAGTATTGGAACTTAGTTTTACCTAAGTGTCTCAATGTATTTATAGATGGTGAACCAATAACCACCATTGGAGTAGTTCCTCCTCTGATGGTAGATAACCGTCCCTTTATCTTAGGGTTGTTGAGATATTTCTTCCAGAAGTGGGTGAGAGATTTTAGGAGGTAGTTTCTTATTTGAATAAGTGTCATCTGCTAGCTCATGCCGAGTCCGACTTCTTTGGGGAGGTCGGGTGAGCGGTGAAGGCCATCCCTTTGGGTTGGGCCTTTTTAACTTAGTTGGGCCTGGCTATTGCATTGGGTCAGGGTATGAACAGTGCCCCTACTCGAGTTCGATCTCTTAGTTATGAGTTGGATTCGAGTATTAATTGAACTCAAGGATGCTTAAGTCGGTATTTCTTCCCAAGTCGGAGAACCGATGTGATTTTAGTTTTGAAATCGACGTGATTTTGAATTTCTTCAACCGTCGCGTCTGATCAAACGTCGCGTCCGTTCGGTTTTTGCATTTACACATGGGGGTGGTTATGTTGGTAATGGCGCGCCTTTTTAATGAGTAGGCTAATTTACGAGTGTGCCCCTAAGATCTTATAAGTACTTTCCCTCTCTTTCCTTTTCTCCTTTTTCGTCTTCCCTTTGGGTATACTTCCCTTCTCTCCTTTCTCTCAGCGTTCTGCTTTTCGTATTCTTAGTTTTTGGTGCCTTGCTCGCCCTATTTTCCGCCGACAGCTTTCTTCTTCTCAAAAAAGTTGGTTTCTCACTGCCTTCTTCCTTTCTTGTTTTTATAGCACTTCTTTCATTTTTGTTAAGTGAACTGAGAAGTTGGAAAGGAGATTCTGGGTATGCTTTATTGTGCCGTTTTATTGTAGTTTCTGCCATCGTTCTAGGTAGGAAATGTTAGAGACTTCGCGTATTTTTTCGAAAGGCTGTTTCTTTTATGATTTTGTTGACAGTTCCTGTTTTGCTAAAGAAAAAGTTTTCTCATGTGACTCTGTTTTGATGATTTTTTTTTCTTTTTCTTTGCGTAATGTAGGTATATCATCCCTTATGTCTCGCCCTTCTGTTCAAAAAATGTCCTCAAGGGTTTCCGAAGATCTATTAAGATGGGTAGATGCCTCTGTCCTTTGTGAGGTTCCTTTGGTAGATAATGTTTTTGTTTATGAATTTTGAAAACACCACAGGCTCTGTGATGCTAGGGAGGATGAGGTCAAATATGAATTAGTTGTCCCTGATTTAGAGGACAGAGTCTGTGTTGGCAAAGTGGTTAATTCAGATCCCCCTTTTATTTTTATGTATGACTGCCTTTTTACTAGGCTGGGGGTGACGTTTCCTTTCTCTGATTTTGAAACTGAGGTTCTTTCTTACTGCCAAGTTGCTCCTTTTCAACTTCACCTTAACTCTTGGGTTTTATGAAGATCTATTAGCTTGTCAGTCGCGAGCTTGATTTCCCGATTTCTCTAAAGATATTCTTCTTTCTTTTTCATCTTACCAAGCTTTTTAATGCTTCGTCTAAAAACAAGCTACAGTGGGTCTCTTTCCGTGCCATCCAGGGCCAGAAAGTATTTTCGATTTTCGATGAATCATTCCATAATTTCAAAATTTTCTTTTTCAAAGTCCGAGCTGTAGAGGGTCACCATCCTTTCTTTCTTACTGAAAATGATGAGCCTCGTTTTCCCTTATACTGGGTAGAGGCAGCCTCTGTCGAAAAGTACCATCTGGTAGATTTGGATGAGGTCGAAGAGGCTGTAGTTGAGTTCTTGCGAGAAGCTTGGGAGCGGGCTCCCAATCTCGATACAAAAATGTTCCTCCTCGAAACTCCGAGTTATGAAATCGTACTGAATTAGTTAGCTATTTACTTTTTTGTTTCATGGATGACTCTTTGCCTTTTTCGACTTATTCACTAACGTTGCCTCTTTTCTTTTTGTAAAAAAAATGAAAGTGGATCTAAAGCATACCAAAAAGTTCAAGAGGCAAAGAGAAACGTCCGGGCCTGAGCTGCTCAATTACAAGAAGGCGGAGCATCATCTACTTCTTCTCCTCTGAAGCTAGATTCGGGGGCGACCTCCTCCGGCCTGGCCAAGTCGGCAGATCTTCCTACCCCTCCTCCCCCCTTTGTACCTACCCCTCCAGTTCTTCCCTCCTCGGAGCCTGTTTCAAAGAAGAGAAAAACCTCGGAGTCCGGTGTCTCCAATATTGGTGATTCTGTTTTTAACGGGGTGAAGTTCTGTGAGAGGCATATCCTGCTGCATTGCACTATTGCTATGGATGATGCCTCTCTTAGAAACCATCTCCAAATTTCAATCTGGGGAGGGATTCGTACTGCTGGGGTTTGTACTTCTCTGCTCAAGGAACTGGAAAAGACTCCTCTGAACGCTACCCAGCGTTCTCTAGAAGCTTTTGAGGGTCAACTAGCCATGTTCCGTGAGGATGAGAAGAGGCTGACGAATGAGTGGGATCAGCTGAAGGAGGCACTTTCCAAGTCTCGCGAGAGGGAGAAGCAGTTGATGGGCTCTCTGGCTATGGCTGAGGGTTTGAAAGAGAAGGCTGAGCAGAATTACTTGCGTTTGTTTACTGAAAAAATAGAGCTTAGGGATGAGCTGGATTGGCTTAGGGAGGGGTATCAAGACTTGGAAGAGTTTGTGGCTGAAGGCACCGAGGTGGTGTTTGAGGTGTTAAAATTAAAGAGCAGGTTCGAATTTTGGCTCCCGACTTGGACTTGTCACCTCTTCACCTTAACAAAGTTGTTGCTGATGGAAAAATTGTGTCTCCCCTTAGTCCTCCTACCGATTCTGAGTTGAAAATGGTTGGGCAGCATTTAGTGGAGTCCCCTCCTCGTGAAGCTGATTTATCCGAAGGGTTCCTGCCAAGTTCGTCTGCTCAACCTGGGGCTGCTCCGACCTCTACTGCCGAAGTAGGTGAGAGATTTTAGGAGACAGATTCTTATTTGGATAAGTGTCATTTGCCAGTTCATGCCAAGTCCGACTTCTTTGGGGAGGTCGGATGAGCGGTGAAGGCCATCCCTTTGGGTTGGGCCTTTTTAGCTTAGTTGGGTTAGACCATTACATTGGGTCAAGATATGAACAATAATAATAATAGGTTGTAGGCCTAATAAAAATTACTCTAAAAAATTAAAATCAAAACCCGTAATTCTAAGTCCTAATTCAAAGACGTATATTTAATTTTTTTTATAAAGAATTGTTATTTTATTAGAATATTGTTATTGTTTTTTTTTTATTTTGTATATCTATCTATTTAACTAATATATTTAGAGTGGTTTTTAATTTAGATTCTTAAAGAATTAATTTTCTTCTTACAATTAGTATTTTATTCCGAAATAAAATTAATTAATAACTTATTATTCACTATTACTTCATTCTTTATTTACTTGAGAATTAAAACACAAAAAACTAATGACACTACAAAATATCATACCATTTACGGTGATGAAAATTAGTTTTATTAATTTATTCTAATAATTCAATTTTTTTTATATAGTAACCTCATTTTTTATTGAAGAGAGGATATTACATTTTTTTAGTCGAATAAAAATATACTTTTTTATCAAATATATAATATATACTTTAAATAACTACCATTTAATCATCCAATAAAAATAAAAAATTTAAAAAATAGATGAAATAAATCTCTATATAAAAAAAATCTGTTAAAAAAATACCTACTAAAACTCAATAAACCTTTAACCTCATTCATTAGGCATGACAATTTTTTCTGACGGAGTGGGTATCCATGAAAATTTACTCGTCAGGAAACATATTTGGGGGTCAATTTCTCTCCGTGGAAGACGGGGTCGGGAACCCGGATAATAAATGGGATGGGGATCGGGATAAAAGTCCCCACCCCGTGAATACCCGTATAATTCCCGTTATAAGAAATGACCACAATATATATATATATATATATTAGTTTCAAACCCTCCTGGAACCCCAAGCCGTCATTCACATTTCACACTTCCTCTCTTCGTCCAAATATGATAAAATCATTCACGAAACCTAACTTCTTGTCCTCTCTAATCCACCTCTTCTTCTAATGTCGTTCCGTCATCTGCCATCCGCCGCCACCCTAAACCCCTCACTGTTGCCACCCTAAATCCTTCACCATCACGCACTTGCACTCTTTATTTTTCTTACTTAAATCGCGTCGCCATCTTCATCGTTCATCATCCATTGTCGGCGTCTTCTCTCTTCACGCGTCCGTGAGTGTCGCCGTTGTCGTTTTCGTCAAAGTAGTGAGGGTTGTCGTCGTCGTCTTCCTCGCAGCAGTGAGGATTCTCTCAACGCCGTCTTCGTTGCAGTAGGAAGGGTTCTCTCAATGCCGTCTTCGTCGCTGTAGGGAGGGTCGTCGTCACTGTTTTTGTCGCAGCAGTGAGGGTCTCCGTCTTCATCGTTTTTCATATGTGGTTTGTTGTTATCACTGTATATGTGCATTTGCTGTTATCACTGTCTATGTTCTATGTGTGTTAATTCTATTATTAAAATTTCTGTGAATTTGTCTTATTCATTTGTGGATTTATTATTATCATTTGAGTATTTGCTTTCGGAGGTTCCATGACTGTTGATAATTATCTCTAATTTTTTAAATTTTTTTTTAATTTTTTTGTTTTAAAAAAAATCCACAAATACTCGAGTCCCAATGAATATGGGGTCCCCGTTACCATCGTGGGGACGGAAACAAATAATGGAGGCGGGAGACGGGGGCATATCCCCATCCCATGAAAATCCGTTGCCATCCCTAAATTCATCAACATTCTGGTCTAATATGCATGTCTAATCAATATTGAATTTACTAATTTAATCGACCGTCCTATACCAATTTACAATTACATTCATTTATGGATCACATGTAATTATGTAATACAAATTAAACAATACTTTATGTACAGAACCAACCTTCAGCCACAATTAGAATATTCCTACACGGTCAAGGACTCAAGGACCAGATGCAAGTTTCCCCAGCATAGACATTCCCATTCTTCTGCTCCAATAACTTACACATCACCTTGAGAATTGAGATGCTTCAATATATATGCATGCACCAGCACCCTTGCTTTCCAATTTCTATACTTTATAAGATGCCATTTTTCTTCACACTATACGAAAAGTTGATAACGATTTTGAAGAGAAATTTAAAAGGTATTTGTTATCGTGTTTAAAAATTTAGTGTCTGATTGAAAAAAATATTAAATAATTAATATTTAATTTAAAAATATAAAAAAATTTAAATATTTAAAATTTGTTATTAAAAATAAATTTTCAACAAAAATTCAGCACTTAAGCGATAGATATATTATAGAATTGGCCCATTTAAAATTATTATTGCTCAAAACTTGGTAGTTGGTAGGACTTTGAGCGTGCATTTGATTGAATCTTTTTTACCCAAGTTACATTAATTTTTGTACATTATAATATGATATTATTACATTAAGTTAATCAGTTTTTTTCCATCTTTAGAAAGGAGTCAAAGGACTATCATATTAAAATAGAAAATAATGTAAAACAATTTACCTCGATTTTATTGTTTATTAATACAATTTAGGATTGCTAGACATTCACATTTTTAGTTTGGGGAGGATGTTAGTTGATATAGAATTTATTTATAATAGTCATTAGCAAGGTAGTCAAAATCGCGACTTAACTCGTAAAATCGCACGTTTTTGCGATTTTGTCGCTCCTTTTCGTTCCGATTTTATTGTTCGAGTGACAGTAGTGTTGTTTGTGTACTGGAATCGCCGAGTAAAGTCGCAAAATTGTTGGAATCATAATTTTGTTGACAATTCCGTGTGAGAGGAAGAAGACTCATCCGCAAGCGGTGTTCCATTGTTCCCTAACCTAGTTTGCAATTCGCCCAAATCTAGCCCAGCACGTATAGAAGAAAGCTGAAAAGGAACCCTAGAATGGAGTAAAGTTCTTGCAACATGGTTACAGGGGCATTCTTCAAACCAAAGACAGAGAAAAGTAGAGGTATCAGATACAGTGCGACTGGCGCTGTCTTCCTCCTCTGCGGAGGAGGGCTAATTGGGAGCTTGAACAAAAAAGCAAGAAAGGCGAAAGAAAATGCAACACCAACATCTCCTTCATGCGGCGGTTTCGCAGTGTCTCTTCATGAAAACTGAGTAACCCAAAATCTAGGAGGGGAGTGCGGAGAAGATATTTCAGAGAAATTTTATGGACAATATGCTCAACACGCCAAAGGAGATGGATTTGCCATTGGAAGGAGTTTCGTAAGCTTAGTCATGGGGTATTTGGGTTGCAGGGAATGTTGGGGATCTAGGTTGGGGGGAAATGGGTTGGAAAAAGGTGTCTGATGGTGATGGGGATGAGGATGGGTAGCTTATGTTGGGTCGGGTCCAATTGTAGACCTGGACCTATGTCAATAAAGTAAAAAAGAAAGAAAAAAGAACACTAATAAATTTGCTTGTTCTAAAACATTTAAATTAGTGAATTTGCTAATGTGTGGTTTGAATATGCAACTTGTTTCTTTTTATAAATATATAAG
>NC_029793.2:13850032-13851905 GCF_000816755.2 Arachis ipaensis | reverse complement strand
TTTTTAATTAATGTTATATTCAATTATGTGTAATTTTGTTATATTTCTTATATTTTTCAGATTTTATGATTTATGGGTTAGATTTACCTATCGTCTAACAATTTTACGAATTACGATTTTGCATTAGCTTTTCGAATTATATAATAAATAAAAACTACGATTTTACTATCTTGGTCATTAGCCTTTAATTTTAGTTAGTTAGTTGTTATATCATGGTTAAAAATATGTTGAAATTATACATTAGAAAATAGTTTATAACTAATCATAGTTAATTAGTTTTACAAATAGTCTTTATACAATAATACTCATTTTTGTAATCATTCATTCTAATTTTAACAAACAAGTCATTTTATCTCACTTTTTTTCTTTTTCTTTTTTTTCACTGTTCATCATATTTTCCAACCTTCCACAATTCACAACCTTTTACAATAAATAGAGATTGAAATAAAAAAATTATTAAAATACCCCTATTAATTAAAAAAAATAAAAATAAAGGCATAATAAAACATTTAAACCATTGATAAAAAAACTAAAATCATTGATATAAAGATTGAAATTTTTGAGGTATAATAAAATATAAGCTCACGCACAATCAATCATGTACACACAACAATTGCAGTAAATTTAAACTTAGCTCCTAAAATTAAGATTCTAAATTACTAAATAAGACTGTAAAATCGGATCTAACTAATCAAATAAACTTAAAATAAACTAACACATAAAATAAAGGAAAAGACTCTTGATATAGAAGGACAAAGATCAAGACATAAATTACCAACACAATTACCAAAATTTTAATTTTAGTCTATAACTACTAATAAACACAATACTGAATGTACTGTCTTAAAAGTTAAAACAAATGTTACCTAAATGTATGTCTTAAAACAAGTGAATAAACTTTTTCTCTGAAAATATTCAAGTATTTCTCGACAATAATATCTCATTTTCACACGACAACTTAATCATCTATTATTTATTATTGAACGTAGGACATGAAACATGTATCTCGGCTCAATAAGCTTAGTATATATAGTAGCTTATACCTTGCCCATTATTTTAGCAAAGATACATAAGGGCACATCATAATAATATTATTATATAGCTCCAATTACCCAGCTTTAAATTCACCATTAATTTGATGTGAATTATTCATCACTTTTTCAGCAGCCTTTGGAAATAAGGTGAACTTCAACCTGTTTGCTCACATCAACTACCAACTGCATCATAGTGTGAGGATCAGAAGTGTTTTCATTGATCTTCTCATATTCCATGGTCCAACGCACCATGCATCCTCCCTTTTTGTTGGGAACAGCATGAAGCAAGAACTTGAAGCTCTTGTAGTGGTTCAGCAAGTCTCCTTCCAACACTCTAAAGCTCATTTTATTGTCTTCTTTGTCAATGTCTTCAATAATCTCCTTAGAAACACAAGCCTTGCCATCTAATCTTGTCAAAACCAAAAACTGTTTAGATTTTACGGATCAAAGGAAATAAAAAGTGTCATCACAACATTGTGAAAGTCGCAATGCTAAATCGTTGCAACCACACTTCAGTTAGAGATATGATGTTCTCTCTTTCTCTCTATCTCTTTGATGCATGTTACTTCCAGCACTAATTGATGAACCAATCAATTATACCAGAATCTATCCCTGTTTTTAAAGGTCAAAGAATTTCAATTAATTTTCACGAAATCACTTCTTCAAAACTTAAAATTTGGACTTATGTGATTTTTTGTAGGTGTTTATTGGCTAAAAGTTTAGTGTCTAATTAAAAAAAAAGTTAAATAATTAATATTTAATTTAAAAGTATAGAATTAATAAATTTTAAATATTTGAAATTTGATATAAAAAATAAATTTGATAAAAAATTAGCTGTC
>NC_029793.2:13831098-13850018 GCF_000816755.2 Arachis ipaensis | reverse complement strand
ATCTTGTATCAATATCTAAGATTAAACAAAAAGTTATTTGTATGCATAGTGAATCTTGACCGTTACTTTGTGAGGGGAAGGGGTTTGGGGTAAAAGATAATTAAAATATAAACCAAGAGGAATTGACTTTGTAACAAGTTAAGGTCCACTTGACATTACCATGAACATAGCTCCACGAAATGATGGATCTCTCAGTACCCCATCCACCTTCATGAATTACAACACTCTGTACTTTATCAGGGCAAACCTTAGCAACATGGTGTGTCTTGTTGCAGAAAACATCATAGAATTCCTTAGCATCTGCCTTAATATGAAACTCTGTTTCTATCTTTTGGACTTGAGATGTTGCCATGTTAAGCAATTAACTCAATTTCACACTTCTCACCGTAACATGCATGCCTATTTATATACACACACATCAATTTTCCAACTTCTCATATAAACTATTTAAGAACTATATACATTGAGATATATTTCACTGTTATGAGATGCCAAATTGATTATTATAGGCACATATCCTCCAATAACTTATATATCACCTTGAGAATTGAGATGCTTCAATATGTATGCATGCACCAGCACCATTGCTTTCTAATTTCGGTACTTTATAAGATGCCATTTTTCTTCACACTATACGAAAAGCTGATGACGATTTTGAAGAGAAATTTAAAAGGTATTTGTTTATCATGTTTAAAATTTTAGTGTCTAATTGTAAAAAATGTTAAATAATTAATATTTAATTTAAAAATATAAAAAGTAATAAATTTTAAATATTTAAAATTTGTTATTAGAAATAAATTTTCAACAAAAATTCAGCACCTAGGCGATAGATACTACATATAATTGACCAATTTAAAATTATTATTGCTCAAAATTTGGTAGGACTTTGAGTGTGCATTTGAGTGAATTTTTTTTACCCAAGTTACATTCATTTTTGTACATTATAATATGATATTATTATATTAAGTTAATCAGTTTTTTTTCCATCTTTAGAAAGGAGTCAAAGGACTATCTCATTAAAAGAGAAAAGATTTAGATGCATATAAGATATATTTTGTTAGACAAAAATGATTCATCTTTAAATTTTTGTTAATAATTTCGTAAATATCCTCATCTTTCATCTTTCATCATCTCCAAACTCAATTCCTAATTCTAACAATATAATTGTCGGTCCCTCCTCCTCGGCCTCTATTCTCCACCCTTCTTTACCACCACAACTCCCTTCCACCACCACCATCCCCTCCAACCCCCTCACCCTCCATTTTCCTTCGACCATCACTAGCTCCAACACCATTCTCGTCACCTCTACAACTCAAGTGCTGCCTGTAAAATAGACTGTAAAACAGATAGTAAAACAATAAATCTCCACATATTCAAATAATCTTCAAACAATCTTAGCAGCAATATCAGAACAATACAGTAGAAACTAGTACTAAACACTGGGTTGATAAATCAATTAATCAATCCAAACAATTTTCAATTTAAACTGAAGAATAACATGAAAGCATGATTAATTATTCGGTGAAAAAAGTTTGGTAACAAAAAAATTTCAGCCATAATTAGTCAAAATTTTCTTTAATTTACTTCATTTATATCACTTAATAATAGTTTTATTTTTTATCCCACTCTCTTATCATTCTACTCATCATATTCTTATCAACTTCACTTATTAATTGTAACATCCTACCACATAGAGCTTTACGCTTAAGCCGTAAAACAGAAGTGGTGTGGTTTACGACCTCTAAAAGATAATATATACATATAATAACAGAAAGGATATAATAAACTAGGAGCCTTAAGGAAAACAGGTGAAACAAAATCGTGAAAATAAAAACGCAATGCTCAAGAAACGGGATTATTTGCGTACTAAGAAACCTAAAAATCGTAGGTATAAGTAAACAGAAAGTGAGATTAGAGTATCAAGGATACAGAACAACTAGCTCCTGACGCAGCATGCGAAGTCAAGGCTGGCCGGAGAATATTTACATATATATATACATGTCCAAAATCCAAATTTACATAAACAAAACCCTATTTCTCCATAAGCCTCTAAGAGGATCAAAAGAACATGTTGTCTGGAGAGGAAACTAAGTACATATATACATAAATATACATAAAAAGGAAACCCAGTAACCACTTTGCTTCAGAAGTCCAGACGCCTAGCGAGGTGCCTCTCAACCTGCATCTGAAAAACAACAACATAGTATGCGATGAGAACCAGAGGTTCTCAGCATGGTAAAGGTGCCACGCATATAAGATATAAGGTCCTGGGAATTCCAGAGGCAATCCTAGAATGCCAACACTCATATGTAAAGCTTAAGGAACAAAAAACAGAAGTCATAAATAGGTGGTCATCTAAAGGTTCTTAACCTAACCAAACTTAACCTATATACTGAACTTTCCCCACCTTTCCTCCGTACTTCTGTCTCCCATGATTTGCACAGACAAACAAGCAAAACAAGGCAAACGTAAGTAGTTCACAAGTAGTACAGATAACAGTTATAACAAATAGCAGGTTATAGTCACATAGGCAATCCCACATAGTTCATAAACAAGCAAATCAGACAATATGCACATGATGCATGCCTGTCCTATGGCTGATAAGTCTCATCTGTCGGTTATCAAGCCAACCCGACAAGTCCGGTTTGCTAAACCCTTGGACTGTCCCTCGTCACGTATCCCCATGAGTCTATGCATAGCTTTTTCTCTTTTATTCATAAATCATACATTCATTTTTACTCAATGGGGGTTACCATTCCCGGAAATTTATACGTGCCCGGTCACCCTTACGACATAAGGTCAACAGAATATCGAGTTTCAACCTGAAATACGTGGTGGCAAGTCATGGTTATGTATCCAGGGAAACTCGTATCTCAGATAACATAAAAATTCATAATCCATATGTTGTTCATAACCATCCATATTTATTTCATAATCATTCGTCATAGCCATGGCATCTTATCGCTCTCATGCATACACATTCTTCTCATATAATTTATCACTTTTAACGTTTTCTTCATCCCCAAGTTATCTCTATTTCCTAACTCCGTTTAATCACTAGGCTCACTACTTATGATTTAAGATTGAAAGAATGAAAATAGAGGTTTAAAAATTTGAAAATTAGGTTTAAAACCCAAAAATCCATATTTGCTGAAATAGGGGCCACGCATATGCGTGGGTCACGCGTACGCGTGGGCGTACGAAAAGACCAGCTCGCGTATGCGTGGACGTGCATCCTGGCCCATTTCGCGTACGCGTATAAAAAGGGTAGTGATGACAGTCCGCGAATAAAGTGCATGCGTACGCGAAAATTCCAAGCCACGCGTACGCATGGGCGTACGTTTCTCCAAAAAATTTAGTGAAGTTAAAAAGCTATAGAGTTCCATATTTCCGACCCAAACTTCCGACGCACATAACTTATTTGTTTTAAATCATTTTTCATCCGTTCTTCGAACAGCTTAAACTTCATAAACCCAATTTTCATTTAAAATAAGTATGAAACCATTTAGGGGTCTGGAAGCTGAGTTATGGCTCGCCGAAGTTGGGCCAAAATCAATATTTTATAAAAACTTTTAAACCTCAATTTCATTAGGCCAATCTCAATCCCAGCATTACATATATAACATTCGCCTCCCAACCTACTAATCATAACACCATAACCACCACGAGTTACCAAATACAACCATTCCTCAAGTTAACAACCATATACATAATCTCTCAACAATATCAACAAGAATCATCAATATAGCACCACCATTTTTTTTACCTATTCACATTACCTCCATGCATCAACCCATCACCTAACAATATAATATCATCATAACTAACAATCATCCAGCAAATAATACTCAATCAATAATAACAATATTATCAAGAATACTAAGCATTTCATGTCATTCAAACGTTCTAACCTACTCTATGGTCATCTAACCTAAGTTTTCACAGGACATTATATATTAAATGCAAAAAACCTAAACCATATCTTGGCCGATTTTCGTGTATTGTCCAAGGCAAAATCACCAAACCAACACAGCCCCAAGGTCCAAAATTCACCAAAACACTAAAATTCCAACGTCCACAATTTCAAGCTCTAACTACTTTTACACAACCTAACACATGTACACAACACATATACACCCAAATTCACATATCCATATATAAAATTCAATACTCATACACCAATTCAATAAATTAACTTAGGGTTAATAATCCTTACCATACCTACGGACAAAACCATCCAAGTCTGATAAGCTCCGCAAGCTAAATCGAACCTAGAATACCAAAATAAATAAAATCTCAACATAGGTATTTATAACTTTCGAAATTAAGGGGGTAGAAGAACTGGAATGATAGAGTGGGTTACCAATAAAATTGTTCCGGTAGATTCGTAGAGCTCGACATGATGAACGCGTGACCGCAAACGGTGCAGCGATCGGAACTCGGAGCAAGAAGTTATGGTGGATTGATTTGTGGCGTTAGGTTGAAAAGCTTTCCCTCTTCTTCCTCAGTTGTGCAGCGTGAATGAAGAGGAAGAAGAGAGGGGAAGCTGGCTTCATTAATGATATGTGGGCTGAGTTAGGCCCATGGGTCCGGTTCAATCGGTTCGGCCTGTTCGACTTAATTTTGGACCAAATTCTTTAAAATTAGTGTCAAAATTCTCGTTTTAATTAACTCTATCCTAATTTAATCATAATATTAATCTATTCTTAATATATAAAAGTAGATACATAAGTTTACCCACATTACTTTTAAAACATCTTTTTCTTTCTACTAATACCATGTCACCAACATCGCTTACTTGGCAAAATATTAGAATCAACCACTCAATTTTTGCCAAATCAACTATTAATTCCAAATCAGCAAAAAAAAAATATACAAAAATTTGTAATCAAATTTGTAAGTAGACATTGAATCCCATATCCATATATTTATTATATCTCACCGTTATAAACAATACAATAAATTTATAACTTCAATAATTAATTTATTAATTTCTATAAATAACTCATTAAATATAATAAACATTCGTATTACAAATTTAATAATAATATTATTAATCATAATAAATTTTACGTTACAAATATTCAAATTACATACTATTATATAAGTCTTTTATCACTATTCCTTCAAATGACATTAAATTTAGCACAAAAAATTTATTTCCAAACCACACAATATCTCAAACTTACTCAATGGAGCATCTTTCTTTGGATAAAATATCACCAAACAAAAAGACAATTAGTTTATCAAAGTTTACGTGGTTCATCTATGGAAAACATTAACACCCACAAATGAAGAAGAGTCTCTTTGCTTAGAAATGATTATATTAGATGAAAAGGTACAAAAGAAATATATTTATTATATTTTTAAATTGAATTTACGAAAAAATACTTTAATTATACTTTTTATATTATTTTATAATACTTTATATATAATTGTATTTTAATATCGTTAAAATTATACTTCTTTTAATATGCTATTCATTATTTTTTTAACTAATTATGAACTATGATTTACTTACACTGCAAGGAATGAAAAGTCTATACTATAAAAAATTTAAAAATAGAAGATACAAATGATTTGTATAGGCCAATTAAAGATATAATGAAAGTAAACTTTTTACTCACAATTGTTGTGAAAGAAATTAAAGATCCAATTTTGAACATTTTTCAAGACTATTAAATTTGCATCACTTGAGACATTGTCTGACAGAGTGGGTCAAAGAAAAATACTAACAGGTAATTTCATTTTATACTATTTCAATTATTCTTATTAAAAATAACTTATTCAAAAACAAATCTACACATTTTTGTTCTTTTTATTGTAGATGTCATTGGAAAACTACATCAAGAGATTAAAAAGAAAGAAAACCATACAAATTCAAGACACATCTTCGAAAGAAAAATATACATGCAAAGATGGAACAAACAATATAATAGAAAGTGCATACAACTCAACAATTCATAAAGAACATGCATTCATAAGAACCTCGACACAAAGAAGAAAGCAACAATTCTAACAATAACCAATAAAGAAAAAAGGAGGACAAGCGCCACATAAGAAGACTAAATCCACTAACTAAAACAAATGCAAAAATCAAATTACTAAATAAAAATGTCACTTTGTACAACTCCAACATCCAAATCTTTTGTACTACAAATTATTTTAAACAAAACACATTTCAAATTTAACTTTAATTTACAATATTTAATTTAATTCTACAAAACATAGCCATTTTTTATATTTATTATATACTATCATTAATTTACCGTCCGCGCATTGCGCGGGTCTCATTATACTTATATTCAATAATTGTAATTAATTCTTGTCCGTTAAGGCATTTATCATAACTTAATAGAGATATAAAACATAAAAATTACCCTTATATATACCTTCTGTTAATTCAATTATGTTCATTAATGAAAACTACCCTTATATATGAAAAATGATTGGGTGTGCTAATGAGAAGGATGTTCTTTACACATTAACAATCCCAACAGTAAGCTCACATACATATAGCAAACACCACTACATTAGCATCAACATCCACATCTAAAAATAAAAGCACAAGTGACATTAAATCACTATCAGTGCCTGCATCACAAATTCATGGAGCAGCAGCTACAGCTCCTCTAAATTAGGAACCCCACCCCTCCTCCAAATAGAATAAAACCCAATGCTAAGTTGTGATAGATTAGTTGTAATAAAGAGGGATTATCCTCTCATTGAATATTCAGATAAAGAACCTTGTGATTTTTGTCATTTTACAAAAACAAAAGAAATTATCTTTTTAATAAGAGTTCTAGCAAATCATTTGAAGCTTTTGATATTGTACATCTAGACATTTGGAGGCCTTTGGCCACAACATCTCATACTCGACATAGATATTTTTTATTGTTATTGGTGACAAAACCATATTTATTTTGCCTATTTTTTATGAAAGTGAAATCTAAAGTTCAAAGTTTAATAAAGAATTTTGTTACTTACATAGAAAATCAGTTTTGAAAGACCATAAAATGT
Organism: Arachis ipaensis; assembly: GCF_000816755.2. Taxonomy (NCBI): domain Eukaryota; kingdom Viridiplantae; phylum Streptophyta; class Magnoliopsida; order Fabales; family Fabaceae; genus Arachis; species Arachis ipaensis. The sequence continues at coordinate 13,842,998 of NC_029793.2, read as the reverse complement.
TTCAATTCTGATAATGGGCTTGAATTCATCAATCTCTCTCATTTTTTCACCTCAAAAGTAATTGAATATTAAACTTCTTAAGTAGAAACACCTCAGCAAAATAGTGATGTTGAAAAAAAATACTAACATCTGCTAGAAATGGACGAGCTATACTTTTTCACTCATCAATTTCATACTGTTTTTAGACATATGCCATTACACATGCTATTCATCTTATTAACATAATTCCAAGCTTAATTTTGAGAAATAAATCCCCTTATGAATTAAAGTCCACTTGACATTACCATAAACATAGTTCCATGAAATGATGGATCTCTCGGTGCCCCATCCACCTTCATGAATTACAACACTCTGGACAATATCAGGCCAAACCTTGGCAACTTGGTGTGTCTTGTTGCAGAAAACATCATAGAATTCCTTAGCATCTGCCTTAATAGGAAATTCTGTTTCTATCTTCTGGACTTGAGATGTTGTCATGTTAAGCAATTAACTCAATTTCACACTTCTCATCGTAACATGCATGCCTATTTATATACACACACATTAATTTCCCAACTTCTCATATAAACTATTTAAGAATTATATCTATGGTAGAGAAAGAATTTTATGGTTTTAAGGACTTATTGATAAGATTCTTAATTTGTGGCCAATGTTACAGCCATACAGTATTTATATATGTTTGTAGTGTGGTTTAAAATATTTTCTAATAGCAAACGAGTCCCCTATAATTAAAGTAAGAGGAGTGTTAGGGTCAGCAACTTTTGTGATTTGTATCCATCAAATAGCCATCAATGATGATTTTAATGGTGTGAAATTTGTGTGAGATTGGTGTGAGATTTCATCCAATGGCTTAGTTTTCCTTGTTGGTTACATGCTGGCTAGAATTTGAAAAAGTTGTTAGCCCCTAGATTTTTTATTAATTTGTTGGCCTATATTTTTTATTGATAGCCATGTGTATTGTTATTCAAAATATGAAAGAAAGGTTTTGTGAATTAATATCTTTTTTGTTTAATGTTTTTTTAGTACAACGCCGATAAATATTTTCTTAATTTCTTTTGCTTTGTTATATTTATTTACAAGTAATAATGAAATACATCAGAAGAAACGAGTAAAAATAAGTTAAAATTAAACATTATTTTATATTTTTTTACTAGTTTGAAGAAGAATTATTTATTTTTTCAAATATAACTCGAAGAAAATATGTATAGGCTTTCTTGTTTGAAGAAGAATTATATAAAGCTTTCTTGTTTTTATTTTATAATCTTAAAATTTTTATACTTTTTAATTTTACTAATTTATTTTTAGTTGTCCATGATATCTCCTAATCCGACAGATTAAGGACTAATCTGTCACAAATCTGAGCTCCATTTAAAAATTTATCATTGGCCAATGGATTACTGCATACACAAGGCGAAATTCGAATCCCCAACACTTACTTAATCTCATTTTTTACACTTTAAAAAATACAATTACCTTCAACATTATAGTATTTTCTTGTTATATATTACGTTTTTTTAAATTATATTATATAACCATATATTATATTTTTAATTAAAAACTTATAAGTTATCAAAATAAATTTTTTGCATTTTAATTTTATCGGATTACAATTTTTAAAGATTGTATACACAAATGCAATTTTAACATTATTATGGAAACCGACCGTAACTACGAATTAGGTATACACATAAACCGCTGGAAGAGTATAACAGTTTATGTTCAAATACGTTAAGGAAAAAACTGTGACACCCCTCCAGCGGTTTTTTTACGAAATTCAATTATGCATAAATCGCGATAGAAATATAGTGGTTTATGCTTGAGTATACGCTAGGAGGGAGTCGTGGATTATTCATCCGTTTGTATCATTTGACAAAAGTTTAGAGAGAAGTTAAACTTTGTTTTAGAGAGTGAGAGAGAGAGAGAGAAAATTATGAATTGAGAGGGAAAGGTTCTTAAGGCTATTGGACATTTGGAAGTACTTAGACACGGGATCATGGCGAACGAACGCAGCATGTACTAATTCAACGGCGTTGCACACGTTGCCGGAAGTATCAACGAAGAGATAAGTTTGTTTTGTTTTATGTATTGAATTTTATATAACATAAAATGTAGTATTAGGGTGCAATAGTTAGAATACATAATTTAAGATTTGTAGTTTAGAATTTCAAAGTTAAGACTTAAAATTTAAAGGTAAGATCAAATATTTAAGTAGAATGATTATTCGTTTGTAATTGAGATTTAGGGTTCAAATTTTAAATACAGTATTTAAGGCTTGTAAGGTTATTTTTTAAATATCATATTTGAAAACTAAGATTTAAAATTTAAGACTCAAATTTTAGAAATAAAATCTAACGGTAGTATTTTATTGTTTTAAATTTTAAAATTATAAGTTTTGTAGTTTAATATTTAAAATTTAAGACTTAAATTTTAGAAATGAAACCTAACGGTTGTATTTTATTATTTTAAATTTTATAATGCAGGACTTATGAATTTAAAAGTTGAACCATTTTCGCTTATTCTAAAATACATTTAGATATGTTTCAAAATTTTATGTAAAAGTTCAACATTTTTGTTTTTCTATTTTAATAAAATTAGGTTGAAAAATAATGTTAACTGAACTATATCTAAAATGTTAGTTAAGATTGGATAGATAGGACACTTGTAATTTTTGTTTCCGATTATAATTTATGGTTTAAATTTGTAATGTTGGAATTTCATTTGGTGTGGTTATTTTTCTCACATGCTACTGTCAAGTAGGTGTATTTACAGTATTTGGAGGCAACAGAATATGCTTTTGCATGATAAGATCATACTCTATTTGGAGAGGGTCGGATTGTACCACCTGACTATGCTCAACACGCGGTGGTTCTGGATGGATGAGCCCTTGGTCAGTATGTTCATTGAGAGGTGGCGTTGACGAATGGATTTTTGATGGTTTAGAAATTCACTAATAAAATTTCGTTGTAAAGTATAGTTTCTAAACCAATCACTAATCCTTTCATACAAAAAGTTGTTTGTCACTAAAACAAACCCCTAAAATTAATAACCGAAGTATTCAAACCTCGGGTCGTTCTCCCTAGGAATTACAATAAAGTGTCTTGTTATTGGTTATGAGTTATTTTGGGGTTTTGGATAAGAAGCATGAAAAGTAAATGGCAATGAAAATAAACTAAAAACTATAAAAGGCTCTTGGAAAGGTGTGAGAACTAGAAGTCCTATCCTAGTTATCCTTCTCAATTGTGATGAGAATTGTTCATTGCTACCACTTAGTTAACCCTTACTAATTAAAGGAAAGTCAAGTGGATGAATTGACTTGAGTCACAAGTCGTAGCCAACTCCCAAGGAAAGACTAGCTTTAGTGTACTCCAAACCAATTAGCAATCTCTCCAATTATCAATCAACAAAGGGATTAGATAACTCAAGTGTCACTAATTACTCTACCTAGGCCAAGAGGAACAAAATCTACACTAAAACTAAAAGAGACATTTCAACAAACACATAAAGTGCAAGAGGAGTAAACATTATTAAATGCAAGAATTAAAGGAATCTACAACTACAAAAACAAGAGATCAATAATAGAAAAGCAAAGAAGACACATTTATTATGAATTACCTCTTATTGAATTGGAAGAATGTAGAAGGAACAATACTAGATCTACAACAAAGTATAAGAACAACATAAAGGAAATTACAACAAAAGAATAGAAGAAGATTGAATGTAGCAACAAAGAATTGAGAGATAGAAGTGGAAGAAAGCAAAGATTAAAACCTAGATCTAAAAACTAAACCTAATTCTAATCCTAATTCTAGAGAGAAGAGAGAGCTTCTCTCTCTAGAAACTAACTCTCACTACTAAACTAAGCTAAAACTAAACTAATGATAACTAACATCTAAAGTATGAAAAGTATCTTCATTCCCCCTTCAATCCTTGGCTTAAATAGCATCAGAAATGAGTTGGATTGGGCCCACAAGGCTTTAGAATTCGCTGGCCACGTTTTGCTTTAAGTGAACCAGGTGGCAGCAACGGCGCGTGCGCGTACTATGCGCGTACGCGTCACCATGCACGGTTCAACCATAGCAAATCTTATATCGTTTCGAAGTCCCGGATGTTAGCTTTCCAACGCAACTAGAACCGCATCATTTGGACCTCTGTAGCTCAAGTTATGGTCGTTTAAGTGCGAAGAGGTCGGCTTGACAGCTTTTGCGATTCCCTCATTTCTTCATGAGTTCTCCATTTTTACATGCTTTTCCTTCATTCCCTTGATCCAATCCTTGCCTCCTAAATCTGAAATCACTTGGCAAACACATCAAGGCATCTAATGGAATCAAAGGTAAATCAAGATTAAACAATTAAGGACCTAAAAAGCATGTTTTCACTCTTAAGCACAATTAAAGGAGAATATGTAAAACCATGCTAATTTATTGAATAAATGTGGATAAAAGGTGATAAAATCCCCTAAATCAAGCACAAGATAAACCCTACAAATGGGGTTTGTAAATTACCACATACAGTGAGTCGTGTCCTATCTCTGGAGCATGTAGAGCTCATTCATGAGAGGACATGAAGGAAATTCAGTGTACGGGGCAAAAATATAAGACCATACTCTCTTCCATAAGGAGCTAAAGGTCAAGCTAGTGACTTTAAAAAAGTGCTTGTTGGGAGGCAACCCAACTTTACTCAACTACAATTATTTTTTCATCTTTCTTTCAGTTGTTAGAGTCATGATTATATGCATCAGTCAAGAGACAAAATTCACAGCAGTAAAAATAAGTTCTAATCTAGCTACCCATTTTTCACCTTTTCACATACTCATGCATTTTCTTTTCATTTCACAACTCATATGCATTGATTTTATTGGACCTTGCCTTGGGGCATTTTGTCCCCTTTTTATTATTTTTTTTCTTCTTTTTTTTCTATTTTTTTTCTTTTCCATATTATTTTTCTTTTCTTTTTCTTTTGTTTTTCTCATTTTTTTTTTCTTTCTATATACAATAGCATCAATGCATAAGGTTTTACATTTGATCAATACATGAGTATGTACCCAATTCCCAATATTTTCAATAACAATACACCACCGGAGTTTCCAATCTCTCCTTCATGCTATGTTCTTCATTTGATTCTCCACATGTAGCCATGAGAGTTCCTTGAGTGTCCAAGCATTGGGAGGCTAATTGATTTGTTACCGCATCCAAGGCGGCCATGAAATTTTGCACATCCCTTTTCATCTCTTCTTGCCCTTGAACAAGAACACCAAGGGTTTCATCCCTTAGAGATTGAATGAAAACAAAATCAAATAAGAAGCAAGAAAATTAAATCCTAAAACTAGCAAGAGCTAACAAAAGCAAACATATTCACACTATTCACATATATACAATAACCAATAACATAACACCATTGTAATTCCTTTTATATACATTTTGACATCCCTTTTATATGCCAAATTCGGGGAGTGCACCATCACGTTGCAAGATGTGGCATACCAGCTGGGGTTGCCCATCGATGGTAAGGATGTATCTGGGTGCCTCACAGATTTTGATAAGCTGATGGATGATGGAAGACCGGCTTGGGAGTGGTTTCAGCAGTTATTTGGCGAGCTTCCACCACCGGATAAAGTAAAGCAGTTTACAGTCCACTTCACATGGTTCCATGAGAGATTCAGGGTGCTGCCGGCCAATGTGACTGAGGATACTGTACGCATATATGTACGTGCGCACATTATGATGCTGCTATCTACTCAATTATTTGGTGACAAGAGTGGAAATTGGGTTCATATACGGTGGTTACCCTTTGTGCCAAGGCTTGACGAGATGGGCACTTATAGTTGGGGTTCGGCTGCGTTGGCATGGCTATATCGATGCATGTGTCTGGTGGTCAACAAAAATGTGACGAACTTGGCAGGCCCCCTCCATCTACTACAGTTTTAGATTTTTTAGGCAGTTTCCTACTCTTAGGCCGCATGGATTCGACGACTTTTCTTTTCTGTTGGCTTCTAGGTATCCATAGATGCACTTAGACTTTCATTATTAGTTTCTAGTTATTAACTATTGAGCTGCCAGATTATATATTCATATAACGTTGTCATTGTCCAGGTGGGCCACTTATTTATCGACATCCGACCACAAGGAGAAAAGAATTATTCAGTGTCGCTTTGCATTAGACCGCTTGGTGGTCAAGATGTAAGTTGTTTGTGTCTGTTTCCAAGTTTCATTACTCGTTCGCCGACATGTTTGGTATATACTGTACTAATAGAAGATTCTATAATCATTTACAGATTGTGTGGGAGCCTTATGTTATACTAGACGTGCTTGCCGTTGTTAATCCAGAGATTCAGCTGAGGAGCACAGTCAGTTATGGCGGGCGGTGACTGATGCGTGAGCATCTTCTCTATCTTTTCCCAGTGAATTTGCATTCAAATTGTTGAGTTTAATCAAAATTTAAATACCTTTTAGCCACTATGGATGCTACTTTGAGTTATGTACAATTCTATTTATTTCAGGTAGCATTCGGATGGATTTGACAGAATTTTGTAGCAGAAAAGGAAGAAAGCGAATGATGCTGTCAACCCCGACCTCCTTGCACTTAACCAGAAATAACTTGAGCTACAAAGGTCCAATTGTCGTTGTTTAAGCGGCATTGGAAAGCTAACTTCCAGGACTTTCCAACGATGTATAATAGTACACAATTCTTCTCCAGCAAACTCTGTCCACTCCACGTTGAACATGGCCCCTACCAAGTTCAGCGTGGACTTGAAAACTCCCAGGGAAGCATACGCCACATCCCACGCTGAACTTGGGAAAAGCCAAGTTCAGCATGGACTCAAAGGGACGCGCATAAAACCACACTGCCTTCTTCACGCTGAACTTGGGAAAAGCCAAGTTCAGTGTGGACCTCAACATCTCAAGTGGTCCCTATATACGCCCAAGAGCTTGCACGAATGATTAAGTAATTTTGATTAAATTTATATTTTATTTTAAAATAGAAAAAGATATTATTTTTGTTTTAGGAAATATATTTTACATTAATTAGGATTAGATATAAAAGGGAAAAGAATCAGTCCTTCGGGCTTCTCTCTTCTCTTCTACCTCATTCCACAATTTACAATTTTTTAGAATCCTTATTTTCTCTTTGAACCATGAGCAACTAAACCTCCACTGTTAAGGTTAGGAGCTCTGTCTATTATATGGATTGATACTATTATTTTTCTATTTTAATTCATGTACTGATTTATATTTCAAGAATTATTTTCGTTCTTTATTTTATGAATTTGGGTGGAACGGAAGTATGACCATTTTTCTAATTGAGTTCTTGTATAACTTGGAAAAACTCTTTACTTGAACAACAGTTTGAAAACATATTCTCCTAAACTTCTAATTATCTAGACTTAACGGGATACGTGACATATAATCCTCTTATATTTGGGTAATTAGGGTTTTTGTGGCACATAAACTAGAATTGAACTTCACCCTCTAATTGGAATTAATTGACCAAGGAATTGGCGGTTGATGAATTTTAGAGGAGACTAAAAAAGTCTAAGGAATTAGGGTTTAGTCACATATAGTTGCCATGAATTAAATCTTGCATGATTAAAATAGTTAGTAAGAAAAGTGGATCCAGAAAATAGATAACTCTGAAGTCTTAACTTTTTCTCCATATATTATTCACTACTTGTTTATTGCTTGCTTTCTAATATTCTGAATTTACTGTTAATGTTTTAATTTTGAACCTTTAAACACTCTTTTCTGTTTGTCTAACTAAGTAAATCACTCAATCATTATTGCTTAGTTCATCAATCCTCGTGGGATCGACCCTCACTCACCTGAGATATTACTTGGTACGACCCGGTGCACTTGCCGATTAGTTTGTGGTTAAAAATTCCGCACCAAGTTTTTGACACTGTTGCCGGAAATTGACTGTGATTAACAACTATTAGTTATTTAATTTCTTAAATTAGATAATTTTTACTTTAGTTAAAATTTTTTTTAGCATTATTCATTTTCAATTTTTAATTGTTCTTTTTTCTTTAATCTCGTTCACCTCCTCCCCCACCCCGTTTTCTTTTTATTTATTTTTTAATTTCGCTTCCTTTTTTTATTTTTTATTTCACTTTCGTATTGTTTCTTTCATTATTTTTTTATTTTATTAGTTTTATTTAATCCATTTTTTATTTCTTTTCAAACTTTCTTTCGTTCTTTTTTTTTTATTTATTTACTTTATTTATTTCATTTTTGTTTTCTTTCTTTATATTCATTTTTTTATTATTTTTATTTTTCTCTTTATATATTCATTTTTTTTATTTTTTTATTTTATTAGTCTTATTTAAATTTTAGCTTTAACTCTTGAATTTTTGCTCAATTATTTTTTTTATTTTCTGAAATTAAGTTTGGTGTCTACTAGTAATTTTATTTTAATTTACCTATTTATATTTTTTTATAAAAAAAACTATTTTGAAGGTTTTAATTTGTTTTTATTTAGTTGCTTTATTTTATTTCTTTTACACAGGTTATCTCATTGGGAATTCTCTGCACTCTGACGTAAAGATTTTCACTTTCTTTTGTTTTCTGTCTGTTTATGAGCAGGAACAGAGATAAGGAACCTCTTTTAGACCTTGATCCTGAACCTGAAAGGACTTTCAGGCGGCGTTTGCAACAAGCAAGACTGTACAAGGCTGCAGAATCTACTATGGATCATAATAATGCTGTTAATGCCAATGTGGCAAATCCAGCTGGGAATGAGCAACCTAGAAGAGTGCTTGGCTCTTATACTGCTCCTAATGCAGATATCTTTATGGAAAAAGCATTGTGGTGCCTCCTATAGCTGCAAACAATTTTGAATTGAAGCCTCAGTTTGTCACTCTTTTGCAACAAAATTGTCAGCATCATGGACTTCCTCATGAAGACTCAAATCAATTTATCTCTAATTTTCTGCAGATTTGTGATACTGTGAAGACCAATGGAGTGAATCCTGAGGTGTATAAACTCATGCTCTTCCCATTTGCTGTGAGGGATAGAGCAAAGCTATGGTTAGATTCTCAACCCAAGCAGAGTCTGGATACTTGGGACAAGGTTGTCACTGGCTTTCTGACTAAATTTTTCCCACCTCAAAAGTTGACTAAGCTAAGGGTGGAGGTTCAGACTTTCAAACAGAAAGATGGTGAGACCCTTTATGAAGCTTGGGAGAGATTCAAGCTACTTACTAGGCAGTGCCCTTCAGACATGTTCTCTAGATGGACTAAGCTGGATATCTTTTATGAGGGCTTATGTGAAATGTCCAAGATGCACTTAGATAATTCTGTAGGTGGTTCTTTGCACATGAAGAAGACACCAAAGGAAACTATTGAGCTTATTGAGTTGGTTGCTAACAGCCAATACTTATATTCTTCCAACAGGAATCCCTTGTACTCTGAAACCTCTCAGAAGAGAGGCATGTTGGAAGTGGAAGCTGTTAATGATCTTCTTGCTCAGAACAAGCTTATGTCTCAATAAATAAATCTACTTATTCAACAGTTGAGTGGAATGCAAGTTTCAGTTGTCAACACCTAAAATCCACCTCAAGAGGTCCCTTATGACATGACAGGTAACTTTATGCAAAATGAAAATTATGATTATGCTCAATCTTCTTCTGAATAGGTCAATTACATGGGGAGTGCTCCTAGAAATCTCAATAATGATCCATATTCTAAGACCTACAATCAGAGGTGGAGAAATCACCCAAATTTTGGGTGGAGAGAGCAACATCAGAGGCACAAAATTTTAATAATAATTCTCAGTGTGGTTTTCAACAGAATAATTTTAATAACCACCAGTTTCAGTCATCTCAGCAAGCAACTTATCAGCCCCAGCAGAACAATGATTTGGAAGCAATATTGGCAAGTTTTAGACAGAAAACCAGAGCATCAATCAAGAACTTGGAGATTCAGATGGGTCAATTAGTCACAAAAGTTAATGAAATTGATCAGAGGACCACTAATAGCCTTCCTGGTAGCACAATTCCAAATCCAAGAGAGGAATGCAAGACTATTACCTTGATAAGTGGACAAGTGGCAAGTACAGAAACACAAGTCAATGAGGAGCCAGTTGAGAAAGAAGCTCTAGAGGAGAAGAAGGAAGAAGTAGAGCACGTCCCTCCAAAGCGTGCGGACAACCCATTCCCAGACTCTCTTGACACTTATCCTACATTGCCAAAGGCTCCTGAGTACAAGCCTAAAATGCCATATCCTCAGAGACTTCAAAAGGAGATCAAGGACAAGCAGTTTTCAAAGTTCTTGGAAGTCTTTAGAAAGTTGCAAATCAATATTCCTTTTGCTGAGATTTTGGAGCAAATGCCTCTCTATGTCAAATTCATAAAGGAGTTGTTGTCAAAGAAGAAGCCCTTAAAGAGAGATGAGACAGTGGTCCTGACTAAGGAATGTAGTGCCATCATTCAGAATAACTTGCCAAGGAAGATGTCAGATCCAGGAAGCTTTCAAATTCCATGCACCATTGGGAGCACAACCTTTGAAAAAGCGTTATGTGATCTGGGAGCAAGCATCAATTTAATGCCCTTGTCTGTGATGAAGAAGCTACAAATCCAAGAGGCACAACCCACAAGGATAGCATTACAGATGGCAGATAAATCTATAAAGCCTGCATACGGATTAGTGGAGAATATCTTGGTCAAAGTGGGTAAGTTATTTCTCCCAGCAGATTTTGTGATTCTTGACACAGGGGAGGATGAGAATGCCTCTATAATTCTAGGAAGACCATTCCTAGCCACTGGAAGAGCTCTGATTGATGTGGAAGAAGGTGAATTAGTGCTTAGAGTGCATAATGAGCAACTAGTCTTTTATGTCTTCAAAGATATACATTCAGCAAGTGAAGAAGAGAGGTGCATGCAGACTGAGCTTATTGATCCAAACCTTCAAGAACCCCCTGATGATGCATAGCAGAATTTACAGCTCAAACCTCCTGTGGTGACAACCAATAAAATTCCTCCTGATATCAAACCTAAGTTTGGTGTTGGAAATGCATCATCCACCAAGGCGGAGGTTCCCAAAAAGGAGAAAGTACCTAGGGGATGGAGAAACAAAAAGATTTCTACTGAAGACTTCTCCCCAGGAATGAAGGTGGTGTTGACTAACAATCCAGTGTTCACTTATACAGTAAATAGAATCCTCTCTCTGGAGCATATTAAGCTACTTTATGGGGACACAGGGAGAAGAATCACAGTGAGAGGTGAAGAGCTGAGCCCCTATGATCCTCCTCCTTAGAGGAAATGACCGTCAAGCTAGTGACGGTAAAGAAGCGCTTGTCGGGAGGCAACCCGATAATTTCGTATCCTTTGTTATTTTTCCGTTGCGTTGATTATATTATTTGTTTAATTTTTATTGAGTTTTTACTATTTTTTCCTTGTTTTACGTGTGTTTTGATCATGCAGAAATTTTTAGAACAGGAACCGGACATTTAAAAAAATTTTTACTCACTCTAGAGAAGGTTGATTCTGTCAGCTCCACGCTAAACTTGGGATTTTCCAAGTTCAACGTGAAGTATGCGTACAAACTACGCGAGAGGCACTGCTAGGTCCATGCTGAACTTGAGATTTTCCAAGTTCAGCCTGGTAAATGACGTCACAAGAGTGTAATTGAGTCAAGACCCACGCTGAACTTGAAAAATCCCAAGTTCAGCGTGGTGAAGGACGTACAAAGGGGACGCATCAAAACCAAGCAAAAGTTGACGCCGAACTTGATCCGTTGCAAGTTCCGCGTGGGAGCCTTTTCTTTTACTCCAAGTTGGGCGCTCCATTGTCAAAGTTAGGCGCCAGCTTCCATAATTCAGAACCATATCAATTAAAATCACAAGAGATCATATCAATAACTCGGTCCCCACACCCATGCCTCATATCAAATTCCATCCCAATTTTTGTTT
>NC_029793.2:13822273-13831003 GCF_000816755.2 Arachis ipaensis | reverse complement strand
CTCCCATACTATATATTTATTATTATATATCTATCTACGTATATAACCTGTTTCCTTCCCGTTTTTACTATGTTATGTACTGGTTTTCTGCTGTTTTGTTTTAGTTATTGCATGATCATTTGTTATTTTAATTCCTAGGTTCTAGTTTAATTTACTATTTATTTTGTTATTTGATTTTTAGTCTGAAGGGATGTCTCATGTATTCTTCACTGAGCTTGAATTCAAAAAGAAAAAAAAAAGATGTATTGCATGAGAAATTGAGTTTATAGTGAAAAATAGTCTTATTTACTTAAATGTGGTGGTATTTTCTGTAATCCTGAATGCATGACATGAACAGTGCATATCTGAATTTGAATCAAAGGATGTTGATGTATGAGGAACAATAATTTAGAGAACTATTATGACTTCTCTGAAATTAGTGAAAGCTTAATCCTTGAAGCAAAAGAAACAGCAAAAGAAAAATAAAAGCAAGGTCCAAGGCTCTAAGCATCAATAACTAAGGAGGTCAGACATGATTAAAAGTTCAAAGAGTTGTTTCCTTAGTCATATGCTTGTGGTGTTCTTGTGTCAAGTAATCCTTGAGACAGAATATTTAGAGTCGAGACTAAATGCATTTAGCAGAGTATGCCCAAGGCTTTGAGCACCACTGTCTGGGAATAATTGAAAGAAAAATCAGAACTTAAAGAGAGTTCCCCAATTAAGTGCTTGTGGTGTTTTGTGTTAAGTAAAGCTTGAGGCAAAACATTTAAAGTCATGTCTAGGCTCAGGGTGCAAAGCACCCAAGAAAATAGAATTAAAAGAAATTTGATGTTTTCAAGGATTAAATTGAAGCATAAAATATTAGAGAATCCATAATATTATCCGGATTCTAATTCCGAATGACAGTAACATTCTTCTGATTCAAAGGATAGTGAGATGCCAAACCTATTCAGAATTGCAGTTGTAAACCCCACTTTAAGAAGAGACATAAGCTTAATTGAACTCTCACTTTCATGCAAATTCACATCTTAGGCCTATATTAGTTTTGGTTGCTTGAGGACAAGCAACAATTCAAGTTTGGTGTTGTGATGCGTGAGCATCTTCTCTATCTTTTCCTAGTGAATTTGCATTCAAATTATTGAGTTTAATCAAAATTTAAATACCTTTTAGCCACTATGGATGCTACTTTGAGTTGTGTACAATTCTATTTATCTCAGATAGCATTCGGATGGATTTGACAGAGTTTTGTAGCAAAAAAAGAAGAAAGTGAATGATGCTGTCAACCCCGACCTCCTTGCACTTAACCAGAAATAACTTGAGCTACAAAGGTCCAATTGGTGTGGTTTCAACGGCATTGGAAAGCTAACTTCTAGAGCTTTCCAACAATGTATAATAGTACACACTTCTTCTCCAGCAAACTCTGCCCACTCCACGTTGAACTTGGCCCCTGCCAAATTCAGCGTGGACTTGAAAATTCCCAGGGAAGCACACGCCACATCCCACGCTCAACTTGGGAAAAGCCAAGTTCAGCGTGGACTCAGAGGGACGCGCATAAAACCACACTGCCTTCTCCACGCTGAACTTGGGAAAAGCTAAGTTCAGCGTGGACCTCAACATCTCAAGTGGTCCCCATATACGCCCAAGAGCTTGCACGAATGATTAATTAATTTTGATTAAATTTGTATTTTATTTTAAAATAGGAAAAGATATTATTTTAGTTTTAGGAAATATATTTTACATTAATTAGGATTAGATATAAAAGGGAAAAGAATCAGCCCTTCGGGCTTCTCTCTTCTCTTCTACCTCATTCCACAATTTACAATTTTTCAGAATCCTTATTTTCTCTTTAAACCATGAGCAACTAAACCTCCACTGTTAAGGTTAGGAGCTCTGTCTATTGTATGGATTGATACTATTATTTTTCTATTTTGATTCATGTACTGATTTATATTTCAAGAATTGTTTTCGTTCTTTATTTTATGAATTTGGGTGGAACAGAAGTATGACCCCTTTTCAAATTGAGTTCTTGTATAACTTGGAAAAGCTCTTTACTTGAACAACAGCTTGAAAACATATTCTCCTAAACTTCTAATTATCTGGACTTAACAGGATACGTGACATATAATCTTCTTATATTTGGGTAATTAGGGTTTTTATGGCACATAAACTAGAATTGAGCTTTACCCTCTAATTGGAATTAATTGACCAAGGAATTGGTGGTTGATGAATTTTAGAGGAGACTAAAAAGGTCTAAGGAATTAGGGTTTAGTCACATATAGTTGCTATGAATTAAATCTTGCATGATTAAAATAGTTAGTAAGAAAAGTCAATCTGAAAAATAGATAACTCTGAAGCCTTAACTGTTTCTCCATATATTATTCACCACTTGTTTATTGCTTGCTTTCTAATATTCTGAATTTACTGTTAATATTTTTGAACCTTTAAACACTCTTTTCTATTTGTCTAACTAAGTAAATCACTCAATCATTGTTGCTTAGTCCATCAATCCTCATGGGATCGACCCTCACTCACCTAAGATATTACTTGGTACGACTCGGTGCATGGTTCACGAAATTGTGATCTCCAGGCTCGACCAAATCCTGGTAATGGCTCCAAAGAGAGCTCCACACCTTAATCTATGGAGTGTAGAAACTCTACCGTTGAAAATATATAAGTGAAGGTCCAGGCATGGCCGAGATGGCCAGCCCCCTAAAACGTGATCACAGGATCAAAATACAATCCAGGATGCCTAATACAAAAGTAAGAGGTCCTATTTATAATAAACTAGTCACTAGGGTTTACATGAGTAAGTAATTGATGCATAAATCCACTTCCGGGGCCCACTTGGTGTGTGTTTGGGCTGATCTTGAGTGTAGCACGTGCAGAGGCCATTTGTGGAGTTGAACGCCAAGTTCTGTGCCAGTTTGGGCGTTCAACTCTGGTTTTGGATCCTTTTCTGGCGCTGGACGCTAGATTTGGGCAGAAGGCTGGCGTTGAACGCCAGTTTACGTCATCAATTCTTAGCCAAAGTATGGACTATTATATCTTTCTGGAAAGCCCTGGATGTCTACTTTCCAACGCAATTAGAAGCGCGCCATTTCGAGTTCTGTAGCTCCAGAAAATCCACTTTGAGTGTAGGGAGGTCAGAATCCAACAGCATCAGCAGTCCTTTTTCAACCTCTGAATCTGATTTCTGCTCAAGTCCCTCAATTTCAGCCAGAAAATACCTGAAATCACAGAAAAACACACAAACTCATAGTAAAGTCCAGAAATGTGAATTTAACATAAAAACTAATGAAAACATCCCTAAAAGTGACTAGATCCTACTAAAAACATACTAAAAACAATGTCAAAAAGCGTATAAATTATCCGCTCATCACATGTTTATGGGGTTGTGTGAAAGAGAGTGGTGAGAAAAAGTGAGTGGAGGTAAGTGGGGATCCTGTGGGGTCCACAGATCCTGAGTGGATCCTGTGGGGTCCACCATCAAGATCATACAAGAAGACTTACCAAGAACAACTTGAAGATCATGAAGAACACTATGAATGCATGATATTTTCGAAAAATGCTAGATGCATATGCAAGTGACACCAAACTTATGATATGACTCAAGACTCAAACAAGAAACAGAAAAATATTTTTGATTTTTATGATTTTCTAATTTTTTTTGGATTTTTTTTTTTTCGAAAACTATATGAAAAAGAGTAAATAAGGATTCCAAAATTTTTAATATGAATTCCAGGAATCTTGCATTCTTAGTCTAAAGCTTCAGTCCAGGAATTAGACATGGCTCACTAGCCAGCCAAGCTTTCAATGAAAGCTCCGGTCCAAAACACTAGACATGGCTAATGGCCAGCCAAGCTTCAGCAGGTGATTGAGGATCAGCAGCAGGTTGATTAGCAACAACTAGCTTGCTCTTGATAACAAATTGCAAGCCTCAGTCCAAATAAATTTAGACATGGCTTTACAGCCGGCCAGGCTTCACATGCTTCATGAAACACTAAAATTCATTCTTAAAAATTTTGAATAGAATTTTTGAAAACATTTTTTTTTTCGAAAACAAAAGAAGAGTTTTTGAAAAATTTTTGAAAACTTTTTGAAAATAAAACGAAAAGAAAGTTACCCAATCTGAGCAACAAGATGAACCGTCAGTTGTCCAAACTCAAACAATCCCCGGCAACGGCGCCAAAAACTTGGTGCACGAAATTGTGATCTCCAGGCTCGAACAAATCCTGGTAATGGCTCCAAAGCTTGGTTTTCTGCTCAAGTCCCTCAATTTCAGCCAGAAAATACCTAAAATCACAGAAAAACACACAAACTCATAGTAAAGTCCAGAAATGTGAATTTAACATAAAAACTAATGAAAACATCCCTAAAAGTGACTAGATCCTACTAAAAACATACTAAAAACAATGTCAAAAAGCGTATAAATTATCCGCTCATCAGTGCACTTGCCGGTTAGTTTGTGGTTAAAAATTTCGCACCAGTGACTAGCCTGATATATTTTGAGGTGTTTGAATGGCACCAACCACCAAGTAGACAGGGTATTTCCATAGCTCGGTGGCATTCAGTATATGCCTGAACCAACCTTGAACATAGACTGGTTTCATGGCAAGGATGGTAGGGGTGGAGATAGGTGGTTCCCGAATTATTTTCAGGTACTTATGAGTATGTTATTTAAGTTTATTTATGTTTAGATTCATGTACTTATGAGTATGTTATTTATGTTTAGGGTTGTGAAATTATACTGTTGTACTTACGAGTATATTCTTTATGTTTAGTTTCATGTATGCTGATTTTATTATATGTATGACTTTGTCGGTTTGCTTCTTCAAATTTTCACTATTTCATGTTTGGATGGCACATCATACATTGAATGACAAATATAATAAAATTAGTTAAAATTGGATACTCAAGAAAATCACAAATATAATGAAATTAACTTTACTAACAAAAATAACAAATATAATGACATTAACTTTTACTCAAGAAAATCACAACTACATAGAAAAACACAAAACCTAAAGACAGAACAATAACAACTTGATCACAAGGACAACATGAACAAAAATAAAGACATATGATGATGCTGTCTGGTAAGCTTGTTGGAAGGATGCCACTAATGCTAAGGTCAATATTCTTGATTCTTCACTACAATATTTTGGGTTTATGGTCACAGTTTTTTTTGTCACGGTTTTTTTCTATGGTCACGGTTTTTTAGGGTGACAAAAAAAAAAGCTATGGTCACGGTTTTTTTTGGAAAGGGTGACTATAGAGTACCTATGGTCACAATTTTTAAAAAAAGGGTGGCCTAAAAGGGTCTATGGTCACGGTTTTGAGGGGTGACCTAAAGGAGTCTATGGTCACGGTTTTTTATAGTGACCAAAAAGGGTCTATGGTCACGGTTTTTCAAAAAAGGGTGACCTAAAAGGGTCTATGGTCACGGTTTTAGGGGGTGACCTAAAGGGGTCTATGGTTGTTTCTTTGTGCTGGATGCTGGATTTTTTTCAGTTTTAAGCGACTTCAACGGGGGAGTTGAAGTTCCACTCAAAGATAGATTAAAAACATATAAACATTACCAAATGGCTCAAAACCACATGCAAATGCTCCTTGTTATTTAGTAGTTGAAATTTTTATATTAATTGACTTACTTAACTTGTGCTCCATATTCATTACTCAACTGCACTGCATGCATCATCAAAAATATTTTTGTTCTGTTCTAACTTCTTTATTTCTTTTGCTAGCAGGAGGACATGATGTGAAGAAAATATGTTCTATACAAATATAAGATAGGATGGGTCTTATAATGATTTTGATTATCTAAATGTATTATTTTGATGTGTTCTTTACATTTGATAAGAGACTTTATCTGATAATACATGTAATGGATAAATTACACCCTATTTTGATTAGTGTTGTAATGGATATCTACTTTTTAATGAAACTTTTATGATTTACATTTATTGAATTCTCATTCTTAGATTTATTTGACTATCATCATTTTGGAATGTGATTATGCTTTAAAAAAATTTATAAAATAAAACAGGTTACCATAGATAAGTTATGGCCACAGTTTTAAGGAGGGGTGACCATAGATAAGCTATGGCCACGGTGAAAACAGTGACTATAGATAAGGTTATGGTCACGGTTTTAAGGTGGGGTGACCATAGACGCTATGGTCACGGCAAAAAACCGTGACCATAGATAAGGCTATGGTCACGGTTTAAGGAGGGGTGACCATAGGGGCTATGGTCACGGTTTAAGGAGGGGTGACCATAGGGGCTATGGTCACGGCTAAAACTGTGACCATAGATAAGGCTATGGTCACGGGTTTTAGGTGGGGTGACCATAGAGGCTATGGTCACGGTTTTGGGAAGGGGTGACCATAGAGGCTAAACCGTGACCATAGAGGCTATGGTCACGGCCAAAACCGTGACCATAGATAAGGCTATGGTCACGGTTTTGGGAAGGGGTGACTATAGAGGCTATTGTCACGGTCAAAACCGTGACCATAGATATAGCTATGGTCATGGTTTTTGGTGGAGTGACCATAGAGGCTATTGTCACGGTCAAAACCGTGACCATAGATATAGCTATGGTCACGGTTTTTGGTGGAGTGACCATAGAGGCTATTGTCACGGTCAAAACCGTGACCATAGATATGGCTATGGTCACGGTTTTGGGTGGAGTGACAATAGAGGCTATGGTCACGGCCAAAACCGTGACCATAGCCTTATCTATGGTCACGGTTTTGGGAAGGGGTGACTATAGAGGCTATGGTCACGGCCAAAACCGTGACCATAGATAGGCTATGGTCACGGTTTTATTGCGTGACCATAGATTAACCTATGGTCACGGTAAAAAAACGTGGCCTAAAGTGCCAGAATTTGAACATTACAACCGTGACCATAGAAACCGTGACCATAGATAAAAAAACCGTGACCATAGACCTATGGCCACGAGAGAATAGGCCACGGCGGAAAAACCGTGACCATAGATCAAAAACCGTGACCATAAACCTATGGTCACCCTTTTCACTAGCTAATCGTGACCATAGACCTTTTTTTTGTAGTGCTTGAAAATAACAAAACTTAAACTATTACTAAGATGCCTCTAAGAAAGAATGCCATTGGTTCGAAATGGGTGTTCAATGTCAAATTCCATGTGAATGGTTCTGTGAAAAGGCACAAGGCTAAATTAGTGGCAAAGTGGTACAATTAGACTATCGGCTTTGACTATTTTGACACGTTTAGCCCCGTGATTTGCATGACCACTTTGAAAGTTCTTCTCTTCATTGCTGTGTCTTAGAGGTGGTTCTTGAAACAATTAGATGTCAACATTGCATTTTTACATAGTGACTTGCTTGAAAAGGTTTACATGAAGGTGCCTCAAGGATTGTAAGCTCCCGCTGGTTCGATTTGCAAGCTCAACAAGTCTCTTTATAGACTCAAGCAGGCGAGTCGACGACAAAACACCAAACTTGTCTTTGTCCTATCTAAATCTGATTATGTGCAGTCTAAATCAGATTATTCCTTTGTCTTGGTAGGAAATGATGCAAATAAAATCATCCGCATCAAGAAGATATTAGATGATAGATTTAGCATCAAGAATTTGGACAAACTTAAACATTTCTTAGGTATGAAGGTGGCTTACAGCACAAAAGGGTTAGCCTTCCAAAAGAAATATACTACTAACATGATTGAGAATTTTGGGCAAATTGATGCAAAGCCAGTGTCAACACCAATGGATTATTTAATCCATTTGTTTAAGACCTCAGAAGACCCCATTGCTGATTCTACATTATAGAAAATTAATTGGAAAACTATAATATCTCACAAGCACTATTTCCTTTGAAGTGAAAATTTTAAGCCAATATTTAGAGTCCCCAACCACTAACCATCTCAAAGTAGCCTTGAAAATCTTGAAATATTTAAAAAAAGCTCCTAGCACTAGCCTCTTTTTTATTTCTTCTGCACAATGACTACACTCTCACCGAGTTTGCTAATGTTAACTGGACAACCTGTTCACAGAAAAATCAGTTTTAGGGTATTGTTTTTTTCTAGGGACAATTCTCATTTTATGGAAGAATAGCAAGTAGACAGTGTTGTATTCATAATTTGAAGTTGAATATCGTGCCTTATTGTGAAGGAATTTAGTTCATTCAATTGTTGAAGGTTCTTGGTCTTGAACATTCAAAGCCTTTCATTTTGTATAGTGATAGTCAATCTGCATTTCATATGGCAATCAATCCAGTTTTGCACAAAGGCACCAAACATATAGAGGCTGACTAGGGGTGTTCTTAAAAAAAATCAAAATGTGGTTAACCGGTTAAAAAACCATAACCACATTTTGGTTAACCAGTTTAATAAAATAATTTTAAAAACCATATCCATATTTTTTAGAATTGGTTAACCAAAATCAAATTAAAAAAATCGGTTTTTAACCGGTTAACCAAAACCAAATTAAAATCAAAACCTAATTAAAACTGGTTTTATTCAAACTCCAAAATTAGTTTTTACATATTCTCTCTCTCTCTCCCTTCCTCTCTCTTTCTCTCTCCCTCCCTTCTTTCTCTTCTTCTTCTTCTTCTTCTTCTTCTTCTTCTTCTTCTCTCTCTCTCCTCTTTCTCTCCCTTCTCTCTCTCTCTCTCTCTCTCTCTCTCTCTCTCTCTCCTTCCTCCCTCTCTCTCTCTCTCATTTTCTTCTTTCTCCTCCTCCTCCTCTTCCTCTCTCTCCCCCTCCTCTCTCTCTC
>NC_029793.2:13799581-13817994 GCF_000816755.2 Arachis ipaensis | reverse complement strand
CCCTTTCTTTCTCTCTCTCTCTTGTCTCTCTTTCCTTCTCTCCCTCTCTCTCTCTTTCTCTCCTTCTCTCTCTCTGTCTCTCTCTCCTTCTCTTCCCCTCTCTCTCTTTCTCTCCCTCTCTCTCCTTCGCTCTCCTTTCCCTCTTTCTCCACCTTCCCTTTCTTTCTCTCTCTCTCTTGTCTCTCTTTCCTTCTCTCCCTCTCTCTCTCTTTCTCTCCTTCTCTCTCTCTGTCTCTCTCTCCTTCTCTTCCCCTCTCTCTCTTTCTCTCCCTCTCTCTCCTTTGCTCTCCCCCTCTCTCTCTTTCTCTTTTTCTCTCTCTCTGTCTTTCTCTCCTTCTCTCCCCCCTCTCTCATTCTCTCTCTTTCTGTCTCTCTCTCCTTGTCCTCTTTCTCCCCCTCCCTTCTCTCTCTTCCTCTCTCTTCCCTTCCTCTCTCTACTCATCTCTCCCATTCCCCTCTCTCCTCTCCTCTATCTCCTCCTCATCTCTCTCTCTCTCCCCTCTTCTTCCTCTCTCTTTCTTCCCTTTTTCTCCTTTCTCTCTCTCCCTCACCTCTCTTTCTCTCTCTCTCTTTTCTTTCCTTCTTTCTCTCTCTCTCTCTCTCCTCCTCTTTCTCTCTTCCTTCTCTCTCCTTCTCCTCTTTCTTTTCCTACTCTCTCTTTTCTCTTTCTCTCACAGCCTTCTCTCATTCTCTATCCCTCTCTTCTCTCTTTTTTTCTCTTCTCTCCAAAGCAATAGAGAGGGAGAAGAGAGATAGAGAAGGAGAGAGAGAAAACAAAGAGAGCTGAGAAGAGAGAAGAAAGGGAGGAGAGAGAAAAAGAGAGAGAAAGAGGAAAAAAAAGAGAACAAAGAGAGAGAGAGGGAGAGAGAGAAAAAGAGAGAGGAGAGAGAGAAAGACAGAAAGAGAGAGAGATAGAGAGAAAGAGGAGGGAAGAGAAAAGGAGAGAGGGAGAGGAGGGAAGAGAGAAAGAGGGAAGGGGAGAGAGAGAGAGAGAGAAAGGAGAGGGAGAGAAGGATAAAGAGAAAGAAAGGGAAAGGGGAGAAAGAGGAGAAGGAGAGAGAGAGAGAGAAGGAAGAGAAGAAGAGAGAGAGGATGGGGAGAGAGCGAAATGGGAAAGAGAGAGGAAAACAAAGAGAGGGGAGGGGAGAAAGAGGGGAAGGGGAGAGAGAGAGAGAAGGAAGAAAGGATAGGAGGGGGAGAGAAAAGGAGAGAGATGGAGAGAAGGAGATAAGAAGCATAAAAAAAATTCAATTTAAAAAAAAAGGTTAAAAATTTGGGTTTTTGTATGTAAAAAAATTAATTTTTGTGTAAAAATCGATTTTTAGGTGTAAACCAATTTTTTGGTATAAAAATAAATTTTTAGTATAAAAACTAGTAATTTTTTAAAAATCGGTTTTTATTTTAATAACCAATTAAAAACTGATTTCAAAGTTTACTAACCGGTTTTATCATGTACAACCAATTTGGTTAATTAATCAAGACTATATTTTTAATTAACCAAAAAATTGGTTTAATTTTTGGATTAACCAAAACATAAACACCCCTTAAGTGACTGCCACATTGTATAGGATAAGGCTAATAAAGGGATTCTCAAATTGTTACCTGTTACTTCTGCTAACTGAACAACATATTTGCTTACCAAGATACTGATTTCAGTGCCCTTCTTTTTCTGCTATTCCAAACTAGGATTGCATTGTTAGACATCTATACCTCTAATTTGAGAGAGAATGTTAGTTGATATAAATTTTTTTTATAATAGCCATTAGCCTTTAATCTTAGTTAGTTAGTTGTTATATAATGGTTAGAAATATGTTGAAACTATAGTTAGAAAATAGTTTAGAACTAATCATAGTTAGTTAGTTTTACAAATAGTCTCTATACAATAATATTTATTGAGGAGTGTTAGGGGCCAATAATTTTTTTGTTTTATAATCATCAATTGGCCATCAATGGTATTTTTAATAGTGTGAGATTACTTCTAATAATGAAAGATTACTTACTTTTCTTTTAATAATTAAGTACTAACCACAAAACATAAAAGTTGCTGGCTACTAAACTTTTCCTAAAAAGTATACATAGAGATATATTTCCCTGTTATGGGCTTTACTTTATGAGATGCCAAATTGATTATTATAGGCACATATTCTCCAAGGAGCTTTTTTTTCTGAAAAATGTATAATCCAAACCTTAAAGGACCAGACAATAAATAAAGATGTCCAAAAATATAGGAGCCGGTTCGTAAATATTAAATTGTAGTAATTAGGACAAATTTAAATATAAATTAAGCTTATAGTCATGACTAATATTATCCTTCTTACAACGTGTGAGAATGGGAGTGGTACCTGCAAAAACACTCCGATGCCTAAGTTAGTAAAGAGGGTAAGTAGGTTTAGAGTATTGGAACCTAGTTTTACCTGAGTGTCTCAGTGTATTTATAGATGGTGAACCAATAACCACCATTGGAGTAGTTCCACCTCTGATAGTGGATAACCGTCCCTTTATCTTAGGATTGTTGAATATCTCTTCCAGAAGTGAGTGAGAGATTTTAGGAGGCAGTTTCTTATTTGAATAAGTGTCATCTGCTAGCTCATGCCGAGTCCGACTTCTTTGGAGAAGTCGGGTGAGCGGTGAAGGCCATTCCTTTGGGTTGGGCCTTTTTAACTTAGTTGGGCCTGACCATTGCATTGGGTCAGGGTATGAACAGTTCTCCTACTCAAGTCCGATCTCTTAGTTATGAGTTGGATTCGAGTATTAATTGAACTCGGGGATGCTTAAGTCAGTATTTCTTCCCAAGTCGGAGAACCGATGTGATTTTAGTTTTCAAATCGACGTGATTTTGAATTTCTTCAACCGTCGCGTCTGATCAAAGGTTGCGTCTGTTCGGTTTTTGCATTTACACATGGGGGCGGTTACGTTGGTAACGGCGCGCCTTTTTAATGAGTGGGCTAATTTACGAGTGTGCCCCTAAGATCTTATAAGTACTTTTCCTCTCTTTCCTTCTCTCCTTTTTCGTCTTCCCTTTGGGTATACTTCCCTTCTCTCTTTCGTCTCAACGTTCTGCTTTCCGTATTCTTAGTTTTTGGTGCCTTGCTTGCCCTATTTTCCGCCGACGGCTTTCTTCTTCTCAAAAAAGGTTGGTTTCTCACTGGCTTCTTCCTTTCTTGTTTTTACAGCGCTTCTTTCATTTCTGTTAAGTGAACTGAGAAGTTGGGAAGGAGATTCTGGGTAGGCTTTATTGTGCCATTTTATTGTAGTTTCTGCCATCGTTCTAGGTAGGAAACTTTAGAGACTTTGCGTATTTTTTCGAAAGGCTGTTTCTTTTATGATTTTGTTGACAGTTCCTGTTTTGCTAAAGAAAAATTTTTCTCATGTGACTCTGTTTTTGATAATTTTTTCTTTTTCTTTGCGTAATGTAGGTATATCATCCCTTATGTCTCGCCCTTCTGTTCAAAAAATGTCCTCAAGGGTTTCCGAGGATCTATTAAGATGGGTAGATGCCTCTATCCTTTGTGAGGTTCCTTTGGTAGATAATGTTTTTGTTTATGAATTTCGAAAACACCACAGACTCTATGACGCTGGGGAGGATGAGGTCAAATATGAATTATTTACCCCTGATTTAGAGGACATAGTCTATTTTGGCAAAGTGGTTGATTCAGATCCCCCTTTTATTTTTATGTATGACTGCCTTTTTACTAGGCTGGGGGTGACGTTTCCTTTCTCTGATTTTGAAACTGAAGTTCTTTCTTACTGCCAAGTTGCTCCTTCTCAACTTCACCCTAACTCTTGGGGTTTTATGAAGATCTATCAGCTTGTCAGTCGCGAGCTTGATTTCCCGATTTCTCTAAAGATATTCTTCTTTCTTTTTCATCTTACCAAGCCTTTTAGTGCTTCGTCTAAAAACAAGCAACAGTGGGTCTCTTTCCGTGTCATCCAGGGCCAGAAAGTATTTTCGATTTTCGATGAATCATTCCATGATTTCAAAATTTTCTTTTTCAAAGTCCGAGCTGTAGAGGGTCACCATCCTTTCTTTCTTACTGAAAATGATGAGCCTCATTTTCCCTTATACTGGGTAGAGGCAGCCTCTGCCGAAAAGTACCATCTGGTAGATTTGGATGAGGTTGAAGAGGCTATAGTTGAGTTCTTCCGAGAAGCTTGGGAGCGGGATCCAAATCTCGATACAAAAATGTTCCTCCTCGGAACTCCGAGTTATGAAATCGTACTGAATTAGTTAGCTATTTACTTTTTTGTTTCGTGGATGACTCTTTGCCTTTTCCGACTTATTCACTGACATTGCCTCTTTTCTTTTTGTAAAAAAAGTGAAAAGTAGATCTAAAGCATACCAAAAAGTTCAGGAGGCGAAGAAAAACGCCCAGGCCCGAACTGCTCAATTACAAGAAGGCGGAACATCATCTACTTCTTCTCCTTTGAAGCCAGATTCGGGGGCGACCTCCTCCGGCCTGGCCAAGTCGGCAGATCTTCCTACCCCTCCTCCCCCTCCTCCTCCCTTTGTACCTACCCCTCCAGTTCTTCCCTCCTCGGAGCCCGTTTTAAAGAAGAGGAAAACCTCGGAGTCCAGTGTCTCCAATATTGGTGATTCTATTTTTAACAGGGTGAAGTTCTATGAGAGGCATATCCTGCTGCATTGCACTATTGCTATGGATGATGGCTCTTTTAGAAACCATCGCCAAATTTTAATCCAGGGAGGGATTCGTACTGCTGGGGTTTGTACTTCTTTGCTCAAGGAACTGGAAAAGACTCCTCTGAACGCTACCCAACGTTCTCTAGAAGCTTTTGACGGTCAACTAGCCATGTTCCGTGAGGATGAGAAGAGGCTGACGGAGGAGAGGGATCAGCTGAAGGAGGCGCTTTCCAAGTCTCGCGAGAGGGAGAAGCAGTTGATGGGCTCTCTGGCTATGGCTGAGGGTTTGAAAGAGATGGCTGAGCAGAATTACGTGCGTTTGTTTACTGAAAAAATAGATCTTAGAGAGGAGCTGGATTGGCTTAGGGAGGGGTATCAAGACTTGGAAGAGTCTGTGGCTGAAGGCACCGAGGTGGTGTTTGAGGTGTTAAAAGAGTAGGTTCGAGTTTTGTCTCCTGACTTGGACTTGTCACCTCTTCACCCTGACAAAGTTGTTGTTGATGGAAAAATTGTGTCTCCCCTTCGTCCTCCTACCGATTCTGAGTTGAAAATGGTTGGGCAGCGTTTAGTGGAGTCCCCTCCTCGTGAAGCTGATTTATCCGAGGGGTTCCTTCCAAGTTTGTCTGCTCAACCTGGGGCTGCTCTGACCTCTACTGCCGAAGTGGGTGAGAGATTTTAAGAGGCAGTTTTTTATTTGAATAAGTGTCATTTGCCAGCTCATGCCGAGTCCGACTTCTTTGGGGAGATCGAATGAGCGGTGAAGGCCATCCCTTTGGGTTGGGCCTTTTTAACTTAGTTGGGTCTGACCATTGCGTTGGATCAGGATATGAACAATAATAATAATAGGTTGTAGGCCTAATAAGAATTACTCTAAAAAATTAAAATCAAAACCCGTAATTCTAAGTCCTAATTCAAAGACGTATATTTAATTTTTTTATAAAGAATTGTTATTTTATTAGAATATAGTTATTATTTTTTTATTTTGTATATCTATCTATTTAACTAATATATTTAGAGTGGTTTTTAATTTAGATTCTTAAAGAATTAGTTTTCTTCTTACAATTAGTATTTTATTCCGAAATAAAATTAATTAATAACTTATTATTTACTATTACTTCATTCTTTATTTACTTGAGAATTAAAACACAAAAAACTAGGGATTTAGATCCTCTAAAATTTGAATTTGACTTTAGAGAGTAAAGTGTAATTTTCTACCCTTAAACAATTTTTCTTTCATATTTATTCTTGGTCCCACCTATGAAATCAATGGTAAGAGATCATACTTTACTCTCTAAAGTAGAATTTAAACTTTAGAGGATCCAAATCCAAAAACTAGTGACACTACAAAATATACCATTTACGGTGATGAAAATTAGTTTTATTAATTTATTCTAACAATTCAATTTTTTTTATATAGTAACCTCATTTTTTATTGAAGAGAGGATATTACATTTGTAACTTCACGGTTATTATCAAAATTACAAATGAATTAAAAAAAAAAACATTTTCCTACTTTTTTTTGGACATGAAATTTTTTTAACTCTTAATTGTAAATATATATTTCTTTTTTTACGTGAATAAAGATATATTTTTTATTTTGTCAACGAATAAATATATACTTCAAATAACTACCATTTAATAGTCACAAAAAAAAAAAAATAACTACCATTTTTTCATCCATTAAAAATAAAAAATTTAAAAAATAGATGAAATAAATCTCTTTATAATAGTCCAAGCCAATAAAAATATAATTGGATATTTTCTATCAAAAAAAAATCTGTTAAAAAAAATACCTATTGAAACTTAATAAACCTTTAATTTCATTCACTAGGCATGGCAATTTTTCTGATGGGGTGGGTATTTACTCATCGAAAAATAGATTTGGGGTCAATTTACTCATCGGGATAAAAGTCCCGCCCCGTAAATACCCGTATAATCTCCGTTTCATATATATATGGATCACATGTAATTATGTAATACAAATTAAACAATACTTTATGTACAGAACCAACCTTCAGCCACAATTAGAATATTCCTACGCGGTCAAGGACCAGATGCAAGTTTCCCCACCATAGACATTCCCATTCTTCTGCTCCAATAACTTATATATCACCTTGAGAATTGAGATGCTTCAATATATATGCATGCACCAGCACCAAGTTATTATTTATGGAATATAATTTTAATTTTAATTTTTTATGATCAGTTTTGTCAACTATTTACTCTTATTTTTATTATCGTTGTATAATAATGTTTTGGAAGACAATAAAAAATAATTAAAATAATCAAAATTTACCTTATTTAATATTTATTAATTATCGTTACAATTGATAAATATTAAATAAAAAAATTTAAATTTTTTTCTTTTATCTCCTAGCATTACCGATAATTTTATGAGGAATGCTAGGAGGCCAGCAATTTTGGTGTTTTGTAACCATCAATTGGCCATTAATAGTGTTTTTAATGGTGTGAGATTACATCTAATGATATCTAATAGTGGGAGATCTATCACTTTTGTTTTGATGGTTAAGTGCTGGTCAGAAAATACAAAAGTTGCTGGCCCCTAGACTTTTTCTAATTTTATAATGCACTCTCTGAAAATGCAAAAACTCACTTTCAGTCTTTACTGCCAAAACAATTAGTAGAGGTAAAATCTTTGGCACTAAATCCAAATCTCCTTAAATTGATTTAAACAGGTAAATAATATAACTTTTTAGAATAATATTGAGGTAAAAATAAAGTGAAGTTTTGGTGGATAGTGAACATTATTTTTATTAGTGAAAATAATTTACCAATTTTCTTTAAAAATATTATTTTTATTCTTAATATTTGAGATAAGTCTTAAAATTGTTCCTAACCTTTTAAAATTATTTTAATATTATTCTATTATTAATGATCTGTTAATAAAATTGACGATAAGACAATACTAAAATGATTTTGAAACGTTAATGATTTAAATAGGACGAAAATATTGGAAACAAAAATAATACATTATTTTTAGAAGAATTATCGAATCAAATCAAATGACACTCAATTTTAATGGAAGTATATATATGTATATATATAATTTTTTTAGAAGTTTATTTATTAGTTATTTTACAAATATTTTATGATGAATAAAAATGTTGAATTTGTAATGTAATTTATTTTGTTAAAATTCATTTTTATTTTACTTAATTTGATAATTTTTTTAAAAATAATGTCTCGTTTTTGTTTTTAATGTTTTTCTCTTGTTTAAGTCTCTAGTATTTCAAAATCACTTGAGGTTGTTTTACTATCAGTTTTGTGAATATATCACTAACAAGAAGATAACTTTAAAACCGTTTTAAAATATTAAAAGTTTAAATAGAATAATTTAAACGTTAAAAGATAATTTTAAGACTTACATTAATTTGAGAATAAAAATAATATTTTTTAAATTTAATAAAAATTTTACTCTTCGCCAAAAAAAAAAGTAATGTCTAATGGTTATATACATTAGATCGTATAAAGTTACGGATTCTTTACTCCCACATTTACAAATATTTATAGATTGAACCCATTTTTTTATTTTTCAAAATATAATAATTAAAATTTTTGCCTCTCTGATTTTGTTTTTACATTTTTCTTCTTTTTCTATTAATTGATTTAATTCTGCAAGGGTTTTCTTTTAAGGTTCTAAAAACCGATTTATAACTGTTCGGTTAAATTGGTCGAGCCGTGAACCGACAAAATTTACGGTTCAATTAGAAACTATAACCGTTTAGATTTAAAAATTATTATTGAACCGTCAAATCAGTCGAGAATCGGTCAGTCGAACCGTACCGGATTCCGGCGGTTTTCAAAAATTTTTCCAAACGGCGCTGTTTTGTTACAAACCAAAGAAACCCTAACCAAACTCAAGCACCCCACCACCTCACTGACTCACTCCTCCTTCCAGCCCCCTTCCTGAATCAGAAAGCAACCCAGCTAACCCTAGCCTCTAAACTCCAAAGGCTCAAACGGCAACCCTAGCCTTCACCACCGTCGTCGTCTTTGTCGAGCAGCTTCGTCGTGGTAGCCGTCGTCTTCGTCTGCCCTCTGGTCGCTTTCGTCCTCGTCTGCCCTCTGATCGCCGTCGTCCTCGTCTGCCCTCTGGTCGCCGTCGTCTTCGTCTGCTCGTCGAAGGTCAGTGCTCAGTGCTCCCATTGTCTCTTTTTTGCGTCGCGATAGCTCCGCCGTGCTTGTTCGTGAGGTCGCGGTGAAGCACACCCGCAGAACCACTAGCGCCACCACCGTTCATCGCACCTCCATCCTCGTTGCCATTTAGCACCCTGTCGCTGCCTTCAATCGCGGTTTCTTCTCCTTCCTCGTTCATTGCTTTGCTCCGCCGTGCGAAAACAGATCCACAGTGAGTGAGGTGCATTTTGCTCAACTGAATTTCTTAGATCTAAACTCTCAATGTGCAGTTCTTGTGCTTCTTCTACTGCATCTCTGATTTTTGAATTTTGGCATGAAGTTTTTATTTGTTGCAGTTGGTTCTGTTGTTTCCGAATTTGTGTTGCCGCTTCATTGTAATTACTAATTTGCTATCATATAATTTTTGTTACTGATTTTAGGTCTGAAATTGTGTTTGATAATTGTTGAATTGTTGCTTGATTTTGGCAAGATTGAACGCATATCTGGTTGTTAGCTATGATTGAACCATCTTAGAGCTTTTCCTCCCATAACTTGAATCATTGAATGATTAGCTATGCTCCAGTACTGTTCTATACTCTATATTCTGTATTCTTGTGTTGATTGAATCAATGAATGATTAATTCACTGTTGGGTTTTTTTTGGTTAATTTTTGGAAAAAGATTGCTGTTAATCTTTGTTAAAATTGTGCTGAAATTTTGCTAAAATTGTGATCAGCTGAAAATCTTGTTAATCTTTATTAAAATTATGCTGTAGATTTTGTTAAAAGTTTTTTAGGGTTTCTATTTGTTCATTATGATCCGTCTTTTGTTATAGCGCAATTTTTGTGAGAACACGGGACTGCTGATTTGCTCATTTGATTGTTGATCAATTTTCCTATGAACATACTCTTGTTATTAAACTTAGTACCTACATTGTTTTCAAGGCTTTCACACTATATATTATAGTAATTGTAGTAGTAGTACTTTCACGCACTATATTATAGTAGTAGTAGATGAGATTTGAATTTGATGGTAATCTTCTTACTACTGCCATATGAAAATATATTATATAGGATGTGTCATTATGTAAATTCTTAGCTTGTTGAAAAGTAGGTGTGTTTATTGTTCAAATTGAAGAATAATTGTATGCAATGGTAATGGGAACCTTAAATACTGCTCATTTTAGTGCGTTTAATTCTTGTCTTCAGAATGCTTCTGTTTGAATTACACTACTACCATGATCCACTCAAGAAATAAGATATTAAACACAGGTGTGACATATTGTCAACAATTTTTTTGTTATTTGACTTTTGAGTTTGTATTTGAATGAGATTATAACATTGTGGTTTATGTAGTACTTTTAATTTGGATGATATTTTAAAGTTTATATTAGAATATAATTATGTTTTAGTGTGTTTATTTATATTTTATTTATTATTTTATTATAAAGCGATTTTTTTGGTTGAACCACGATCAAACCGGTTGAACCAATAAATCAGTGAACCAATAGCTAAAGCGGTTTGATGATCGGTTCGGTTTTTAGAACCTTGGTTTTTTTCACTAATGTTCATGTTCTCGTCCAATCCCTGCAGCTACTACCGTCGTTGTTGCTGCCTGTACTCAGCACCGCCACCACTCCTACTACCGCCGCCGCACCACACTTTCCGGTTCCTCTACATTGTTGTGCTTCGTCTCTGCCCCTGCGAACTACTCAGGTTCCATTTTAGTTTGTTTTATTGCTTTTTCTATGGCAATTTTTGTGAATTTGGATGAACTTTAATTTCAATTTGTCCTTTTTCAATTCTCACTCACAGTCTCACACTCTCCTCCGCTTCTCCAGCACTCCTCAGCCCTCAGTCAGATTCAGTCCCTCCCCACTCTCCTCTGAGATTTGAGAAGATGAAGCACGAGGCTGAGGCTGAAGCTAAGGTTCTCCCTCTTGAATTGGTGGAGAAAATCCTATTATGGTTGCCGGTAAAATCCTTGATTCGGTTCAGGTGCGTCTCTAAAAAATGGCTTTCTCTGATTTCGGATTCACGTTTTGTTAAAGTACATTACGACACTGCTGATGCCGCACCCACCAATAAGAACACTAGGCTTTTGTACTTGTCGAGTGAGGTTCCCGAGGCTCGTTGTGTAGATCTGGAAGCTCCGATTCGCGGCGATTATGCGCTTCAGCTTCCTCGATGCTGTCGTCATTTCAGCCTGAGTATTCTAGGTTCATCCAGGGGCTTCATACTGCTGCGCATTCATGTTTATGGCGCACCGCTCCTTTTGTGGAACCCTGTCACTGGTTCTTACAGGTCAGTGCCGTACCCTGTTGTTGACCCTGATGCTTCTTGTTGGACGGGATCAGATAATTTATGGGGTGGTCTTGGTTATGATGAATCCAGTGATGATTATTTAGTAGTAGTAGGATGGGGTAACGGACATGAATGGAGACCTCAGTGGGAGTATTTTTCTGTTAGAACCAATTCCTGGAAAAAAATTGAGTGTGGCCATCTTCCGCCCCATTTGGTTACCATTGAAAGTGCACTGTTTTGCAATGGGGTTCTTTATTGGTTGGCCGTTAAAGATATGGAAGTGAAGTTTGTGATTGTTGCCTTCGACTTAGCCGGAAAGCATCTATCATTGGTGTCATTTCCAACGTCAGGAGGCCGGCTGTTAAATCTGTTTGCTGGATGCCTTGGGCTATATTACTTGAACTTCACGGAAGACCACCAGAAGTTTGAGATCTGGGTAATGAAAGAATTATCTTGGACTAAGCTCAATGTTGTGCTTCCTTATGCTCATGGAATCCACCCTTTGTGTTTAACTAAAGGTGAACTTGTTGGCATAAAAAACAATGAGTTAGTCAAAGTCAGTGATAAAGGTGTATCGGTGGAGTCTCTAAGAATTAGTTGTCGTGACAATGACTTGAAGATGGTTATGTTTACTCAGAGTTTGCTGTCACTTCCGGACGAGTTTGGCTGCACAGGGGAAGAACAAGGAAAGTAGGGTATGTCATGTTCTGAAAACCTTCTAAAGCAAGTTAATTCTATTCTTATTTGGTCATACTTAAACATTTCTCTTGGAATTCTCTTCTGAACTCATTATGGGGTTTAGTCTTTTTGTTGGCATTTACAATGGTTAATGGCTAAACACATTATACAATTGATTTAATTCTACTGCTGTTTGATCCTACTTAAACATTTCTCATGGCATTTTTCTCGTGTCATTTTGCAATTGATTTCTCATGTTTTGATTCAAATATTCATCAATGCCACTGATTCAGTAGTTTTTCGGTTAAATATTTAAATATTTTCTCTTGTTTGTCAGGCTCTGGTGTGCATGTTTCAGCAAGTTAGAGCATCTTTGATAAGGTGTTTTATATATATCTTCTATCCAGACTCAACATTACAACATATGCCTTCTAAATTTTGTATTAAATGTATTGTTTTAGGATTAATGGACTTATGCTCTTGTTTTGTTCTTGTTCTTAGAAAGGGATGGATTGTAAATTGCACAATACTTGATTAAGACTAATGGAATTTTTCTGTCGATATTTCTATATTATTATGAATGCTTATAATAAAATTATTCGTTACTAAAGTAAGACAACTTGTATGAAATCTTTTCTTAACGATCAAATGTATTCACATTTAATTATGCAAACTTAAGTATAGAAATAAAGGCTTAATTTTTGTTTATCATGGAAAAGATAGAAAAAAAAATTAAAATTTATAAAACTTATCTTTTTAAACTAAAGTTTGGAGTCGTGACTCGTGAGTCTAATTATGTGTAGAAAATGGTAGAAATTTTTTCCGCTATTATAAAACGGTTATTTTTTGTGACTAAACATAACACAAAGAAAAAACACCTAAGAGAAAGAGTAGCACTCATCTCTAATAATAATGTCTAAGGCTGTAATCACTCTAGGTACACCTGCTTGTTTAAAATAGCAGTCTTAGCCATTAAATCAGCCGCTCTGTTTGCTGTACGCTGGATGAGCACTAAAGTAGCTGTCCAATTGCGCTAAAACATCTCTTTGATTTTGTCAAGTTTTGTCAAGCAGCAGGTCAGAGTCATTCGTAATCATGCTGGTTGTGCCTCGCGAAACAAGAAGAAACGCATCAAGATTATCAGTTTCACATATGACCTCTTTACACTCGCAATCCCAAGCCATAACAAGCCCTCTCCAAATAGCATGAAGCTCACAAGAGAGAACACTAGAAAGAGGTATACTGGCAGAACAACCTTTCATCCAAATTCCCATGCTGTCTCTAATAATACATCCAAAGCCAGCTAATTGCCCATTTTCAAAAACGCTTGTATCGCAGTTCACTTTACATACATTCATTGGAGGTGGTTCCCAGTTATATTGTAAAGAGGAAGGAATAATATGTTTTTGGTTGGTAACAACCTTAGAGAAATCGCGAGCAGCATGTTGAACTAAGTGAACAATTTTCTCCATGGATCATCTTGATGGAAGATGTCATTGTTCCTATCCCTCCAAATCCACCAAAAGGCCGCTGCAAAGAGAAACTCATTTTTGTTGAGGTTAGAACGAATCCAAGACACAAAATCCAAACTAGAGTCCTCAGCGGTCATTCCCAAATTTAAGCTAATCCAAATCTGACGAGCTTTTTGTCAAGTCCTAAAGCAGTGGTTAATATCCTCTAGAGCAAGATAACATCGCTGACAAAAATCAGAAGTAGCAAGACCTCTTTGAAACCGGTAACTAGCTGTGGGAACTCCGTTGTTGAGACAAAGTCAGAGCAGACACTTTATCTTCTCCGGTATTCTCAAGCGCCAAAGCCAAAGCCAATTTTCATTATCGTTCCAGCCAAATTTCTTCTTCAATAGCCATTCATACCCGCTTTTAGTCGAGTAGGTGAGAGTATTTGAGTTTGTCCAAAACCAACCTGTTTTATCTCCTGCTTGCTTGATAGGATCAAAGAGCATTAAATCAAGTTTAACTTCATCCGGAATCATTGTGCAAAGAATATCCCACCGCCAATGTCCATGGTACCAGACATCTTCTAGCTTCAAGTGAGAATTAGAGATGTGCACAAAAGGAACCAAAGGAGCTAGCGTTCCACATGGTCGCCAAGCATGATACCAAAAGGATTGAGACATCCTACCTGTACACCAATCAAAACCATCACGAAGCTTTTCTATTGTCTTATAAATCGCTCGCCAAGTGCTTGAAACATTATTAGAAAAATTGGGTGAAAAGTAATACCTCCCAGATAAATATTTTGCCAACATAATTCTTACCCAAAGCTTACCATTATTATGCAATAATTGCCAAACAAGCTTTCCTAATAAAGCAAAATTTACACACTGGGTATCTCTAATTTCCAAGCCTCCATATTTTCTTGGAGTGACAACTTTGCTCCACTTGACATAATTTAAGCAACGCTCCCCCACCTTTCCCTTCCACAAGAATTGTCTAAGCACAGAATCAATCTTTTGACAAACCGAAGTAGGAAAAAGAGTCACTTGCATCTGATAAATAAGAAGAGAAGAAGCAACAGATTTAATTAAGCAAAGCTTGCCTGCTCTGTTAAGGAGCCGACCTTTCCAACTAGCCAGCTTATTCTTAATCTTCTCTAAAGAGTCCAAAAAAATAGACCTAGTAGCTCGAGGATGATTAAGGTTCACCCCCAAGTATTTACCTAGGTCACTAGTAAAAGGAATATGAGAAACACCAGACAACATTTCCTTCCTTCTATTAGAGATATTTCTAGAACAAATAGCTTTAGATTTTTCAATGTTAACCTTCATACCTGAAGCTTTGTAGAACAACTCCAAGGTGTGCACAATATTCTGAACTTGATTTTTCTTCGCTTTACAAAAAAGGAGGAGGTCATCTGCAAACATCAAGTGAGAAACTCTAGGTCCTCCTCTAGAAACAGCCACACCATCCCAAATATCCTCGTCAACTTGTTTGGAAATGAAGCACGCCAATCTCTCTATGCACAAAACAAATAAATAAGGAGAAATTGGATCTCCTTGCCTGAGCCCTCTGCGAGGTTGGAAGTTGTCCAATCTATTCCCATTCCAAAGGATGGAAAGATTTGAAGCCTGAACACAATTCATTACAAGCCGAATAATTAGAGAAGGAAAGCCAAAAGATTCAAGAGTGTGCTCAAGAAAATTCCAATCAACTCTATCATAAGCCTTTTCTAAATCAATCTTAAAAGCCATAGCTCCTTTTCTAGACTTTGTCCGCCTAAGAAAGTGAAGAACTTCTTGGGCCACAATAATATTATCAGGCGCTCCTCTACCATGTATAAACCCTCCCTGAGTTGGGCTAACAATCTCATCCAAAAAAGGTCGTAATCTATTAACCAGCACTTTAGTCACTAGCTTATAAATTACATTACAAAGGCTTATTGGCCAAAAATCCTTCAATCTAGTTGGAGGGTCGCATTTAGGGATAAGAACAATCAAAGTTTCCAACAAAGAATGGCTTATAGTCTCCCCTAAGAATGCTTTCTGAACAGTACGCTACACCTCATGACCCACCACATCCGATATTCCTTGAAGAAAAAAACTTGAAAACCATTCGGCCTAGGAGCTTTGAACGAGCTCATATTATCCAGAGCTTCTTTAACCTCCAACATTGTTACTGGTTTAGACAAATTATCACAAGCATCCTGGCTAAGAGATGGCATAGGAATTTCTCCCATGCAATTAACCTCAACAGGCTCAGTAAAACAAAAAATATGTTTGAAAAAATGAACAACCTCTCTTTGCAAAACTTTCGGATCATCAGACCAAGACCCATCACTGACCAGCAACCCAAGAACCTTGTTAGATTTTCTTCTAATGATGGTTTGCATATGGAAAAGGCTAGTATTTCTATCACCATACCGAGCCCATTGATCCCTTGACTTCTGGTACCAAAACAATTCTTCCTGGGCCAAAACTAGATTATACTCAGCTCTCAATTCTTCCTCTTTGTGCTTCAAAATTGGATCGTCGTCAGCTTCCATTTTCCGTTGAATACAATTCAAATAAGACTCCAATTCCCTCTTTTTAATAAAAATATTACAGAAGACCGTAGAGTTGAATTCCAACGAAGCTTCTTGAACCCCCAACAACTTCCTATGGATGCCAAAGTCTGTACTATTCCAAGATTTCTGAACAATGGCCTTGTAATCAGGATGCGTTGCCCATGCCGCTTGGAATCTAAAAGGCCGGTTTCCTTTCTTGATAGGAACTCCTTGACATCGGATAAGTAGGGGACAATGATCAGAGTGGGAACGGCTGAGAACTTCAACAAAAACTTCTGGAAAAAGAAGGCGCCATTTTGTAGTACAGCAAGCTCTATCCAATCTCTTTGCAATTTTTCTGTTTCCTTGAATTTTACGGAACCAAGTAAACCGTCTTCCAGAGGTTGTCAGATAAAAAAGACCACAAGAATCTAGAGTACTTGCAAAGACACTACTGCGAGTCGAATAGTAATTACCCCCCTTCACCTCATGAATACTCAAAATATCATTAAAATCTCCAACCACCACCCATGGGTCCTGAATGCACAAACCAATATCAAGCAGATGACTCCATAATTCTACTCTATTAGTGGCTTGAGGGCTGCCATAAACTGCACTGCAAATCCATCTTCGCCCACCACCATCAATTTCCAAAGTTACACATTGATTCATAGCCCAAAGACTTTTACAAGAAAATTTTAAATTAGTAGAGAGGAACCAAATTCCTCCCTTATGTCCAACAGCATCTACAATCCTTACAGGATAATAGCCTAATCTCTCCCAAAATTCTTTCATAGTTTCAAACCCAATATGAGTTTTCACCAAAATAAAAAAAGTTGGTTGAAATTTTCGTACTAACTCCTTACAGTGCACCCGAGACATCTTATTTGACGCCCCCTTACATTCCAACTAATAATATTTAAATGGTCACAATCCATAAAAATAAATTAAATAATTGGAATTTATAATCATTCTACCTCACGTTGATGGACTCCTGTCTCCAATTGTCTTTTGGTGGACTTGCACCGCAGAACCATCATTCTTCTGTTGAGGTTGGTTCTCCAAGTTTATTGTTGCACTAGCTTTATCAAGCTCTTTTTGTACTCGAGAATCCGTTGACAATACTTCAGTAGGTGAGTTTTGAAGCGAAATAGAACGCTGCCTTTTGTGCCCTGCTTTAAAAAAAGGAGTACTCTGATCCTTGAAAGCCACCTGAATTGTTCCCAAAGAGCCAAGCGTGGATGGAGGATCTTTCTTTTCCTTAGGCTCCACCTTTACATTTGATAAAGACTTCACCTTTGCATTTGATGAGGATCCAGCATGCATGTTATTAGACCCAAAAGAAAATTTCTTACTCACCAAATTGGAGCATATTGCTACATTGACTCTTTTTGGCACCACATTGGGGCCTTTACCCACTTTTTCCTTGCCTTTTCTACTAACTGTAACCCATTCACCCTCTTTTGCTTGAGTATCCCTATCCATACGTGATTCTTGTAAATTATCACACACAAGACCCGCTTCTCCATGCTTCTCCATAATTGGAATTGATTTGGCATTAATTCCAAATTCAAAAGTTGAATTTTGATTTTTTACTGGGATTTGACTACCTTCTGCCGTTTTCTCGTTGTTATCCACCGGAAACAATGATAGCAAATTTTTCTCCTTCACCATGGTTTCCTTCCCAATGCCATTGTTCTCTTTCGCACATTCTCTTGTTACATGCCCAAAGCAGCTACATTTTTCACAAATTAAATTCAAGTGCTCATATTCTATGTCATACATATGACCATCAACTTGAATCTTTTTTATGACTGGAAGTCCCAAGTTAATTTGTACACATGCTCTTGCATACTTTTCCCTCTCCGCAGACTTGGTGGCTAAGTCGATGCGGATCGGTTTGCCAACAGCTGACACAATCATTTTCACGGCTCTCTCTTGATAATAGTTAATGTTTAAACCTGTGATTCTTATCCAAACCATGGTAGACCCAAAAGTGTTTTCACAAGGTCTGAATGAAGAACTCCAAGGTTTAACCATAACATAACTACCAGTAATCATCCACGGTCCTCCAAGGAGAACTTTTTCTCTATCCTCCAAGAGATCAAATTTGACTAAGAAATAGTCAAAACCGACATCTAGTACCTCATATCCTCCTTTGGTTCTCCAGACTCCTTTAAGCCTGTGCGTGATCGCCGTATAGCTAAAGTTTTTTCCAAGAACTTTGACCACGATGGCATCTTTGTAGGGCTCTACCAATATCTCCTTTGCTTCTTCAGTGAACGTCACAGTTGGTATCTCCGAATCGCCTTGCTTACCAACTACTGTAGCCATCTTATCCCCATCAAGAGAATCAGCAACCTCCAAAGCTCTCCTTGTTGAGGCACCCACAACTTTATCTCTGAACGATATCCGCTGACCTTGAATCTTGTTATTGTCCCCTTTAATTCCCTCCTTTTCACCTGATGCATGCCCACCTCCACTCTCCCCCTTATTGCTCTCGCCGGCATGGTTGGCTGCCTCGCTATGTGCCACCCTCGAAGACTCTCCCCCGCTCTCTCCCCTCTCCATTTCAAAATTTAAAATTCAAGATAAAAGATAATATGCTTATTATTATAAAACGGTTACAAAGTATACTATGCAAAGTAATATAAT
>NC_029793.2:13799189-13799572 GCF_000816755.2 Arachis ipaensis | reverse complement strand
GTAAGGATGGTAGTGGGGCGATAGGGGCAGGGTTTTGCCCTATCTGACCCTGCCGCGTCCTCCTTTTACTCCAGTACTATCCGCCTCACCCTTACCCGCAAGTAGTAGGGTGTTTTATCCTAACCCGTCCTCGCGAATATCCGTCCCATCCCTATAAAAATTAAATAACATTTTAATTTTTACATATTTAAAATTAAAATAAAAACTTAAAATTCATACTTAAATTAAAATGCAAACATAAGATTCATACAATATCAAATAACTTAAAATAAAAAAAATTAATATTTAATGACTACAAATTTAACACCATAATAAAAAAATTACATCCTTAAATATAAGAGTTTTCAAATTTTTAATCCTTATTCTTAATCATTTTTCAGATC
>NC_029793.2:13787495-13799065 GCF_000816755.2 Arachis ipaensis | reverse complement strand
ACCTATATGTATTTATTAGAGCAAAAAAAAAAAAAAAAAAAAAACAAACAAAACGAAAGCAACACAAAAAATTTGATTTCAGATAAATCAAAGCCATATTTCTTTTTCTTGATAAAAAGCTTTTAACAAACACTCTATAAATACTATAAACAAAACTTCTAAATTAATAACTATGCAACAATGAAAATTACACTTCAGACCTTCCTATCATGGTTGAAATTGTAGTTTCCGTTGAAGAATGTAAAGCCATTTTGGCAATACTAATAATAATAGCTACACAACACTTATAGCAAATTGATACTAAATAAATAATTCTTACATCATGAACACAATTTTAATAGCATCATAAACTTAGAAACTCTCATAATAAAAACTCATTCATGAGTGTTTCTAACTCTAAGTTATTAAATTTGTATCAGTACACCAATTTTACAATAATGGCAGGCTTAATAATTATGAATTATCAATTATAAAGTTCTACTAAAACTGGCCTAGAGACCCTTTAGTTTGAATCAGCCTAAAAAACAGAGAAACAAAGTAAATTACCAAAAGTTCCACCCCTAAAAGTTCATTAAATTTCATATCTTTTCTAATCAAAACTACAAATGCCCAAATCAATCCAATGACAAAAAATTCCATTGTCTCTCATAGATATAGATCTTTAGTGATCATAACATTTTGTGGGTACTGTGACCAAGTGCAAGTCACAAGACCCAATCCAATAAGAATATTAAATATTGGTATAGAAGTGAATTGAAGAACAAATCAAATAATCAATCAAAAACTTCAAGAAAAAAAAAAAAACACAGAGAACATAATTGAATGAAAAGTAACTCACCCCCAAAAAGATTCAAATTCAAACATTCAGATTCAAACATGCAGATTTTTTCACATATTCATAATGTGAGAGAGAAATAAAAAATACTTATCAGTTACCATAGGCAAAGAGACAGAGGAGGAAGACGGTGACACAGAAAGCTGCAACAGTTAGAGGAAAGGGGCTCGACAGCGATAACGCTCGGCGAAGGGTTCGGCAGCGCAGCGGCGGAGACTCGGCGAGAAATTCAGCAACACAACGACGACGACTCAGCGAGGAGCTCGGCAGGACGGCAACGCAGCGACAGCAGCAGGCTGGGTGGCGCAATAGGGCGACCAAAACTGAGCTTGACTGTGGAGAAGAAGTGACTATGAGGTCTCTGCTAGGGTTGGGGTGATGGGGTCTGAAGGTATGAGTATGAGGGCATGAGGTTGTGAGAAAACCCTAATATATATACTTCGGGGCGAGTTCACCTGACCCCGACCTCGCTCCGGGTCGGGTTTAAACCCGTCCTGATCGGGTAGGGGTGGGGTGGGTATCCACGGGTTTGGGTACTCTTACCACCCCTAGTCATGTGCCTAAATCAACGTCCACCATCGCAATGTTGCAACCATATTTCCTTGTTAAATCTACCGGCCTAATATGCCATCTCACGTGACAGCGTCCTCAAAACATCCATGTACCACTCTTACCCAACATTACTAGGACTGTAAGCAGTATTAATGAGATATCGCTTGCCCTCGAATGATTTGAACCGAGACATGAAGTTCACTGCTATGTGTTTGACGCAATACCCATGGTACGCCCTAGGAGGCTTCCAGAGGCTGTCATCGACTCTAAGTGTGGCCTTGATTGCTTGGGACCTATCTGATATAATCAAAAGCCCTTCTTGTGGTGTCACATGACGTCTCAAATTGGTAAGAAAGAACGACCATGACTTCGTACTCTCAAACTCAACAATTGCGAATGCCACAGGGAGGATGTTACTATTACTGTCTTGTGCAACTGTAATTAGCAACACACCACCATATTTGTCATATAAGTGCATGCCATTGATGGAGACGAAAAGCTTACAATGCTTGAAAGCTTCACCACAGGGAGGGTATGCCCATAACATCTTGTCGAACTGACCGCAATCACGCACCATCAAGTGACCATCATAGTACGGAACCACACTGAGATCACATACTGTGCCAGGACAACAACTCTGCGGTACTTGGAGCAATCACGACACCTTGTTGTATGACTCTTCCCAATCACCATATATCTGTGCAATTCTTTTGTTTTGCCATCCAAACCTTTCTGTATGACGGCTTGTAGTGATAGCTTTGTCTCATTGTACTCTATAGAATAGGGATGGTAACTGATGAACTGAACTGCATTAGGAGCAAGATGATTCTACATATGAGGTTGATGTCCAACTATTGATGATCCTAAGACAAGGTGGGAGATAAACACGTGTGTGGTCCACCGAATTTACGCACCTCCCTAACGATTTTAAATATAATCAAATTAAAATATAACCAAAATAACAACAACGAATAAGATAACGAACTAAAATACTATAACACTAACCAATATCTGAGATTCTGTCTGAGAGCGACACGAAGACTCCAAGGACAACCATCGGTGAATTGCCGGCAACGCACGTAGTACTGTAATCGATCCGACTCGACAACTTAATACTCAATACTTCTCTGAATGTTGTCATTCTTCACGTCTAGCAGCACTACCTCTCTGCTTCTGAATCTGTGACCAACCCTACACTCCACACCGTCATTGGTATTGTAATCGTCCGCCCCATATTTGAAAACGGAGTTACGTCATGCATCGCATCCAAATCTAATATATGGTAGTGGCTGGATACAGATAATAACTCCGGAGTTGGATACGGAGCAAGCAAAAGGTATCAAACTGATCCACCAAGGGGAGCTTCTGGTATGAACTCATCCTCGTCATCACCCTTAGAGGAATCACTTTCGTGGCTATCGGCAATGTACTCTTCGTTGGACTCCTCATCGTCAATGTCCATGTCTACCATTGGACTAGCACAATGCAAGGGTTGTGGTGCAAGAGGAAGGTCATCCTATACAAAGTTTGAGCTGCCAGAACCACCACAACCAACATCACGAACCTCCGCAGAAAGCTCCATCACTTGTTCCACCATGATTCTTCTGTGCACGTCAAACATTGGGCGTACATGCTCATCGCCATCGAGACAGAACAGATGAAACCGAAATACACCATTCCTCATCGGTGTTAGCATCCTATACCCAACTCTACAACCTCTTTTCTCTCTCCACCGCCGACATGTGTCAATATCAGACTCTTTAACTCGGACAACAAATTTACTCTTTAAGTTCGCAGCAATGCAGAATTCTCACACACAAATATAACTCTATTGTCATTGTTTCTCATCTAACTGTTGGAATACACCATTACAATGAAGAAACCACTGACACTAGCCATTTTTTACTAAGTTTTTGGAAGAAAAACAGAAGAGAATAAGGATTGAGAGTTTTGTGGTGAATACTAATGGTTTGAAGATCCTTTATAGTTGGTTGATTTTTGTCATACTGTATCTCGTTTACTATGTAAATGTTTTAAGTTATAACATAACTCGTTTACACAATAAATGACATAAATTTAGCCGTATTTCATTTACACGATACCAACGTAATACGTAGACATGTGTTTGTGCCTTATCTCATTTATATGGTTATACTTATCTGTTATCTCATTTATATTGGAAAGGAGATAAATGATGTTATGGAAATTGTAAATACTCTTCAAATTACCTATTTTCGTAATTGAAACCAAGGTTCTGAAAACCGGTTCGGACCGGCCGATCGAACCGGTTGAACCATGAACCAAATAGAAAGGCGACTCGGACAATAAGCAAAACCGAAAAATTTAAAAACCGTAATTAGACCGGTGAACCGGTCGGGAACCGGTCGGTCGAACCGAACCGTGACCCGGCCGGTTTTTTGAGGGGAGAACAAAACGCCGCCGTTTCAGCTGCGGATATGCACTTAGCCCTAACTCCATCTTCCCTTGCTAGATGCCCAGATCCAGATTCCACTCATTCCAGAACGCTCTGCCTCTCTCACACTCAGTCCAGGGCAGGGCTCCTCTCAATCGATCTCCTGGCCGTCCCTCACCTCCGTCCAGCCACTGCCTCGTGCCGCCGCCGTCGTTCCTTTGAGCAGCCACCGTCTGCTCGCTCACTTTCCCTCCATCGCGCAGTAGCCATCGATATCAACCTTCCCTTACATCGCGCAGCCATCGCAACCTTCCTCCGTCGCGCAGCCACGCCGCCGCCGAAGGTGCTCCTCCGCAACAATTGTCCCGTTCGAAGCCCGTTCGAAGGTTCTCCACCACTGCTCCTTGTCTTGGTCACTCGGTATCTCTGTCTCCCTCTTGCATGCTCTGTTGAAGGCTTCTTCTAGGTCAATTTTTTTATTAACTATGAATCTATGATTGAACGATTGTTTGATTCTGTGAAGCTCTGTGAACTGTGAAGTCAGTGAAGTGTGAAGCTCTGTGAATAATTTTTTATTAACTATGATTAAATAATTGTTTGTTTCTTCTAGCTTCTAGTTCTAGGTAATTTTTTTATTAACTATGTGATTTACTTTTAGTGTGTGGTCTGGTGCTGTAGTCTCTGTTTAGTCTCTTGTTGAACTGCC
The DNA here is from genome assembly GCF_000816755.2 of Arachis ipaensis. Classification (NCBI taxonomy): domain Eukaryota; kingdom Viridiplantae; phylum Streptophyta; class Magnoliopsida; order Fabales; family Fabaceae; genus Arachis; species Arachis ipaensis. Next base: position 13,794,559 of record NC_029793.2, on the reverse strand, counting down.
AGTGCTGCTACCTCTGTTGCTGTTTCTGTCGTGCCTTACCATCTTGTTACCACTGATTTCATCTGCCCTCATTCTTGTTCTACTTCAAAATCATGCTAAATTTGTGGGTGTCCGTCCTTTTTGAATATGTTTATAAATAATAAGATTAGGCATTGATTTTTTTTATTATGGTTTTGGTGTGTATTTGATGATGTTCAAATTTCAAGATTTTGTTACTGGCTCCTAAAAATTGGATTTATTTTCTAATATTCTTAACATCAAAAAGATTTGGAAGAGTTTGTTACTCTTTATTAAAAATGTGCTGAAACTTTGTTAAAATTTGGCTGAAAATTTTGTTATAAGTTAGATAGTTAGATAGATAGATGGGATATGCTAAACTGAAACTTGAAGGTGGAGAATGTTTCTTATGTCCAGTTGCTTATAGGGAGTGAAAATGGCATGTTAGCTCAAAGAGGAATGTTGGCAGCCCCAAGAATGGCAAGCCTTAGGAGCTTGATGAGGCTTGCCACCCTTCATTGGCCCTTTTCATGAATGAGATCAAGATGGGATGAAATTAATAACAACAACATTAACAAGAGTTCTTTGCCTTCTGATTCAATGATAATTTGGTATCTTGTCCTTGAGACTGGAAATTTCTGGTTACATTATTGGCTGTTGCTGATTTATCATGCTATGATGCTGAGCTTAGCTTTGAATAGATGATTGAATATTTGTTATTGATTTGGTTAATTCAATGATTTTTTTTTTGGTTTAACATGTTCTATGGACACTCTTTGTTTCCGAACTTCCTCCTTAACGCCAAAGTACTTTATTTCCATATGCTTGGCACCTTTAGAATATCTATCATTTTTTGAGAAAAATACTGCTGCAGAATTATAACAATAAATTTTCAATGGCCTAGCAATTGAGTCAACAATGCCTAGTCCTGAAATGAAATTTCGCAGCCATAAAGCTTGATTTGTAGCTTCAAAACATGCTACGAATTCTGCTTCCATAGTAGATGTTGCTACAACGCTTTGCTTGGAACTTTTCCATGATATGGCAGCTTCTCCAAATAAGAATAAGTAGCCAAATATAGACTTTCTTGTGTCAACACATCCACCAAAATCTGAATCTGAGTAACCAATTACTTCTAATTGGCTAGACCTTTTGTACATGAGCATATAATTCTTTGTACCTTGAAGATATCTTAAAACCTTCTTTGCAGCTTTCCAATGATCCATTCCAGGATTACTTTGATACCTTCCAAGCATTCCTACTGCAAAGCTAATGTCTGGTCTTGTGCAAGTTTGCACATACATAAGACTTCCCACTACAGAACTATATGAAATTCCTTCCATTCGCTTCTGTTCTATGTCATTTTTTGGGCATTGCATAAGACTAAATTTGTCCCCTTTTTGAATTGGTGCAATTCTTGCGGAACACTTTTCCATGTTGAACCTCTCTAGAACTTTATTTATATAGGCCTTTTGAGACAATCCTAACAATCCTTGTGATTTATCACGAAAAATTTTAATTCCTATCACATAGGATGCCTCTCCCATATCTTTCATTTCAAAGTTTCTAGAAAGATATTCTTTAGTCTCACGCAACATTCCCAAGTTATTTGTTGCAAGCAAAATATCATCAACATATAAGACTAGAAAGATAAACTTACTCCCACTGACCTTTCGGTATATGCATACATCAACAACATTTTCTTCAAAACCGAAAGAAAGAATGGTATTATTAAACTTAATATACCATTGTCGTGAGGATTGTTTTAGTCCATATATTGATTTCTTAAGTTTACACACCATACGACCTTTTCCTTCAGTTGGAAAACCTTCAGGTTGATCCATATAAACTTCTTCATCAAGATTACCATTCAGAAAGGCAGTTTTTACATCCATTTGATGTAACTCTAAGTCATAATGAGCCACAAGTGCCATAATGATACGCAATGAATCTTTCTTAGAAACAGGTGAAAATATTTTTTTATAATCAACACCATTCTTTTGAGTAAATCTCTTAGCAACAAGTCTAGCTTTATATCGTTCAACATTGCCTTTGGAGTCTCACTTAACTTTGAAAACCCATTTACAACCAATACATTTAGCACCTTCTGGCAATGCAACAATATCCCAAACTTTGTTATCTTCCATGGATTTTAACTCTTCTTTCATGGCATTAATCCATTTTTCTGAATCATCACTATTTATGGCTTGTGTAAATGAAACAGGTTCTTTAGATATTCCAATATCTTCTTCTTGTAAATAAGTCTCATAATAGCTTGGAATAGCTGACTTTCTTTCCCTTTGAGATCTCCTCAATGGTATTTTTTGAGACTCATTTCTTTCTGATATTTGTGAGTTAGTTTCTTCATTGGGAGCATTATCATTCAAATCTTGTTCATCACTATTAATGTGTTCAACAATAGTTGGAACAACTCTTTGAGTAGGTGTGGATAAAGGAACACTAACATGTATAGGAACATTAACTTTAATTTCCTTTATTTCTACATTTTGATGATTTTCACTCCCACTAACTTCACCATTTTCAAAGAATTTTGCATTACCAGTTTCTACAATTCTTGGACTATGGTTTGGACAATAAAAAATATACCCTTTAGACTTCTCTGGATAGCCAATAAAATAGCCACTCACTCTTCGAAAATCTAATTTCTTTTCTTGTGGATTAAATATTCTTGCTTCTGCTGGGCAACCCCAAACATGTAAATGCCGTAAACTAGGTTTCCTATTAGTCCATAACTCAAAAGGAGTTTTTGGAACAGCTTTACTAGGAATTCTATTTAGCAAATACATGGCAGTCTTTAATGCATACATCCACAAGAATTTGGGTAAAGAAGAATTGCTCATCATACTTCTAACCATATCCATTAACGTTCGATTACACCTTTCTGCTACACCATTTTGTTGTGGTGTGTATGGCATTGTATATTGTGCACATATGCCATGTCTTTCTAAAAGTTTTGCAAATGGACCAGGACATTGTCCTGTTTCATTATGTTTTCCATAATATTCACCACCTCTATCTGACCTAACAACTTTCACCTTTTTGTCTAATTGCCTTTCAACTTCTTTAATATAAATCTCAATAGCATCAACTGCTTGAGACTTTTCTTTAAGCAAATAGACATATACATAACGTGAAAAGTCATCAATAAAAGTGATGAAATATTTTTCTCCACCAATAGATGGAGCATCAAAAGGTCCGCATACATCAGTGTGTATAATTTCAAGAAGCTGACTACTTCTTGTGGCACCTTTCTTATTTTGTTTGGTTTGTTTTCCCTTAATACAATCCACACATAAACCAAGATCAGTAAAATTTAGATTTTGTAAAATCTCATTCTTTACTAATCTTTCTATTCTTTCCTCGGATATGTGACCCAAGCGTTTATGCCACAAGAATGCAGAACTTTCTTTAGGCGTATTTGGCCTAGCTACATCATTCTGGTACTCAATAAGCAAGGATTCAGAAAATTGATCAAGAAGTTTTAATCTATACAACCACCATCAATTAAAACACAATAACCAACAATATTAGAATTTTTAAATAAATTAAAACAACCATGTCCACCATTAAAAGAAAAACCACAATTGTCCAACTTTAAAACAGAAATTAAATTCCTAGACATTGAAGGTACATAAAGAGTCTTAGGTAAATCTAAATGAAAGCTTGTATCCAACACCAAACGATAAGTTCCTATTCCTTCAATTGGCGCTTTCACACGGTTTCCCATGTAGAGGAACATCTTACTTTGGCTTGTGGTTTGGATCGTAAGGAATCCCTGCATTACATTAGAAACATGAGTTGTAGCACCAGAATCAAGCCACCAAGAATTATGAGGAATATCAATTAAATTTGATTCATAGTACATACATATGTTTCAAATATACCTTTCTTTTCGAACCATGCCTTACGTTTAGGACAATCCTTTTGGAAATGTCCTTCCTTCTTACAGAAATGACACTGTTTTGTATTGGCATGTCCTTTCTTCTTAAAATTCTTGGGCTTTGTCTTTAATTTCTTTTCTGAGTTGCCAGCTTCTTGAACCAAGTTGACAGAATGACCACCACAATCCTTAAGTCTATTTTCTTCCTGTATGAGCTTTCCAATCAATTCATTAACGTCCCATTTTTTCTTCATGACATTATAATTAATTTGAAAAGCTCCATACTCAGAAGGTAATGAGTTCAGAATGAATTGCATCATAAAGGAGTCATCAACTGTCATACCCAGTGACTTTAATTTTGCAGCAATATTAGTCATCTCAATAGTATGCTCTTACATGCTCTTAGACCCATCAAACTTCATGGTCGTGAGCTGTGACATTAATGTACTAGCGAGTGACTTATCAGCAGAACGGAAGCGGTCTTCCACAAACGCAAGATATTCTTTAGCACTTTCTGTTTGTGGAAGGGTAGTCTTAATATTGCTTGCAGTAGTCATTCACATAAACATAAGGCTTAATCTGTTAGAACGTTCCCATGTCTTAAGTGCATACTTTTCATCCTCATCATTGTCATTAGTGACAATGGGTTTCTCTTCTAAAAGTGACAAGTCAATATCCAAAAGACCTAAATGGAACTTCACTTGTTCACTCCATTCAGAGAAGTTTAAACCATTAAACATGGTAACAGATGAAGCTTGCGAATGAATTGAAATACCTGTCATTTAATCATACAATGCTCATATTAAGTTTAATTTTATTATCTACTCAGATTACAGAACATAACAAGCATATTACAGTTCACCTTTGGATAAAATTCTATAATATACTAACATATTAACATACAAATAAATGCCATATTTATCATACTTGAAGATTAAAATTCTCTACCAAATACATATACCATCTTTGGACAATACATATATCTGACCCAAGAATAATAATTTTTCTCGTTCAAGTCTATTAATAATAGAAGAGATTTCCTTTGGGTAAATCTAATTCTAAAATTAATTAACACATTATTAAATATACTGACATTTTACGTTATAACTTGGTCACTTTGGTGTACACAAGCAATAAATAATCTAAATATATTTAATATTATAAATAAAATATTTATAAACTTTTCATAAAATTAGAGTACATTACGTACTCAAAATAATTTCATAATTGTCATCAATACTAAACATAAACTCAAGATTAAATTTATACATGAGTATAATTTATGATCAAATTATAATATTCAAAAGAAAACATATAGAACATATACAACCACAAATATGCAGTTTTGATGGCATAAAATTTTAAACCCACTTAATTAAAATCCAATTATAAATAATTAATCAGAAACATGAAACACCGTGGATATCATAATTAGATCAGAGAAAATCACATACTTTCAAAACACATGCTCTGATATCACATGTAAACCTATTTTAGCGGAAGCATTAATTAGGATCTTAAAAGTTGTGATTTTCATACCTGGATTGGTTGCCATAACAAGTCCTGAGAGTTAAATTTTAAAACTGATTTGCAGAGTTTTGGTTACAGTATAGTTGAACTTTAACACTGGGTTCTCTCTCTTTCCTTTCTTACAGACGTTCATCAAGATGGCAGTTTCTCAATATTTTTTGTGAGTGAAAACTGTAAAGACGTCGTGTGTATTGAGGCAGAGAGAAGACCACCTTTTATGTGTTATTATCTTTGAATCTAATACGTCCATCAAACATTAGAATTAACGGATAAAATTAAATCATTAATAATTTATAGATAATTACAATTAGGCCAGAACAGAAGTATAAATTACAATAAACTTCCAACAGTTATGAAAGCCTTCTAAGGCAAGTTAATTCTATTGTTGTTTGGTTATACTTGAACATTTCCTTTGGAATTCTCTTGGGACTCATTATCGGGTTTAGTCCTTATTGTGTTTCGGCATTTATAATGGGTAATGGCTAAACACATTATACAATTGATTTAATTCTACTGCTGTTTGATCATACTTAAACATCTCTCATGGCATTTTTCTTTTGACATTTTGCAATTGATTTCTCATGTTTTGATTCAAATATCCATCAATGCCACTGATTCAGTAGTTTTTCTGTTAAATGTTTTGTCTTGTTGCATCTATAGGTGTTCACACATGACATATTACAAGAAGTTTGTCAGGCTCTGGTGTGCATGTTTCACAGTTTCAGACTCAACATTACAACGTATCTCTTCTAAATTTTGTATTAAATGTATTGTTTTAGGATTAATGGACTTATGCTCTTCCTTTGTTCTTGTTCTAAGAAAGGGATGGACTGTAAATTGCACATACTTAATTAAGACTAATGGATTTTTTAATTCCACACTTTTATTTAATTATGGCGGACAAAGTCAGGGCTAATGGGGCTAGCAAAACTGCTCCACACCAAAGTTTGTCTTCTATATGTTGTAGAATAAATGTTTAAGTCTTGTTTCATTTCAATTTAAATATTTTTTAGCTTATAACTTTTCTAATTAAGGATTTATCATTAATAAGCCTTCTTTCTGTCGATATTTCTATCATTAGTACGAATGCTTAAAATAAAATTATTCGTTACTAAAGTAAGACAACTTGTATGAAACCTTTTCTTAAGGTTCAAATGTATTCACATTTATTTATGTAAACTTTATAGAAATAAAGGCATAATTTTTGTTTTAAAAAATTTAAAATTTATAAAACTTATCTCACGACTCGTGAGTCTAATCATGTGTAGAAAATGGTAGAAACTTATCCTACTATTATAAAACGGTTACAAAGTATACTATGCAAGCAAAGTAATATATAAATAATATTTATCTTTCCTCCTAAAAATAGATGTTTACAGATGAATAAAAATAGATTATTTACAACTATCAAATAATCATGATAATAAATAAATAAGCGACGAAGAAAAGAAAAATAAATTGAAAAGAACCAAAAGAAAAGATGAGGATGGAAAAAAAAATTTTTTTTTTGTATTTTTCTACAAAAAAGTTGTACTTATTGATAAAGAGGTGAAAAAAAAAAACTTTCCATATTTTCTTTCACAAATTTATGTATTTTCTTTCAAAATTTGGTATTATTGGAGTATTTGGAACATTT
>NC_029793.2:13783841-13786284 GCF_000816755.2 Arachis ipaensis | reverse complement strand
TGAATATATCAAAATAATATTTTTGAAAGAAAAATTAAAACTAAATCCAACAAAAAGATATTAATAAGAGATTACAATTAATAAGAAAAAAAATGTGGCTCAATAATAAGGCCTATGAATGAACGAAATCTGATCCAATAACAACATCCACGTGTCAAAAAATGTGAAATCACAAATAAAAAAGCCCATTACAAATGAAGAACCCTAATCAAACTATATATTTTCAAGCATCTAGGGTTTTGTTCCTCTCTGCACTTGCCATCTCTTCCAGAGTCCAGCAACAATGGTGGCCGCCAAGAAGACGGTAATCTCTTTCTCTCTTTATGTCTCTATCTGATTTCGCCTTTTCGATTTCGAAAATGGTATTAAGTGTTGGAGTGGTTTGAATTCGATGTTATGCAGAAGAAGACCCATGAGAGCATCAACAACAGGCTCGCCCTTGTCATGAAGAGTGGCAAGTACACCCTCGGTTATAAGACCGTTCTCAAATCCCTCAGAACCTCCAAAGGTATTTGTGATTTGTGGCCTTTTCAGAATCTGGAGATTTGTGGTTCCCCTAATTTTTTTGATTAATTGAAATCGAAATGATTAGATAATTGTTTTGAATCTTGCTCTGTTTTCAGGTAAGTTGATTATCATTGCTAACAACTGTCCACCTTTGAGGAAGTCAGAAATTGAGTACTATGCCATGTTGGCAAAGGTGGGAGTGCACCATTACAATGGGAGTAAGTTCTTAATCTCTCTGTGTGCTTGCACATATTCTGTTATTGTAGTTAGTTTCCTAGAACCACTTTGGTTGCTGTAAACCTAGGAACAATATGTAATTCCCCATTAAAAAAGTTATGTGATAATTAGGGGCGGCCAGTGCACAAGCATCCCTGTTTAAGGCAGGCTCCATGCATCGGCCGCACCCTTAACGTAGGCTGTGTACTCTGATAATTACATGTAGCTGATTTTACGGCTTGAACCCGTGACCTTGAGGTTACTTGGAAACAACTCAACCGCTGCTCCAAGGCTCCTCGTCAAGTTATGTGATAATTAGATTTCAAAATTTGCACTCCCAATTGGAGTGCATCCTCTGCTTTATTATGTGAATGATAAGAAGTCAGTTTCTGAGTCTCTGGTTATCAATATTAGGTGATGGAGATTTTGTGTTGAACCATGTCTATTTCGATATTGTTTTTAGTTGGCATTGTATCAATCATTTTTTGAAAATGATGTCTTGTATTCGGGAATTTGCATTTTGATTGTTATAAACATGGTGTTTCTGCTGGACATGATGTGAACTTGCTATTTCGCTTTTATAACAGTATTGTACGCAGATGTCCAGCTGATTTTGTCGATTAGTTTACATTAATTTGGTCCCTGTTTATTTCGGTCGTCATAAACAAGTAATCGAATTATTTCTTGTTGGTTGCAGACAACGTTGACTTGGGCACTGCATGTGGAAAATATTATAGAGTTTGCTGCCTTAGCATTATTGATCCTGGTATCTTTTCTTTCCATGAACACTTATCATTCTACATGATAAACTAGGTTTACATTTATGATGATGTTAATTGTTGCCTTTATTTTCAGGTGATTCTGATATCATTAAGACACTGCCTGGCGAACAGTAAAAGTAGAGTCGAAGTCTTTTTTTGCTCGCGATGTTCTGTTTTCAGTTGGTTCAGACAATGTTATATGAAAAGTTTTATTTAGTTTTAAGCTATTCTGTATGAGTTGCATTGCTTTTGGGATTCTACATTCTAGCAGATACGCATTGAGTAATTTTAGTTATAACCTGCTTTTAGTTTTAAGCTATTCGGTGTAAGGTGCATTACTTTGGGGATTCTAGCAGATTGTGCATTTGAGCAATTTTGACATTCAAAATTTTGAACATGCTGTTGGTGTTTAGTTCATGGAAGTTCTCATATGTTTGGTTCATATTAAATTTGTAAAAGCAACTGATGCTGCTATTGGTATAAAATTTTGAAGATTTGCTCGTTTTTTGAATTATAAAGTTGAGTAAACTAATAAAATGGTATATGAAGGTAGAGTGATTTTCTTCCGTATATTTTCAATTTATCCAAAATTCAATTTATCCAAAAGACGATGGAAACAAGGGAGGTTGAGTGAGTTCAAGTTCAATTTCAATCTATCTTTTTTAATTTATCATTTTTATCTAATTTCAATCTTTTTTTTTCTTATTTATCCATCTGCTTCTTTATGAATTTATTTAAAAGGATCCTCCTTGCAATGTGTCCCTCCTTAATGTTGTTGAAAAAGATTGAGTGAGTTTAATTTCAATCTCACACACATTTGTTCAATTTCAATTTATCCAAAAGAATGATGTAAACAAATAAGGTTGAGTTCAATTTTAATTTAATCTTTTTTAATTTATCATTTTTATCAATTTCAATCCTTTTCTTATTGATCCATCTGCTTCTTTATCAATCTATGT
>NC_029793.2:13771705-13773841 GCF_000816755.2 Arachis ipaensis | reverse complement strand
TTGAAACATTTATTTTATTTATTTAAAAAAAAACCAATGATATCGAACTTAATGACACAAATATACCGCACTCTCCTCCCCTTGTCGACCGCCGGACAGCCCTCTCCAATCCCGTCCAGAGTCCTAAACCCTTAGTCAGACTCAGTCTCTCTCCACTCTCCTCCGAGATTTTAGAAGATGAAGCGCGAGGCTGAGGCTGAGGTTCTCCTTCCCGAATTGGTGGAGAAAATCCTAATATGGTTGCCGGTAAAATCCCTAATTCGGTTCAGGTGCGTCTCTAAACAATGGCTTTCTCTGATCTCCAATTCACGCTTTGCAAATTTGAATTATGATGCTGCTGATGTCGCACCCCCCAATAAGAACACTAGGCTTCTGTACTTGTCGAGTGAGGTTCCCGAGGCTCATTGTGTAGATGTGGAAGCTTCGATTCTCTGCGATTACGCGCTTCAGCTTCCTCTAAGTTGTCGTCATTTCAACCTTAGTATTCTAGGTTCATGCAAGGGCTTCATACTGTTACGCATTCATGTTGATGGCGCTGCACTCCTTCTGTGGAACCCTGTAACTGGTTCTCACAAATCAATCCCTGACCCTGATGCTCTTTTTTCGATGGGTTTGGCTCGGCAACTTATTCATGGGGTGGTCTTGGCTATGATGAATCTAGTGATGATTATTTAGTAGTAGTAGGATGGGATGATGCACGTAAATGGAGACCTCAGTGGGAGTGTTTCTCTGTTAGAACCAATTCTTGGAAAGAAATTGAGTGTGGCCATCTTCCTCCCCATTTGATTACCTACCGTTGATTGTGCACTGTTTTGGAACAGGGTTCTTTATTGGTTAGCCTTTAAAGATAAGCACTTGGATTTGACGATTGTTGCCTTCGACTTAGCCGAAAATCATCTATCAATGGTGTCATTGCCAACGTCAGTCCATTGCCCACCGTTTAAGCTGTTTGCTGAATATCTTGGGATATCTATCTTGAAATTCACAGACCAGAAGATTGAGATCTGGGTAATGAAAGAGTTATCTTGGACGAAGTTCAATGTTGTGTTTACTTGTGCTAATGGAATCTATGGAATCCAGCATTTGTGTTTCACTAAAGGTGAACTTGTTGCCACAAAAAACAATGAGTTGGTCAAAGTCAGCAATAAAGGTGTATCGGTGGAGTCTCTAAGAATTAGTCATCATGACCCTAACTTGAAGTCGGTTATGTTTACTAAGAGTTTACTGTCACTTCCCGACGAGTTTGGCGGCACAGGGGAAGAACAAGACAGTAGGGTATGTCATGTTCTTGTAAGCCTATTTTAGCGGAAGTGTTAATTAGGATCTTAAAAGTTGTGATTTTCATACCTGGATTGGTTGCCATAACAAGTCCTGATTACGGTAGAGTTGAACTTTAAGATTGATTTTGCAGAGTTTTGGTTACAGTAGAGTTGAACTTCAACACTGGTTTCTCTCTCTTTCCTTTCTTCCAGACGTTCATCAAGATGGCAGTTTCTCAATATTTTTCAGTGAGTGGAAACTGTAAAGACGTCGTGTGTATTGAGGCAGAGAGAGGACCACCTTTTATGTGTTATTATCTTTGAATCTAATGCGTCCATCAAACATTAGAATTAACGGATGAGATTAAATCATTAATAGTTTATAGATAATTACAATTAGGCCACAACAGAAGTATAAATTACAATAAACTTCCAACATTCTCCCACTTGGCCTAAGTGTAATCATATTCTTACACATTACATAATTGCTTTAATATGGTAAAATACTTTGTGTGAGTTATGGTAGTCATGCATTTAATATGAAACACATTTCTTTCCATATACTACAACCACTAGCATCTTACTACACAAGTTACAGAAATAACACAATTTTATATCGGTCCCATAAAGTTTCTAGATCATTATGTTATAACTCATAAAATAATATTACTTTAACTAGAAACAACAAACTATCAATGTTCAGAAAATACATAAATAAACATAGTGAGCTCAGAGTGTTAGCATCATTCAGAAGAACCAAGACCCATTCTATGTACATGTTCCTTAAATGTCTTTCGTTGCAATCCTTTAGTCAATGGATCAGCAATCATAAGTTCTGTTCTAACATGTTCTATGGACACTCTTTGTTTCCGAACTT
>NC_029793.2:13771233-13771371 GCF_000816755.2 Arachis ipaensis | reverse complement strand
CTCTCCCATATCTTTCATTTCAAAGTTTCTAGAAAGATATTCTTTAGTCTCACGCAACATTCCCAAGTTATTTGTTGCAAGCAAAATATCATCAACATATAAGACTAGAAAGATAAACTTACTCCCACTGACCTTTCG
>NC_029793.2:13756040-13762044 GCF_000816755.2 Arachis ipaensis | reverse complement strand
ATACTTAAATTTATAATGATACTTAAAAAAATATTTTATCAATTACATAATTTTATAATCAAAGTTTTCCTTTAGTTTTTTTTATTGAAGATTATTTTTTTATTATTTACACATTAAATATTTATTTTAGCGCGCGTGTTTTAAATCTGTGTAAATAATCTTTTACGTAGTTAATCAAATCTAAATACGAATCATCAATTCATGAGTCAAAGATTAAGAATTTGTTTGGATGTCATTATTTTGATAAAAAATTACTTCTTTTTTTAAAATATCTTTTTTCTTTAAAAAAAGATATTTTTTATGTAATAAATAAACAAAAAAAATATTTTTATATTGTTATATCCAAACATAATTGATAAATAAAAAGATATTTTTACATTAGATATCCAAACATTAAATTACTTTTACTTTTTTATAAGATTTTTTACAAAAAGATAACTCGAAAAAAGATATTTTTTTAAAAGTCCACCCAAACAAGCCCTAAGATATTTGATTAGATTAGATTAAATTAATCAAATTCAAATTTTATGTCCAACTTATCTAATTATAAATCTACGATTCCCCCATTCCTCTATAAATTAATCTTAATAGCCTCCTTAGTCACCCAATAGTTTCAAGTTTCAACATTAAAAATAACTCTCTATTATTCTCAAAATTTGCAAAGTGCTATATTTTTTCTTCTCAAAGGACATGGATCCACCGCTTTGTGTCAATGGTTGCGGTTTCTATGGTTCTGCTGCCAACAACAATCTTTGCTCAAAGTGTTACAAAGATCACATCAAAGAAACCTTCATCATCATTGAATCAGAAAGCAATAATAATAATAATGGAACATTATTATTAGATGATACCAAATCTCATGATGAACCACCATTAGCTGATGTGTTTGAAAGATTTACCAAAGACCTTGGTGCAACGGTTGATGATATTTCTAACAACAACAAGAAGAATGAGATAAAGAAAAGGTGCAAGAGGTGCAATAAAAAAGTTGGATTAACAGGGTTTGAGTGTCGATGTGGAGATTTATTTTGTGGAAAGCATAGGTATCCAGAAGTTCATGAATGTAAATTCAATTTTAAGGATATTGGTCGCAATATTTTAGCAAAGCAGAATCCTCTTTGCATTAGTGATAAGTTAGATGAAAGAATTTAGGATGCTCATTGAATAGTTTTTCTTTTTAGTGAAGATTTTTAAAAGAATAAGTATAGGGAGCCAATGACCTAAGCGTACAATGTATACAATAGAAGTTTAGAAAATATTAGAGATATGACCATTAGTGTTACATTGTCCTGTCAGGTTACGCCTTTGGGATGAGTGGTTTCATGTTATGGTTTCGTGATATGTAATAATTATTTTCTTTTGCTATAGTACTAAGTATTAGACATTTTTTATTTAATTTGAACTGATAATAATATTTTATTTTGTTTAATACCTAATAAATTAAACTGGAAATAAGAATTTGGTGCCTAATTATTTCTTTCCATTTTAATACCCTATACGAAATTCACGTGCTGTAATGCTTTTAAACTTGTATAAAATCGCAATAGGATACAGAGCGATTTACGAAGAAAGAGTACTCGGGATAATATGCTACAGGTATAGCGATTTTTGAAGGAAGAGTGCTCAGGGTAATCCGCTAGCCAATTAAACTTGTATATGGTGTTGAAATATTTTGGCCACCCTATTTTAGATTCTATATCCTAGCCAACAGAATAAAGAAATTACACAATGCCTCCTTGTTGAATTAGGAATTGACTTAGGTGGGAAACCTAAAATAAGGATTTTGGTGGTCTTTAAAAAAAATATATAAAATATAATGTAAAAATTAAAATGACTATTTTGTACTTATTTTTTTATTTTTTTTTTTATTTTATTATAAAATAAATTAATTTTTCTTATCAATTGAATAATTTATCAAAAAACTTATACATTAATAAAAGTTTATTAAAGACCTAAGTACTAAAGTTCTTTAGAATCAAGGGTGTTTTGTTAAAAAAAATATATTTTCTTTATCGCAGATCTAAACTTCATTTAAAGATTTGTTATTGATCGATCAGTTACTGCATGTATAAGGTAGAATTTAAACTTCTAACACTTACTAAAATAGATTAAGGAGTTAATTATTAGACCAATCTAAATTAATTAAATTTTATTTTATTTTTTTTGTTAGGGTTAAATTTTATTTATTTATTATTATTATTTTTTTGGTCAGAGACCTGGGCCACCAACCTGCCCAGATCCGAAACAGAAAACCTATTTCCAATCCGATCCGAATTTCACTTGCAGGTGCTCCCCTTGGCAAATCAGTCGTCCTCTTCTGTTCACCATAACAACACCCAATCGTCCTCGCATTCCTCGCCGGCACGACCTCGCCGTCCTCCCATTGCCATAACAACACTTAGTCTATAATGATTGTTCGTAGGATGAGGCCCCAATTATTTACAGTCATACTCTTTTCCCCTCTTTTTGGACTAGGATAGGGGGCCCAACCCAACCAAAAAATAAGCATGTAAGTTTTATCAAGAGAGTGAACAACTAACTCTACTCTTTACGTTCGAAAAAAAGAAAAATCTCTCTTCTTTCATTTAAGACTCGTCCAAGAACAAAAAAAAAAAAGAGACTCGTCCAAACACAGTCTTCTTTCTTAGGACTGGGCCAACAAGGTTCCTTTGGAATCGGGCATTGCATTCTCATTGGTCAAGTCTTTACTTGACAAAACAGGGCTTTATATTGGCTCAATAGGCTAAAAAAGAAACAACACTTCCTTTTGGTTTGAACTTTGAACAACACACCATTGCTACTCATCGCTAATCTATTCGTCTCTTTAAAACCCAAAAAAAATAAAAAATTAAATAAAATAAGAAATAAGTGCCTAAATATTTATATTTTCAATAGAGTGATGTTATATATACGAGTTTTTTTAGTAATTATAGTTTATTAACAATAAAAAATATTCTCAAAATAATACGCTTTAGCGCACAATTTGAGCGCGGGTTGTATTTTTTACACTTTCTTAAACACACAAATTTTTGTTGGAGAGTACACAAATTTTGAAGCATAGCACACAAATTTTTGAAGCATAACATACGAAATTTTGCACATAACACAAACTTATCGATGTAATACACAAATTTTCAAAACATAGCACATAGGGATGAAGGATTTTTTTAAATAAATGATTTAATTATTTCAATTACTAAAATAAATAATTTGTAGCGTATTTACCAATTTATATCATATTTATTTATCTTGTTTAAACGGTAAACGAGATAATTTTGCATGTATCTCGTTTACAATATAAACGAGATATATGTATTTATAAATAATTAAATATAATTTTTAAAAATAATAAAAAATATTAATAATTTAAATTGGACCAATTCTTAAAAATGGAAAGTTTCAAATAATAAGGAAAATAGACGATGGGGCTAGCAACTTTTGGTATTTGTAGCCATTAAATAGCTATTAATAATGATTTTATTGGTGTGAAATTTTATCTAATGGCTCACTTTTTCTTGCTGGTTACATGCTGACCAGAATTTGAAAAAGTTGCTGGCCCTAGACTTTTCCTTTAAATAATAAAAAAGATAAACAATCCATTTTAAATAATTATAAAGATATACGGTTCATTTAAAATAAACATGTTAACACGTTGAATTATTTAAAATGATTTATCTTCCACTCTTCCACTATTTTATTTATCTCCATCAACTTTTTCTAATAATTGGCAAACAATTATCTCCCACTTTTTTTATTTTATCACTATTTTTGTTTCCATAACAAAAAAAATTAGCCACATATAAATTTTAAAAAAAAATTAGATGGTAACATAAAAGAAGGATGAAATAGACATTTTTAAGTAATTTTTTTTAAATATTTTAATATAAGTATGATTTATAAAATTATCTTTTATATAATAAAAATGTTTTAATTTCATCCGTTGATTTAAATTTTTAATAGATAAGATTTATAAAGAATCTTGGACCACTAAAAACCCAAATATTCTTTCCTCACCTAAGAAAAAATTTGATCGAGATTATGGACGTAAATTAGAGACAGAACTAATATTTTACCCGTAATACTATTACGAGAATATAAATCTTTTAAAATTATATCGGTCTTGGTATTATAGATTACGGGCCTGCTACACATACAAGCAAAAAGACCCTACAAGTCATATAAGCTCCCAGCCCACAATCCTTCCACACGCGTAGTGAATTACATTGAATGGAGCGTCATTTACACGCGCTCCACTCAAACGGTTGCACTTCGCGTAAACCGCTCCTTAATGGTGCACTCTTCCACTTCTCAAAGCCATTCAAAGAAAACACAACCGTTCCATTTTCGAGCAACATTCGAAACTGAAGATATACAACTCGTCGCTAAGATTCAAAAATTCCATCAACACAACATAGAACTCTCGATCAAGAATCTCCAGAAAAAACAAAGTTATATACGTTACGTTACTATTTTAGTCATCCTGTATATTTTTCACATTTCGAAATCGAAGAACTAGATTTTACTGTTCTTCTACGTTTGTTGTACGTTTTACTGTTCTTCTTGTTCTACGTCTCATTTTACAGTTTATAATGTTCTACTTGTTCTAGGTTTTACTGTTATTCTTGGTTCTATGTTACACTGTTCTTCTTAGTTCTTCTAGGTGTTACTGTTCTTTTTGTTCTAGTTCTTCTGGTAACTGATTTTTGGGGGTATATTCTGTAGTTTGGTAGGTGTATATGGAGTAATTTGTTGGGTTTATATGGCATAAATTGTTGGGTGTATATTTCTGAACTAATATACTGTAATAGTCAGCAGTTGCAACTGTTCTTATATTTGCTTGTCCATGGGTGTATATTGCTTGACCTTGTAATGTTGCTTGACCTTGTATATTAATGCATGTTTGAGTGATATCTGACTGATATATATGGGTGTATTTGAATCATATCTATGGGTGTATCTTACTGATATCTATGGGTGTATCTGACTCATATCTATGGGTATATCTTACTGATATCTATGGGTGTATTTTTTATTTCAGAAAAAATGGCAACGAGAAACCAAGCTGGAAAAAATGTAAGAACGAATATATGTCTTAGATGAAATCAGTTTTATATAATAGAAATATATCTGACTATAATTTTGTTTTTGTTTACAGCAAACCAAAGACCTTAAGTGTGCAACACATTTGTTAAGTGAGAAATTCAGAAACATGAGTGAGGAGAAGAAAACGATTGTGAGGAATTTGGGATTCGGTGGCTTGATGCACATCCCGCCACTAAGGGTGCATCACCAAGTATTAAGGGAGTTGACTAACAACTTCAAATTAGGGGAGAACAGACTGAAAACCGGATACGGTTCTTTTAAAATAAGACCAAAAACACTAGGTGATGCGCTTGGCATCAACGCATCAGGTAACTCACTAAAAATTATAGGTGTATATTAACTGATGCTTGGGTGTATTTAAATTGATGCTTGGGTGTATTTGAACTGATTTTCATACTATGTTGTTTTCCTTTTTGTAGAAGATCTATTTCCTCAGAAAGTCAATTATAAGAAACTTTCTGAGGATGATAAAGAAATTTTTAGAAGATTCTAGGGTAAGACCCTCAAAAATCTTACAGATGAGATGATGGATATTGGCGTTGGTAATGAACAGGATCGCCTAATGTTCAAGAGGATTTTCATCCTCTATATACAGATGGCATTCCTTTTACCAACGACAATAAACAAAATCTCACCTGTGCACCTGGCCCCAATTTTTGAGATGGACACCATAACAGAGCGAAACTGGGGAGGACATGTTTTGAGTTTTATCATCAAGGGCATAACCGATTACAAGGAGAAAAAGAAAAAGGCAATTGATGGCTGCCTCTTTGCCTTGATGATAATTTACTTTCATCTTTCTAAAAATAAAGACAAGAAGAGGGCAGAAAGACCTCCAAAACCATGGATTGCCAACTGGAGTAAGGAGCAGTTGGTCGAAAGAATGAGGGCGGAAATAGAG
>NC_029793.2:13754706-13755915 GCF_000816755.2 Arachis ipaensis | reverse complement strand
TAACTAAAATTTCTAATGTTTCAGGGGATTGTAAAGATGGCGGAAACAAGAGAGAAAATGAAAAAAATAGAGAAAAAAGAAAAAAAACAAGAAATAAAAAAAACAAAAAAATGGAAGGCAAGTTCAACATCGTCTTCGGAGACAGAAACAACTGATAGTGACAGTTCTACCTCTAAGTCTGAGACTCAAGAAGACTCAGAGGATTCACCAAGAAAAGAACCCAGCAAAAAAGGAAAAAAGTAAGTACCATAATTGGGTGTATTTTCTTTATCAAGTTGGGTGTATTTTGTTGACCCATTTGGGTGTATTTTATTTATCAAGTTGGGTGTATGTTGTTTATTAAGTTGGGTGTATTTTGTTTATTATGTTGGGTGTATATTGTTCATTCATTTGGGTGTATCTTGTGCATTCATTTGGGTGTATTTTATATCTTTAGTATATTTTAAATAATGATTGTTTGCCTTCTAGAATGGACTCCAAAAAAAGAAAGAAGAGTCAAGAGGATTCTGATTCCGAATCTGAATCAACTGATGAGTAATGTTCTGAAATTATTACTCCTTTCTTTTGGCTTTATTATCAAGATTTCATGTATTAACAGAGTGTCTCTTATTAACTTATAGAAGCGAAGAATCATCACTGGTGAAGAAGCAAAGAAAAAAAAAAGACACAGAGAACACCAAAAAAGTAAGCACTTCTTTGGATAATATTTTGTGATAAAATTAATTTTTTATTTCTGATTCATACTTATTTTTTCCACCCAGGACACAATCCAAAAAGAAAAAAGGTTGTTGTTGAGCATTCATCTCCTGAACAAGATCAATCCTATCATGGGTACAGTACTTTTTAAGCTATATTACTGTCTATCATCATGATTATATTTGTTAACATGTTCTTTTATGAATGTACTGACAGATCTGAAATAGGAAGTGAAGATCTAGATGAATTGTTAAGGGAAAACAATGAAAATTCTGCTGCATAGGGGTATATCTTGTTGGGGTGTATATTTCAGATTTTAGGGTGTTTTCTTTGCTAATAATTGTTTCTTGTTTCGCAGGGAGAAGGAAGCTGACCTGCGATCGACAGAAAGTCACTATGTCTCCTCTGAAACGTAAGAAGCTTTATTTGATAAAATCTTGTTATCATGATTTAACTGTATGATATTTTGTCTGAATAACATGAACTCTGTTTAGAATACCGGACGTAAACTTG
>NC_029793.2:13742036-13751960 GCF_000816755.2 Arachis ipaensis | reverse complement strand
TTACTTTTGTTCTTTTATTACCTTCTACTTCTAATTCTGTATATATTTTTTTAAAAAAAAGTCCTTTATTGTTTTATTCGAGAAAAAAAAGGCAGGAAAAAAAGCAAAAACTGCAAGTATGTAAGTTCTCAAAAAACAAAGCCTGTCTTTTTTATGAATTGTTCGGGTGTATTTTTGACTTTCTTTGGGTGTATTTTAGGTTGAGTCTGGTTGAAGAGTCAGCCAGTGAGCCGGCTGATTCGAATATGATGGTTGTGAGGAAAGAGACACCGTCCGAAGGTCTTGCAATGTGAGTTTTTCAAGAATATTTCAACCTTATAACCTTTTTATTTTCAAAGGCATTGTTAACCTTTCATTTTTCTTCTTGTTTAGAGTTCCGATTCAAGTTTGTCTACCAGTGTCCCAAACAACCACTGTGCCGGAATTTGAAGAAACACCTGAGACAGAATATGAACCAACCCCTCTGCTACAAGTTGAAGGAACTACAAAAATGTAAGAAATAGTATTGGGTGTATATTTTTGTTTACAGTTTGGGTGTATATTGGGTTACAGTTTGGGTGTATATTGCCCCTGAATAGTTTTTTTATGTCATGATTAATTTTATGTGCCAAGCAGCACTCCTGAACCCCCCAACAACTGGAAGAAAGCACACCCACACTTCCCCCAGCTCCATCTAAAATGTAAGTTCATTAGAGTAAAATCAATGTTTGGGTGTATATTGGGTTACAGTTTGGGTATATATTGGGTTACAGTTTGGGTATATATTGCCCCTGAATAGTTTTTTTTACGTCATGATTAATTTTATGTGCCGTGCAGCACTCCTGAACCCCCCCCCCAACAACTTGAAGAAAGCACACCCACACTTCTCCCAGCTCCATCTAAAATGTAAGTTCATTAGCGTAAAATCAATGTTTTGGTTATCATCCGTATATTCTTATTGTTATAATACATGATCACGCAGTAATCCAGCACCAGAAGACGCTACTGCATTGATGATGATGGCACAGACAGCATCGTACATTCCTAAAAAAGATCTGATGCCATCATTCAGCCTTGGCTTCACTGATTCCAGCCAAGAAGAAACAACAATGCAGGAGGGGGCATCAACGCAAGATGAACACATGGCAAAAACTCCAGAAACCCCAAAACTGCTAGAACAATTAGAGGATCTGGTACATAAAATTGCAAGTGGTGGGGTGACAAAAAAGAAAAAAGTTCGCAGATTCCAAAGGAGAGTGGGGCAGAGAGTTTTGAGAAGTTTGAAACTCCTGTCAGGCCGAATTTAAATAATACTGACATGAAACAGAAATGCTACCACTGGGCTATACGAGTGAAGACCTACGCAGATGGGCTAACTGATGAGTTTGACAACATCTGCAGACTCCAAGCCCAAGATATATACACTCTGTCAAAATTCCACCTTGCATCACTCGCGCCTAAAATGCATATAGAAGCTGAGGTAATATTACAACAACATTAATTTTTTTATCACCAAAATTAACTACAATCCTGATTGATGTAAAATTGATTTCGGCATCTTTTTCTAGATTGTCTCTGCCATGTGCTTCATCGTAAACCAACAAAATATTCAAAGGTTTCAAGAAGAAGTATACTGTCTCCCCCCTGATATTGTGGTAAGGGTTGCTTCAACGAATTTTGGGTGTATTTTTTGCATTCCTTAGGATGTATTTTTTTCTTACATTGGGTGTAATCTATTTATTCATTTGGGTGTATTTTCTGTGTTCAATTGGGTGTCAGTTGTTTATTCGTTTGGGTGTATTTTTTGGATTCATTTGGTTGTTCTCAATTTTTGCAGAACATGGCCTTTGCAAATCATCCAGAGGGGGGTATTCTTACAGCCTAAAAACAATAAGCCATGTAGGGTGGAAGACTACCCAATGTTCATACCCTTCTTGAACCTTCAAAAATTAAAATCACATCGTTATGTGAGTTTTCATTTCTAAAACTACTTATTACCATTTTTTACTTATGTGACAAATAAACTAAAATAGTGTTCAATCTGAACATATTTCAGATATTTACACCTGTTTGCCATTCACATCATTGGTGGTTATGGATCGCTGATACAAGAAAGAGAAAATTTTATATAGTCGACCCATTACACAACAAATCTCCTTCCGATGCGAGAACTGTGCTGAATACATTTGTTATAAGTTGGTTCTGTGTTCTGTATATATATATATATATATATATATATATAGTTGGGTGTATTTCTGTTTAATATAAAGGGTAACTATTAACTCCTTTGGGTGTATCCTTTTATTGAAATTATTCATGTATTACTGATTTGTTTTGTGTTTTAAGGGATACGTAATTTCACGAATTAAAGTATATGCTGGGGCACCTCTGAAATTAAAGGACAAAGACAGGGAAATTGTAGCACCATACCTTCACATCTCGGGCCAAAAGACAAGTCATAAATCTTTCACTCTGAAATTTAAACTTTCCTATATGTAATTTATAATTTATTTTTCTGTTTTTAGCTATGACTGTGCTATCTACGTAATGAAGTGGCTTGAGATATT
This sequence comes from Arachis ipaensis, assembly GCF_000816755.2. Lineage (NCBI taxonomy): Eukaryota > Viridiplantae > Streptophyta > Magnoliopsida > Fabales > Fabaceae > Arachis > Arachis ipaensis. The sequence continues at coordinate 13,749,414 of NC_029793.2, read as the reverse complement.
TGAGCCCGCAAACATTAAGAGGCGGAAGTATGAGTGGAACAATTGGACCCAGGTAAATATGTTTAAAACTAAATAACTCTGTATTACATTACTCAATTAATATGGTTGATTAAACAAAATATTCTTTTTTACTGTAGGACGAGGTGGACCACTTTAGAGTAGAATATGCTTCCCGGATTCTATTTCATGACATGAACCTAGACAAAGATGAAGCCATTAGGGAAAGTAATGCAATCAGACTGTCCAAGCCATCCTCGTTGTTATTGAGTCCATATTTTCAGATAGATTCTCAGGATGTTGACACTGCTTAATGTAAATGTTATATAGTCTTGTAACAAATGGAAGACATGTTGTAAATATTTGACAATTATAATGCAGTTTATTGTGAAATTTCTTTCAATAATTAAACTCTGTCTTCTGCATTCAAAATGTATGAATTACAGGTACTATAATATGAAGAAAAATATCAAATCAAATATACATCCATAACCTGCGATTTTTTACACCCAAAGAAAGTTGAATATACACCCTGAAATCTATCCCCCTGATGCTTTGTGCCTAAAACCCTGAACCCTAAACAATTAAAACCTAAACCCTAAACCCTAATACCTAAAACCCTTAAACCGTTGTAAAAAAAAATAAACAGTATTTTATAACATAAAAACAACATTCTGAAGTATATATATGTATCTATATGTAAAATGTGAATCACAAGAAAATTCACAAAAATACACCCAAAAGAACAGTGCTTTTACACCCATATTCTGTAACTATACACTCAAAGAGTTATCCCCTGCTGCTGGTACCCTGAACTGATAATTCATAACATGTCCTTGATATTGGCTGGAATTTGAATGCACCACTGATGCAGCATCAAACATGTTTATCTGAATATAACAAACTCACATATTAGCTAAACTATTAACGAGAAAAATAAACTCAATCACCACAAATTTAAAGAACATTACTTTTACCTCGCTTAAAACTTTTGTTTTCTTCTTCTTTGTGGCATTTGCAATCTGTTTGTCCAACTTTAAACCTAGCCTATTTTTTGGACGTCCTCTTGTTCGAATCCTTGGGGGGCTTTGAAGCTCGTTAACGGATTCCAAGTTGGTGTCTTCGTGAGATAAAGAAGATGTCCCCTTCCTTTTGGCTTTTAATGATTCCATCTCAGCCATGACGTTATCGTACGCACGGTGCAGAATTGCAGTCAGCTCCTCCGATTCTGATGCAAATTCGCAAATATTTTGCGAATGAAAAACTAGTTGGTCAAACCTCTTGCTTCTTGGCTCCAACAGTGGCTCGTCATGGCTGCTCTTGATGTGTGTGTATCGCCTCTTTACCTTCTTGCTCCATCGTTCCAGTATATATCTAGGTGACACTTGGCTTACTTGTTCAAAGCTTAACACGTTTAGTGCGTGACGACACAGTATCCATCTCGACTCGAATAATAAGAATTGCCATTTTACCTCGGCTGCAACTAAGTCGTAAGTAACCACAAACTTGTTGAATATTGAGCTGGAAACTTGTTCTCCAACTTCGTATACTGAATAGCCTAGAGCAGAATTTGTTAATCTAGTGATGCAATTCGCCTTTCCTCTGAATTGCGCTTGGACTTCTCTAAACTTTTGATGAGTATACACATCTTGAAACTGAGCTTCAATGGAGGATTTGGTTGCACACGGTATGACCGTATGAAAATCTGCAGCATCTGATTCTTTCTCTGCTTGCTCCCTGCTTCCGAGGCAATTATCGTATTGTTTGACGAATTGAATAAGCGAGCTGTTCCGGGTAATAAACTTGTTAAAAAATGAATGCATGCTCTCGCTTCTTTGTGTGCTTCTCATCCTTGCCCAGAAGTGGTGATCCAGATAGATTGGAACCCATATATGACGGTCTTCATAGAGATCTGCATAATACACCCAAACACAGACTATAAATACACCCGATAAAAATTAAATTTATACCTCTGCTGCAGATTTTAACCCAACACTACCTGAAAGCCACTTGTTGTCTACAAGACCAAAATTTAGCAGAAAATCATTCCAATTCCTATCAAATGAGTCTTTGCTATGAGAGTTCCAAACAACTTGGCTCATTTCTTGCTCAATATCTGCATGTCTCTTGTACCCGTTTAATTTGCTTGGAATCTTCTTCATGATGTGCCAAATACACCAACGGTGAATTGTTGTTGGCATACAGGCCTCTAAAGCCCTTTTCATTGATGCGCATTGATCGGTGAGAAACTCTTTCGGAGCATTTCCTCCCATGCAACGAAGCCAACATTGAAATAACCATTTGAATGATTCAATTTCTTCTTTTTTCATCAAAGAGCATCCAAGAAGTGTTGACTGACCGTGGTGATTCACCCCGACAAAAGAACCACAAACCAAATTATACCTGAAACAAATTACCATAGTGCAAAATAGAAAATCATTATGTACACCCAAAAAATGCTTTGTATACACCCAAAAACAGCCAATATACACCTCTACTGCAGATTCATAAAAATACATTAATTTAGCATCATAAACAGGGATAGTTTGTTACCTGTTTGTATTGTAGGTGGTGTCAAATGAAATAACATCTCCGAAATACTCAAAGACAGCTCTACTTCTTGCATCGGCCCAAAAAGCCAGCTTAATCGATTGATCCTCCTCAAGTTCAAGCTCAAAAAAGAAATTCTGATTCTTCTCTTTCATTCTTAACAAATATTTCCCGAATTCCTTTGCATCTTCTTGTTCGGAAACATTCCGCACTTCCCTGGTAATGTAATTTCTCACATCCTTTTCAATAAAATTTAACTCGCGGTGACCCCCGGTAGCCGCAACAAATGATTGGTAAGTTTTGCTTGGTCTGATACCGGCCTCCTCGTTATTCTCTATTGTACGACGAATGGACATGCTTAGTTCCTTGTGCTAGTTGAGCATCCCTGCTTTACTTGGACAGCAAGGGCGTGAATGATCCAGCACAACCTTTGAAATGATCCAAGCACCAATATCCTTCAATGTGTATATATAAATTCTTGCAGGACAGTTTAAACCGGCTGTCAGATTCGTCTTCTCGGTCAGAGATATTTTAGATTTCTATTTTCCTTCTCTGCTACATGTAATCAATTGATTCTTAATATTGTTTCCCTTCTTATTTGTGCTCCGAACTCTTGTAGAAAAACCTGCAGCCTTGGCGTAGTTCCTGTAAAATTTTCCAGCATCTTCAAGGGTGGTAAAGGTCATTCCAACCGTCGGAACAAACTGGTCATCAACAACAGAAAGAGGCTGCAGAATACACCATGTCAAAAACTATAAATACACCCAATCATTGCTAATATAATACACCCGAACGGCAACAACTCAACTAAAATGACAATAAAAGCCATAAGCTGTAAATACACAGGATGCAGAATACACCATGACAAAAAAAATACACCTTATCATGTCTGATATAATACACCCGAACAACAACAACTCACCTAAAATAACAAAAAAAAAAACAATAAACTGTAAATAAACAGGCTGCAGAATACACCATGTCAAAAACTAAAAATACACCCAATCATGTCTGATATAATACATCCGAACGACAACAACTCAGCTAAAATAACAAAAAAAGCCATAAACTGTAAATACACCCACACTTCCCAAAAAAATACACCCAAAAAAGTTCTGATCTACACCCGAGCGTCTGCTATAAATTCCAGATAATTAATCAAAACTAATACATTACATTCAATCCACATATTTATGTTGAAGCGTTAGTCTCACAGGCAATGTTCACGAATTATTCAGCTACACAATGCTATACAAATTACTGCAACAAAATTCAAAGTAATCGTATGTAAATCAAACCTCAGGAACTTCGTTAGATTCAAATTCATAATCCACTTCGCCCTGATTCAGCTGACAATCTGAGGTTGAATCATCCATTATCTTCAAAACGAGTTCAAACTTTGATTTTAGAAAACAAAAAATCGAATAGAAAACGAAGCTGGAGTTACAAAGAGAGAAGAACGAGAAGAAGAACGAAGAACGAAATAAGGAGAACGAGCAAATCTAGAAATAAGGAGAACGAAGAAGGAAACAAATCTTTTAAATTTGGTAATTATATATACGCGGGATCTTTATATAGCGCGTGTATTGGACGTAGACCTTGCAGCACGTTTTTGAGGTTTATTCGTTAATGAACTTGTAAAGCATACAAGCCCTAATGGCTTGTATGCAGAGCTTTTTCGTATAGATTATGACACGAAAAATTTATAGCATTAAACTACTTTTTTAAAATGGTCGTAAGGGACAAAAGTTCTTGTTGGCTAGGAAGACCAAAGTCTTAAACAAAAATAAATAATAAGTTTTTTAGTTATTATTTTCGAATGAAAGAGTTTAATTTTTTACTTAATTTTAACATTTGTTATCTAAAATTTAAAAGAATTTAATGTATATATTTTTATATTTGATTAGGTATTAAATTTGTTGCACAAATAGAAATAATTAATTTTTATCGCCGAAGACATGGATATCCGCGGATATCTGCGGATTTTGAAAGTTAATAATTGAACAAAGATGACAAACAAAAAGAAAAAAGAAAATTAGGAGATCAAGGGTTTTCTGGTGATAAAAAATAAACGGATTGATATAAGAAGATGAAATATTTTTAACATCACATGCCAAATCTCTAAAAGAAATTAAACACTAAATATGTAGTTGATTAAACATTTTTAACATCACATGCTAAATATATAAAAGAAAGTTTAAATCAGATCCAAAGAAAAAATAATCAGAACTTTAAAAATAAATAAATAAATAAATAAATAAGTAAAGATTTTGTGCTCAAGTTGCAACACCATAGCAAGCGGTTCAAATCGCAGAGTTGTTGCTGGTGAAGGCGGCTGGGAGTCAGCGACACTTTTGCTAGAGTTGTGCAGAGCAGAAATGACACGGGTGGAGGTGGAGGTGCGGGACAGCGACGCTATTTCTGGAGATGAGTAGTAGCGATTGGAGTGCTGGAGGCAGAACAGATCGTCACGTGAAGAACTAGAGTAGCGATGCAGGTAGAGGCAGAGGACCCGGTGAGGACTGCAACTCGAGTGGAGGCTCGCTGGTGATGATGACAGGTTTGTGAGAGGAAGAATGAGGTGAGGCACTGAAGAGTTGGGTGAGGGAGTGTGACTGAGAATTTGATTTAGAGTTAACTTAATGAGAAAGTATAGGGAGCTAATGGAATATTTGTATAATGTGTACAATGGAGGTTTAGGGATGTCCGATTCAGTATTAAAGATATAACCATTAGTGTTATCTTTTCTCATCAGCTGAAACTTTTGGGATGAGTGGTATCATGACATGGTATCAAAGCTCTAGATCCAAAATGTCAAGAGTTTTGTTGGGTAGACGATTGTTATCCTTTGGTTGCCACCGTCTAGAATTGGCAGGTGGTGCACGATAGTGATTGTCGGGTGTTGGGTTTCACCAGATTGAGTTTTAGTGATGGCTTCAGAATTGTTGGCCTACCATTGCATGAGGTGTCTAAATGTGGTATTTATGAAAAAGGAGAATATGAAAGTTCCTTTCAGTGGCAAACATGAGAAAAATTTTCCTATTGTTTGTAAACCCTTCTTGAACAGGTTTGAGTAGTCGTTGGTGACCAAGCAATAGGGGTGCACAAGATCCGGTCCGACCCGAAGACCCGGACCGGACTCGATGACTTCGGGGCTAATTTGGCCCGGTTTCGTTATGACCCGTTGGACCCGTGTAGTTGTTTACTACTTTATATTTTGTTGTTATTGGTTGGTATGACACTATAAATTATTATTATTATGTTAATCTTGTGTTAGTTGTTAACTTTTTTTTAATTGTCTTTTGAACTTTGAATGTTTAATGTGTAATTGATATAATTATTATTATGAAACTTTAAATTATTATTATGTGAATGTTGCAATGTTATGGAATAATTATTTTTCAAAATTTAGAGGTTCAAAAGATGTAGAATCTAATTTTTGGTGATGTCGTGATAAAGTTGATCAAGACTCGGACTTCACCCGGTTTAGACCCGGCTTAAGTGTGGCCCAAAAGTAACACGATTTCATCGAGTCTAGGGTCGGGTAAGGGTCTCATAAATAGACCCGGTCATTATTTAGGGTCGGGTTCGAGTCACGACGAATCCGGCTTCACCCGACCCCATGTGCACCCCTACCAAACAACAACAGAAGGTTTGAGAAAAAGTTGGCATTTTTGTAAATTAAAGTATAATAGATAGTTAAAATTTTTAAATTATTAAATGGAACTTTTTAGTTAAGTAATTTGGATGGAATGTTTTTTTTTAAACTTCATTAAACTAAATTTTTAGTTATTTACGTACCTAATGGAACCGAAAAGAAAATTGCTAAGAAAATAAGAAATAATTTTGTTTCATAATGCTTCTCACTCAATTTTCTATCCTATGTCTATGTGCCTAAGATATCCCATACAGTGTCCTTATGAACAATAAAATTATTTATTATTTTCTTAATTTTGAATTTCTTAAAAAATGTGAACTTATATACAATCACAATAATAAGAGAATGAAATATCTTCTTCTTAAATATTACAACAAAATACATTTTTCATATGTTCTTAATATTACATTTAAAAAAATTTAAGGAACAAGAGTACTACTAACCATATATCGAATAAGTGAGACAAATATTATGATTATTCATAATTTGTTGTCAATAAACAGTCAATTATAATTTCACAAATAGTCAGAATAAGAGAAATTTAAAGAATATCATTCAAAGAATTTTTAATTTTAATTTTACACATTATTTAAAAGTAAATATAAATTCTAAAAGTTAAAAGCACGTAAAGATCAATTCATAAATCTCTAATAATGTGCCAAAAAAATACCTTTCTTATTTTCAAACCAAATCAAAACAACCCTAACATCCAAGATACAACAATGATCCAACATTTAAATGCTACAACAAAGACTTTCTACATACCAAACCATAATATATGCAATTTTGTGAATGTATTGGTGTTTAACAACTGCATTCAACATCTTCGATAATGAATCAATTGTGTCCTTTTTTCTACAACTTTGCAGTGGAAACAGAAAAAAGAAAAAAAAAATTGAAAAAACTTTCCAATTGAAAGAAAGAAAAGAAATAAAAAAAAATAAGAAAGTATCAATGACGTCCAATTCATGAATATTCAGATTTTTTTCAGAAAAGAAATAAAAAAAAATAAGAAAGTATCAATGACGTCCAATTCATGAATATTCAGATTTTTTTCTTCGTTTGGGCAAAAAAATTCTATATTCTATGACGTTTGGACTATAAATTTTTTACCACAAAATTTATAAATAAACTGTATTTTACTTTTGGTTTATAATTTATTTTTAATTTAAA